>NC_133757.1:127903490-128203490 GCF_036562045.2 Rhinolophus sinicus
AAACGAGGCTGAAATGTTATGCGAAGGGGGAGGGGCACGTGAATAGCCTCAGCGAGGGTGGTGATGAGGCCGCTGCTGTCCACGGCGTGAACTGTCCCAAAGGGTCAAGCTGTTCATCTTCAGCCCCTTTCACTGTGCAATCCTACTTTAAGAGAACAAAAGCTCAAAGCAGGCAGTTATCAAGAAATGGGAAGACAATGATTTAAACTCATCCCCAAGCCTTAGGAAGAAAGGGGGCCGAGTGCCTGTCCCCAGAGAAGGGGGAGGGGTGGGGACCTTTAGAAAGCCTTTGTCGCTTCTAAGAAGCTTGAACTTTGAGACGACCCCAAAGCCCTAAAGTTTAAGGTAGGTGTTGTTGTGGGGCCACACGCTACATCCCATCCACACTTCGACCTCACAAGTGGCCAAAGAGGACAATGGTCCCTGCGCCAGACTCTGGCTGTTGCAGGAGAATGGGGAGTGGGGTGGGGGGAGCGCCCCCCCTTGCACTTTCCTTGCAGTACAAGCACAGACGTCCGCCTGCCTGCGAGCCTGTCCCCAGTTCACAAACCGCGGGAACCGACGACGCGCCAGCGTGGGCTTTGCAGACCCCGCGGGTGAGCGGAGGTGGCTGGCCCCGCGCGGCGGGAGCGGTGTGAACTCGCAGTTCGGGCGCGAGCACCAACCCGCGACCGCGCGCGTGCCCGCCTGCGCGCTGGACCCCGCGGGCTGCGCTGTGTCGCCCTGCTGTCCCCCGCGGGTCCTGTCGGGAAAGGGTCTGCCGGGTGCTGCGCCGCCCCTTCCGCGTGTCCCCGTCCCTGAGTCCCCCGTCCCCGAGACCCTGCCCCAAGGCCGCACAGCGCGCTTCTACCCCCAGGAAACACTCAGGGCGTCGGTCTCGGGAGGAGCAGGAGGCCCCTTCCCTCTGCGACCCGCTCCCCAGCCCTCATTCTTTCCCACGCAGGAAAGAAGTGGCTGCAGGAGACTTTGTCACCCCCACCCCTAGCTCTCCGATTGTTCCCTCTGGTGACGGGAGGACGACCCGCTCGGGATGAGGGCTGGGGGGCCACCAGGGAGAGGAGGCCCGCCCCCTGTGCCTGCAAAAACGGACCAGTGGTCGCAAGCGGTACACAAACGCGGTGGCCGCCCCGCGCCTGAGTCAGAAAGTCCCGCCGGCGCCGGGACGCTAATCCCCGGAGTAGCCCTTCCTTTGCGTGTACGGACAGCGCGGCCACAGAGCTGCTTTGTCGCTTCTATTGGCGTCTAATAACCCAGCCCGTGTTGAATGGGCAGCCCAGTCTGCGATGGTAATTAAGTCCCCATTTCAGTGACCCGATTGTCCCGGGACACAGCGCAGTCCCGCTTCGTGCGGCGCGGCCCCCGCTCTCCATCAGCGACGGGAACGCCTCCTTTTGATGTCATTCAGGCGCTTGGCTTGGGCACCTTCTAATTCAAGGCCCTTTTCTTCCTCCGCTTCTTGGAAAGTGAGAGCTTGGCCTCCGCGGGAGCAGCGACTCGGCGGAGGCCCCGGGCTCTTGTGGGACTCGGGCCTCCGCGCCGCCGCGACCGCCCGAAAAGCCCAAACACCGAGTTCTTCCCGGAAGTAAACGCACCGTTTTTCGCTGCCGATACGAATACAAAGCGCGCGGTGGGTAAACTAGTTGGACTCGAGCAGAGAAAGTTGTGTCATCTGTGCCTTTGGGGACAGGACATTGGGTGACTGTGACACGTCCCCGCAGTCCTCCTGCGCCCCACCCACACTGGCCCCGGTGAGTAGGGTGCCCCGCACGCGGACCTGACACGCAATGAGCGGAAAACTAGGTCGCGGGTGCTGTGTGGACAAAAACGCAGGCGGCGTGAGTGTCTGCACCAGCGAGGCCACCTGTTACTTTCACCGACCCAGAGCATTCGGGGTGGGGGTGGGGCTTGCCGCTGATTTATTTCGTTCTTTCGTCCCCAAACGTTTTTTCCAGAGCCGCCTGTGTGCTAGGCGCGGCGTGGGCCACTGCTGCTCTTGGGTCCGGTCACTGTGATGACGCAGCAGCTGACGTCACATCGCGTGTGTGATACCGCTGACGTCACGCTCCGGGCCGCCAGCGCGGCGTCTGGGTCCCCAGGCCCGGGGCTGGGGGCGGCGCGCGGCGCACAAGCCTTTGGAAGCTGAGCTGAGAACTGCGGGCTGAGCCACGTGGCCCGGGCGTCCGCCGGTTTCCTCGGGACAAAGGGGGCCCGAGACCAGGGAAGGAGAAACGCCCCTGACCTGAGGCGGCGACCCCGAATCTGCAGGCTTCATCCGCTGGGACGCGCGCCATTGGCGCGCCTCACCCATCGCGGGCCACGATCCCTGCCTGTCTCACCTGAGTGTTCGGGTAGCGCCGCCAATCGAGGAGGCGGGGCGCTCCCCTCGCCACTGCCACAGACCAGACTTGGGCGAGCACCACCTCGCAGTTCCCGGGATCCTGCTAGGGCCTTGACCGGGGCTACCCAGCAAATGCGCCGCCTCCGGCCGCGTGCACCCTTCCGACTCCAAAACGGCAGTGGCTTGCGCCCGGGAGCCGCAACCCAGGAATAGAACAGCCGCCCAGCCTGGTGGCAGCAGTTTGAGAGCGAGAGGGCCTGGGTCCCTAGACCTTCGCTTGAGGATTTCGCTGTTCAGCGCTGGAAACGACGCCAAGACGCGACCACAGGCGCGAAGGGACCCCTGTGTACTTAGGTGTAGACTGTGTCTATTATGTAACGTGCATTGCTACATACTCCTCACCCACCCACAGCCACTCTGCACACTCGTTCTCAGGCTGCGTGGTCGCCAGCCTGGTATCTTTATTATCTTCCTAAGTGGCAGTTGACGCCCATTTTAGCAAGACGTCACAGGTGTGAGATGGGGGGTGAGGCGCACAGTGCGGTCGCCTTGGGCCCCACCCCTGGATCCAGATGCCCCAACTCCTATTTCCGCCTCCCATTTTCATCTTTCCCGCTAAAATTTACGTGTCCTTTACTTTCTCAGGCAAATTGTATTTTCCCACGTGTCAAAGGGGACTTAGGGACTTAGACTTCCTACACTTTACCTGGGAATCTCGAAGCTGCCACATGTATCAATCGCGACCGCCTCGTACATAAGTTAGAACGCCACAGTAACAAAATGCCACGCAGACTTTCAAATATCTTTGATGGATATTTAATTTGAAGACTCATAATATGATGCTTAGTATGACCCCAATTTGTAGACAGTATGCATTTCTGAGTGATGGAGGGAAGTGTAAACACACACATTCTGGAAAGAAAAATATAGTGCTTATCTTTTTGCCATTGGATAGTTGTAATTTAAAGTTTGTTTTTTGTTTTCCAAGTAAATTTTGGAATATTTATAATCAGAAACTATTCCTTTAAAAACACTGGCCTTCTCTTTTGTAGTCTTCATCAAAGATTGGAAGTTTCAGATCAGGTGTCTGAAGTGGGGGGAGTTATATCATACAACTCATCCAGTTAGAATTAGGGCTTGGGAGTTGGACCTTTGGGTCCACATAGGATACTGTAACTTAAAAATAAACATTTAAAAATTGTCCTTCGCGCCGGCCCGGTGGCTCAGGCAGTTAGAGCTCCACGCTCCTAACTCCGAAGGCTGTTGGTTCGATTCCCACATGGGCCAGTGGGCTCTCAACCACAAGGTTGCTGGTTCAACTACTCAAGTCCCACAAGGGATGGTGGGCTCCGCCCCCTGCAACTAAGATTGAACACGGCACCTTGAGCTGAGCTGCCTCCTGGATGGCTCAGTTGGTTGGAGCGCGTCCTCTCAATCACAAGGTTGCCGGTTAGACTCCCGCAAGGGATGGTGGGCTGTGCCCCCTGTAAATAGAAAAACAGCAACTGGACCTGGAGCTGAGCTGCGCCTTCCACAACTAAGACTGAAAGGACAACAACTTGTTTTGGGAAAAAATAAAAAATAAAAGGCCTGGAAGTACACACTGATCCCCAATAAAGTCCTGTTCCCCTTCCCCAATAAAATCTTAAAAAAAAAAAAAAAAAAAAAGTCGTTGAACTGGAATAGAAACATAGTTGTATAGGACAGAAACATTCAATGCTAATTTTAAATTTTAAGATTTTGTTAAATCACAATTCCTGGGATGGGAGAGAAAGGAAAGCTTCCAGTGCTATGATTTTTATGTTCTGGTTAATCACATCTACTTTTCCAGAGAGATCACATCATAGGGTTCTGACAGATTTCTAAAGGATTTCCCCCCAATGTCTCAAAGGAACATGTTCCCTTATTTAATAACACTTGCTAGTGGGAAATTCTTTGTGTCTAATCTTTCTTAAATGTGTTTCCTCTTGACCTGTCCTCAGTAGTGATTAAAAACTTTCCTCCCCTTTCATTCTGTGCTTCAAAATACAGCATCTAATACTTTCTATTTACAAAATAATCAGGATCCAGAAAATGCTTAATTCTGAGTTTTGCTTTCCTGTGCTTTTAGGCTTTGGCTTTCTCTGTTGGCAGAAGCCATCTTTCTCCTGAAGAAGGCTACTGTGAGTTTCTATTTAACTGCATTTTTGTAGCACCAATCACAACACAGACTATGTTGTATTAGTATTGAGCATGAGACAGCAGGACTGAGAATAAGAGAAAGGATTTGCAGGAGGATAATGGCATTCTCCTCGGCAAATTCTCCTTCTCTAGGGTTTTTATGTTTGAGGATTTGAGAGTTCATTTTCTCTTGAAGGATAAGAAGGAATAATTTCACAATACAATATTGTGCAGAAAAATCAAGAGATGTTTTCATGGTAGATGTGTGTAAGAAATTCTAAAAAAAAACAAAATAGCCTGGAAATTAAAAAGTAAAGCTCTATGCTAATATTAACCCAAACCCGAACTCCTGTTGTTATCCTAAATAGAATATAGCTTTCAATCTCCTTTTTGAAAATTTCCCAGCTGGGGAGAATCTAAATGTGCCACCAAAAAGTGGAGAAAATGCCACTTAATTATTTGCATGAATCTGATTCTACAAATGACGTTACATCGGACTTGAGACCAACGCTGTTCCTCAGAGACTGAGTCACTGGCGGCCTGAGGAAGCCGTCTCGGGGCCAAGTGCGTGTCGCTCCCTAAGTTAGTAGCACGTGGCTCCCGCAGAGCGACGCAGTCGTTCAGTTTCTCCTCCGAATCTCCCGTCGGCCTCACGCTCATGGAATTGCCATCAGCAATGCTCCCTTTTCCCCATTCTGACGCTTGGAAACAATTCATTTGTTCAAAATAAACTCAAACATCGCCGTCTCCTTCCCTCGGTTCCCAAAAGCTCAAAGTGTTGTTCTCTTTCTTAATAAACTAGGGATGAAATAAAAAGCCACGCAGAATTTTAAAATAATACACACACAGATATGCAGTCTAATGAGAAAGCAGGGATACGTTTCTCGGTTCCACGCACCGGCCAACAAAGAACGCTAGACAGGGATTTCAACCCGTTTGCTGGCAACCGGAAATGCTCTTTAACTCAGTATTTTAAAAAGGCGAACGAGTTATACGATCTGAAGAGAAACCACAATATTTTAACTCAACATTTAAGAATAAATCTGGAGCTACAGCGCGCAGAGTGAATATAATCACTGTGGCGAGAAGAGCCAAGTCCAGGCTGAGGTGGACACGGCCCGCACAGTGCGAGGCCGCCACATGCGTCACTTCCGCCCGCAGGGCCAGGCCCGTCACTTCCGCCCGCAGGGCCAGGCCGTCACTTCCGCCCGCAGGGCCAGGCCCGTCACTTCCGCCCGTCCCCATAATGAATGCTGATTGGACAGCGTGTGCGTAGCACCCGTGTGTGCCAAGGCCGTGTGCATCAGCCCGAGCCCGGACAAAGCTTCGAGAAGGATGGCTTCTTTTGCAGTTTTCCTCCACTTAGTCCCGCATATCTTTCGGAGGCAGTGAGCGGTCGGGGCTTCTGGAGCCTCCTTCAAGGCCGGTGGGTGGCCGGTGCCCGGGGAAACTGAGGAAACAGAACTACGTCCTGTGGAGGGAAGCGGCCCAAACGAGCGGGCCCCGTACCAGGCAGGAGCTTCGAGCGCGTCATTTCCTGCGTCTTCACACAAATCCCAGGGAGCACATGGCGGGCTTCACAGAGGACCAAACTACCGCCCATGGCCACACGCAGGCCGGGGTCCTGAGCACTGTCTCGCCCTGTCACACTGTGCACCCAGACTTGACGGTTCCAAACCTGCACCCTTTCCGGGGTAAAGCAGAGATTCTCTGTGGCCCCTCAGTGGACAGGCCGTTATTATGATGCTACCTAAAGATGTGCACATATGCATCTTGGTGTAAATTCCTAATGGCCATATCTCATGCAAGACAGCAGCATTTGCAAGTAAAACACAAATGTAAAGGCAATTCCATCCAAGTGAATATTAACTGGATGTGACAGATTACACACAAACACGTATTTTTAAACGACCTAAGACACAACACAAATTTTACACAACCTGCCATTGTGAAATTTCAAGCTTGGGTGCTTTTAGTGTCACATCAAATATGGTATGTTGTCACCCACCACTTTTCTCTGTTAGATGTTTGAGAAATGTTTGTACAGCATCATTCTCTGTCATTAAGTTTCAACAAATAATGTACATATTAGGTTGCCTTTGTTTTCTTATTGCTTTTAAAGCACTACTCTAAGCCAACATGATCAGAAACATAAATGCAAATAGGGCACTAATATCTCATGTAACCAGTGGCCACAAAGAACCCGTGTCCCCACAGACACCTGCCCTTAGGTCCATAGCTCCACATCAAAGCTGGGACTCACCCCATGGGATGGTGGGAATAGCACCACCTGAGTCTGTCTGGACTTACAAGGAAATAGATCCATGTCAATAAGATGAATGGGAATGTCTCTAACATGACACTTGGGGAAGAGACTGCCAATGGGCCTCCACTAGTCGTCTTGTCCTTCTTCTCTAGTGATAGGATCCCCAACTTTTAGCTGGACACATAGCTGCCTACAATAAAGACTACATTTCTCATTTCCCTCGTAGCTAGTAGTAGTCAGCACAACCCAATTCTAGCCAATGAGATGTAACAAGAAATGGTACAGGTACAACTTCACATCCTTCTCTCTCCTTTTCTCCCACCTGCTCCTTGGAAGATGGATGTGACATCTGGATGTCTGTCTTGAGTCAAGAGGAAGAGCACACCTGGAGATGGTGGGACACGGATGCCAAGCCAGCTCTCCATCCCTTACTTCCAAACTTGTATGCCTGAGAGGAAATACTTTTCCTTAGTCAAGCCACTGTGGTTTTGGGGTTTTCTGTTACTCAGAACTGAATCTAGCAGCAGCTCCAAACTCCCAAATCCATGGAAAGCAACAAAGGAGATTTTTTGCCTCTCTCTCAACCTTACCTTGATTGCTGGACAGTTAAAGGCGGGTGGTAATCTTGGTATTGAAAGAAGGTAAACTAGTGAACATCTTAGGTGGCCCTCACAGTTTTAAGCAGGGCATCCAAAAATACCTAGCAGGCTATAAAACTGGAGATGAACTAAATGAGCAGACGGAAGAATGCCTCAACTGGCATGGGAGAATCGCTAATGAAAACCTTTGTAAGTTTTAAGAATTTGAGATGACCTGAGAAAGGTTAGATGGCACTTAGTAGCTGAACAGAAGCAGAACGGTGAAGAGGCAAAGGTAGACTCCTTTGGGGGAGTCGGAAATTACAAGTACAAGCTTAGAAATGAGTACAGCCGAGTCTTAGAAGAAAAAGGGTGCATTGCTCATTTGCTTGGGGTTTTTTAGATGAGATACGTTACGTGAAATAGATCACCCCATTTTCATGTATTTCTATGAGTTTTGACAAATGTCCAGACCTGTAACCACCACCACAATCAAAATATAGAACAGTTCATCACTCCAATCCCCGCCAACCCCCCCATGCTGCTTTAGAGCCAGTCCCCCCACCCCCCATGGTCCCTGGCAAACACTGACCTGTTCTCCATACCTATGTATTTCCCTTTTCCAAAGCGCCGTGTGAATGGGGTCATACAGAACGCAGCCCTTTGAGTCTGGCATCCTCCGTTTAGTACAATGCATTTGAGATTTCACATGCTGTGTCACTAGTTTTCTTTACTGCTGAGTATTTCCCTGTATGGATGTATCCATTTATGTATTCACCAGTTGAAGGACATTTTGGATGGTTCCGGTTTGGGACAGCTATGAATAAAGCAACCATGTGAAAGTTTTCATATGAACATAGTTTTCATTCACTTGGGGACAGGAGTGGGATTGCTGCGTCATTCGGATACATGTGCATTTATAAGAAACTTCCAAACTGTTTCCCAAAGTTACTGAACTCTTTCTATTTCCATTAGCGGAGTCTGAGTTCCACATGCTCTGCATCCGTGTTGGCACTTGGCATTGTCAGTTTGTTTTTTAAGTTGTCTGTGTTAAAACCACAGTGGTTTTAAGTTACATTCCATTCACGACTAATGGGATTGACTTTTTTCATGTGTCTATTTGCCATTTCTGTCTTTTCTCGTGAAGCATCTTCGAATCCCGTGCCCATTTCAATCACTGGGTTATTTGCTTTCTTATTACCAAGTTCTGAGATTTCTTTATATATCCTGGAAACAAGACCTTTTCCAAATTTTTTTTTCTGTGTATTCCTTGTCTTTTTATTCAATTAGTTTGTTTTGAAAGCAGAAGTTCTAAATTTTGATGAAGTCTTATTTATCAATTTCTTTTTCTATAGATAGTGCTTTTGGTATATTATCTAAAAAAGTCTTTAACCAAATCAAGGACACAAGGATTTTCACTTATGATTTCTTCAAGAACTTCCATAGTTTTACATTTTGGTCTATGACTCATTTGGGCATATGGTACAAGGTATGGATAAATTTGATTTCTTTGAATATGGGTGTTAATTTTTATAGCATCATTTGTTGAAAAGATTCTCCTTTCTGCATTGAATTATCTTTGCATCTTTGTCAGAAATAAACTGTCCTTACTTGTATGGGTTTATTTCTGGATTCCTTATCGGTTTCCATGTCTACGCTTTTGCACAACTCTCTAGATTACTGGCACGGGGAGGGGAAAGGAACCCTTTTGAATACGTCAGCATAGTCTGTTTTTAACAAGGCCTGCCACAGGGCAAACTAGCTAACCAGAACCTGTGGGAGCCTAACTGACCTGGGGAAGGGAATCCCCAGTCCCAGCCCACGTTAGCCATCCTGTCCCACCTGAGGGGGAGAAAAACTGGGAAACACAGTGAAGCTCACCACCCAGGGCCCTAATCACAGGCCACAGAGCGCGCTTTCCCTCACATCTCACCACATCACTGAAGGCCTCTGACCCCGGCCGTACACCATGTCCGCTTACCAGGAAATGAGGACAAACCACACTGGCGTCAAAAACCAGAGTTTGAAGAGACAGAGCAGCATCAGAACCAGACATGGCGCGGATCTGTAATTATCAAACAAGGAATTTTAAACAACTATGAGTAATGTGCTAAGGGCGTTCGTAGGTGACAGCTTCCTTATGCAGTACGCCTGGTGCATAACCAAGCCTCATACTGCAAGGTCGACACTCAGTTACCCTGGACTGCTGTTCACTGCACTTTGCCGGCGCCCTGAACTGTATTCATGTGATGTCACCATGTGGGTCAGAAAGGTCGTTTTCTCCAAACACTGGGGAGAGCCTAGGACACCTGAAAAGTTACAGACCAGTGAGATGTCATCTGGACACACACACACACACACACACACATGCAGACACGTGCACATGCACACATGTATACACATGTACACACACACTCCATCTGTGCTGAAAGATCTGAGATCTTTTCATGCCTCACAATTTGTCAACTATGGGCCTTCCCCTCCATGTACCTCCATGCATCTCCATCTCTGTCCTACTTCTCACTACCTCACCTGGTCCCCAGGGTGTACCCTACACCCCAAGCCTGACACTGACACAGAGATAAGGAACCTGAGGACGCAGGAGGCAGTGACCCTGTGCTCCCAACATCACCAAGGCCACGTCAGTTCTTGGTTTATTTACAAGAACACACCCTAATAAAAACTGGTCAAAGCAGCCCGCCTTTCTCACCTCAAGAATTCCCCCAAGATTTTTCATCAGGGAGAGCTTGAGCTTGTCCCACACAGGGGAGGGCGGTGTGTAAGCTGCTCATCTACACTCCATGCCTGGGCTGACAAGTGAAACACGTTGCACACACGTGTTCCAGAAGACTGAACCAGACTGCTCACCATATAACACGGGCAGCCACAGCACAGATGTGAAACCACGTCCATCACGGTTCAGCCGACAGAGTAAATGGATCCCAAGTGTTTGTTTTAAAAGGAGCAATCAGTGCCCTAAAACTTCACTGAGGAAGTCTTCTGTGCTGGTTCTTTAACCCCAATGATTTTCTGATTTTCACACACACACACACACACACACACACACACACACACACACCTTCCACTTACTGTATTATCAGGACCAGATTCACCCGGAAGTACAACAGTAAGGAAAATCAGTAATTAAGAGATTAATAGAAGAGCTGAAAGCATCAACCTAACTTGTGTTTCAGGGTAACAGGAACTCAGAGACTGGCAGACACACAGGGTTGTATTTTTCCTTTACTTTATAATCAACTTATGCTAATATAAACCAAAAGCACAATTTGAACTAAACATACATTTCACTCATGACTAATTACAAAGCAGGCATTTCAAATCAGCGTTGAGCTCATGTTTTTAGAACAATTATTTAATTTTCAGGGTCCAGTATCTGTCAAGTAAATCACCAATTTCCACTTAAGTCTTATTCAATACAAAGAAATTGAGTTAGTACAAAGCTATTTCACAGCTGTCTTTAAAATCAAACTGCCAAAAACAAGCAGCATTTGGGGTTTGCTTTGGCATCCCCAAACCGAACATTTTTGTTCCACTATTAAAGAACAATACCAGAAGTTACATTTTATTATGAAGTTTCAAGCTGGGCTTCAAAATCTCAGATTTTAAACTGCGATTTTTCACAAATATTGAAATGTATGTTCACAAGGATAGAGTTGGCTGCAGAGCATGAAACATTATTTTAAAATATAAACATGTATTTTTAGCTACTAATACATTTTTGTTAATCAGTTTTTCTTCCAACAAGTAGCAAACTGGATCTCCTACTAGCAAACACAGACCTTCAAAGAAAAGACAACAACCCCATTTCTCTAGTAAAATGTATTTACCAGGGAAGTACAGACTGCTCAAATAATAAATGATTAATAAATTGTTACTAATAAATTAACCAAGGCAAATTATGGGGAAGTGAGTCTGGTTGGTTGGGTCAGACAGGGTTGCAGGATTTGGGCATCTGTCACCTGTTGGTGACATAATTGAAAGGAACTTACGTGCGGGTATGCAGCACAGCAGAAGCACATGAGTCGGAGCGGGCTGGGTTCCAGCCCTGCCTGGGCCTAGTTCTGGTGGATCACTTCCATTCCTGGCCCTTGGCTTCAACATTTCTAAAATGGGGAAAGCACCTGTCCCCATCACTGGGGATTAATGTCATGCTTGTGAATCCTGGAAAAAACCCAACACGCTTACCCAGTAAAGCAAAGGCAACTGATGAACAGACTAAAGCCTAGAAATTTCATTCTATTGCAATGTGATGCAGAGACCTTTTCCGTAAATAAAAATCTAGAGAAATGATATTACACTGTTATATAATTCTATCACTTCCTGAACACTGAATGGAAGACCAGTTTTAATACTGTTGCCATCTATAGAATGCGAAGGGTCTAGTTGTAAAACTGGCTTCGTACTTTTGAGTGTAAAATCATGAGATTTGTTGATTGAATGGGATACTCCCAAACACTCAATTTGAGCCATCCGGCCGCCCCTCTGGAAGCTCACCGGCAGCTTGTTGTCTTCAATCTAGTTGTGGAGGGCGCAGCTCACTGGCCCATGTGGGAATCGAACTGGCAACCCTGTTGTTCAGAGCTCGTGCTCTAACCAACTGAGCCATCCAACTGCCCCCCTTTTGTACTTCTTAAGTTTTATTGTGAATAGGTTTTTAGTTATAAAATGATCAGGCATTATATTTCTTTTTAGAAGGTTCTGATGGAGCTGCAGCTCAGAAGGAGTGTGTTGGTGTATCAGTGTACCACATTCTGGCAGATGAGCTTTGAGATCCACGGATTTTTGAGGTAACACTGAAAAAGCATGAAGGCTTTCCCCCTGCCCCTTGTGAAATTCATTTTCTTAGCGAACACAAGCCATGAATTTTAGAGAAAAAGAAGTATTTTCATTAGTAAGATTTTATAGTACCTTCAACATCTGCCTATCTTAAGTAATGTACCCTTTAGTGAAGAGCAAATTTTTAATATGTATTTAATATTATTTAAGTATCATAAAGCATGTTTTTCAATAACAAGTGTTTTGGGGTAATAAAAATATAAAAAATACATCATGGAAAATGAATCTGAATTTCTATAAATACAAAAGATCTATACCATGCCTTTTTGTAAATGAGTTTTATCTTTACATTTGTCTTTTTCACTCTTTTTCTTCTGTTTTTCTTCTGCTTGTTTTTCAAAATAATCCCGAAGGAGGTGGTCCAGCTGTGCTTCACACTGTCTGGCATGCTGCAGTCCATCTTCCCTTCCTTAAAAAGACACAAAGCATGAGACAGCTAGATGTCCTAATGCCCCCATTGGTCAGCTCAGGGGCAAACTCAGCCGTTCCTACCTGAACCCCTCCAAGCAGTAACCCAAAAGTCAGTTTTAATTCAAAATGCTTAACTGAAACGCCTTTTTATTTTACCTTCACAATGCTGGATCACACGCCCCCATAGGCGGTTTTTTCTCAGGCAGGCTAAATTGCCCACGATCAGTAAGTGCCTCCTTCCTCTGGTCAGTGCAACATTCATTCTTTTTTCTGAGTCGATGAACCCTACTTGTCGTGTCCTCACACAGGACAGAATGATGATCTCCTTTTCCGCCCCTTGAAAAGCATCTACTGTGGACACCTGTACAGCTCTCACTTCAGGCTGGTCGAAGTCCACCGCGCTGAGCAAGTGACAGAGCTGTGGAGGAAAGAGGGATGGGTCACGCAGCGCAGTGGGCACGAGCACCCTCAGCCCGACCCTCCTCACAGCAGCCACCCTACATTAACAGTGGATTTTCATTTTTTCTCATGATGTGCGTAGGTTTGGTTAGCTTCTCAAATGATAGATAAGTAACAGGACGACAATATAAACCATGAAACACAATCAATTGATGATTTATCAATTCCTGGGGCACTCTTTTGGATATGCTAATTTAATTGACAAACTAATAATGAAACATGAAAAATATGAAAAAATTTAAAAAGCATAAAAACCAGTTATAAGTAACTGGCTCACGTGTACACTAATATCTGGTATCTATCTTTGATTTGCTGATAAAATGTAATAATAATGAAAGAACATTTTGGGAAACACAGATTCATGCCATCTGTCCCCAAACACAAAGCATACACCACATGTTCTTCCCTGTAATTTGTTTATTTGCATTTGTGCCCCAACAGCTGTAAACTGAATTCAATTAAACCTTGTTAGGTTTACATTTAATTATACAGAAGAAAAGCCAGACCAGACAAAAGTCAGAATGTTTCTTTTTTAATATATTAATTACAGTCGGGAAAGTTTTTCAAACACCAAACCAAACTATGACACATGTATCAAACACTGCAGTGTAAAGTCGTAATATTTAACATGACCTAGTCACCTATGTAGCACCAACCTTGTACATCTGGGCTTTGTATAATGTTATCACACCAATCACAGAGCCCGCCACTCCACTCGCGATCAGTGATTGAATCAGCTTGAGTGTAAAGGCAGCCTCTGCCGCATTATGAAAGCTGTTACCTCTCTCGATCTGGAATAAAAACCAGACCCTAATCACATTTCCCAGAAATGCTGTGGAAGGACCCCGGAAACCGCAGCAACAGGGGTAACCTCGGCCGTGCTGACGCGCACCAGCAGTGATGTCACTCACCTGCTCGGCTCCCGAAACGTGGTAGAAGCACAGCGTGGGCAGCCAGGCCAGGAGGGGGCCCCTCTCTGCCTCCGACACGCCGTTCCTGAGGTTTCCGGCGTAGAACAGATCATTAGCGACAGCGCTGATTGCTGGGTGACAACGGTACTGAGTTCTCAACAGAACTGGCTTGTGACCCTAAAGAATTTCAATGCATGCAGAAAAGTAAGAAAACCGCATTTTTTTTCCTAATGAGAAAAAAAGGTAATATTTTAAAATTTAGAAGTATTGCTTTATTGTCTCTTAGTAAATGAATTATAAACATGCCAAAATAGACTATAAATAAAAAAAATTTAAATTACTAAAAATTCTTTCATGGTAAACTACTATTATACCACAAAATTATAAAATATAAAACAAGACTTATCAAGTAAGTTTGGTACCTAACAATCTGCTTTCATAATCTATGTGGAGTTGGCCTAACATTCAACTGGAAAGGAATCTTTAAAAAAACTATGAAATGTTGTTGATAACTCATTTATTAACTTTCCCCCTTGGGTAGAAGCCATTTTCATTCTGAATCTTCAAAGAAGTTCCCAGTTTTGTTCATGCATCATAAAGTCCCATCTACCTTAGGGCTCTTCTGGGGCATGATCTTTCTTTTAAAAGTGCTCTGTAGCACTGTTTGAACATTCTGAATAGTTATCAGGTACTCTAATAATAATACATAATAAAATGCAGGATTAATGATCATAGACAAGGTACCATCTATGGGAGAAAAGCGTTTAAGAAAAGAATAAATTCTCAGTCCCTTGAGGGCAAAGTCTGTGGATAAGTCAAAGTCAGGGGCACGTGAAACCTCCAACAGAAAGCTTTAGGTATAAAAATGCTCAAAGGGGGGTGGGGGTGGCCAGTTAGCTCAGTTGGTTAGAGCGTGGTGCTAATAACACCAAGGTTTCCGGTTGGATCCCTGTATGGGCCACTGTGAACTGCGCCCTCCTTAAAAAAAAAATAATTTAAAAAAAAAAAAAAGTAAAAATCCTCAAAGGATCATTCTTTGTAACTAGAAACAACTAAACATTCAATGTTAGAGAAATGACTAAATTATGGTATATCCACACAATATAATACTTAGTGATTAAACATATTTATGACAACAGTGATGATTATAAAGCTATAATAACACAAGGACTGATTTATTATAATGCAAAGTTTAAAAAAGACAGGATAGAAACTATATATTTATGGGATGGTCTTGACTATGTAAAAATACATATATATTTTCCCCCCGTTTTATTGAGACATAATTGACATATAACATTGTATAATTCTAAGGTGTACAACGTGTTGATCAGATAACATACATTTGCAACATGATGACCACCAGCGCCTTAGGTGACACCCCCATCACCTTACATAATCACCCTTCTTTTCTGTGGTGAGGACATTTAAAATCTAGTTTCTTAGCAACTTTCAAGTATACGCTACAGCATTATTAACGATCAGCACCATGCTACCTGAGACCCCCGGAACTTACTCATCTTCTCACTGGAAGTCTGTACCCTGTGACCAACATATCCGCACCTCCAGTAACCAACCACCACTCTAACTCTCTGTGCCTATGAGTTTGGCTTTTTTAAGGTTTCACATACATATGAAGTTACACAGTATTTGTCTTTTCCTGTCTTAAGGTCCATTCGTGTTGTTGCAAATGGCAGAATTACCTTCTTTTGTATGGTTGAATATTCCATCATATATGCCATAAAAATGCATGTATTTGGCATATGCATACACCTCTAGGATGAAAGCTGGAATGAAAAATACTAAAATATTACAAAGGGTTTTCTCCTGGGGGTAGTGAGGTTATTATAGATGTATTATTTTTTACCTTTTTACTTTTCTGTAGTTTCTACACTTTCTATAAGGAGTAATAGATATTACTTTTATTTCTTTTAATTAATTCAGAACCAATTCAAATATACAGAAAAGCCAGAAAATATGACACCTATTTAACCCACCGCTCAGAATGACATCAGTATTTCATCATCTTCAGATCTCTCATCTGTTAAGAAATAAAACGTGACGTATGTAGCTAAGCCCAACCTCATCTCTTTCCTACCCCCTTCCCCAGAAAGAACCTCAACGCCTACTGCATTCCCATGCAGTTTGTACACCGACTACACTGGCAAGTACCTATGAATAATATATATTATTTGCGTACTTCTGAAATTCACATAAAGGGCATTTTACTGTAAGTGTCCCTTTGTACCTCACTTCTTTCAACATCTGTGGTTTTAAGAACTATCTGGATATGGGATACGTTAACTCACCTTAACTGTTTTCTGTTATTCCATTCTGTCACTAAAGCCCTTTTTAGTTTAGCCTTTACTTTCCCTTTTAAAATTCCCTGGAAAAAATCTACGTCACATTTTAAGCGACGGACGGCAGACAGTGAAAGGGGAAGGGCGTAACAGCACATAGTCAGCACCATTCGTGAACATGGACGACAGTTCATGCACTTGCTTCCATGGCATAAATTATCATCAGGAGGGTACAAGAAAGACACAAGAAAGATGCCAAACACTTCCAGGGACAGGAGCTGAGCAGTTGGGGGACAGGAGGGGAAGTCTTTTCACTGTCTCTATACTTTTTGGTTCCTCTTGAATTTGGAATCATGTGACCACGTTACCTATTCAAATCTTTTTTAAGAATTTAAATAACTTTTTAAATTAAGATTTTAAAAAGCCATTCAAAAGACCTGATTCAAAAGATGTTGGACTCTGATTTATCATAGAAGGGGTAGAAAGTTTTGCTTTTCAATTCAGTTACAATTAAAAATTCAAGACAAACGAGTTTGGGTCTTTAAAAAATTGTGTGCAACTCAACTCAAAACTCACTGCAACTTGAAACTCACTGTTAAGGAGGAACTTCGATATTAAGAAGGTAGAATAAAACTGCCTTGCAAAATCTATTCTCTAACATCTAAAGGAACAACAACAAAATCCCACTAAGAACAACAGCAAAGAAAAATTCAGCAGGGATGCAACAAAGAAAGGTTTACAGCCACCCCAATCCCATAAATTGTTAAAATGTGCTTGTCAGCAAAGAGACAAGACTCTGGGTGGAAGTGAGAAATACAGTACAGTGAGATTCCTAACGTCTCCAGAAGTCGCTTAACAAATGGCTCCTGAGAAGAAGCCTGAAACAGGGAAAGTAAACTGAACAGTTTTTAGTGGACGTGAAAGCTCTGAAGACCAAACACTGAGCTGATGGGATGTGCATCTGAGTCCCAAGAATATCCCCTCATGCTACCTAGCTCTCAACTATGGCCAGTCAGCTCAGGTAAGAGAAACCAAACACCTGGGCTACAGCGCCAACTACTGACAAACAAAAGAAAGGCCTCTAATTTCCAACCTGTTCAACAATTAGAATCAAAGTAAATAAAGCTTCACCTGATGCACCAGCAGAGGAACAACTCATCAAGTAGCACAAAAAATCATGGTTACATGGTTATCACAAGAAGAAAATGACACTTCTTCAGAAACCAAACTCAAAGTCACGGAAGACTGTCATCTAACTGATAGAGAATTCAAAATCACTGTCATGATGAGATACAAGAAAACTCTGCAAGGCAGCTCAGTGAGCTCAGGGATAACATTGACGAACAGAAAGAGGACTTCACCAAAGAGATCGGAACTCTAAAAGAGGACCAAACAGAAATTCTGGAGCGGAAGGCTCAGTAAGTCACATGAAGACGGCATGAGAGGGCATGGAGACAGAAATGCAGAGATGGTTCGGGTGGGAGAGAGAGACCTAAGGTTCGCAAAAAGCAGCAGCTCTCTGAGAGCTGTCCCGCTCCGTGAGGAAGGGAGGACAGGCAAGATGCCCAGGAAGAACAGCTGGGTCAGCTCTGTGATGACCTCAGTGTGTCCCCCACACAATTCATGTGCTGAAGCCCCAGGCCCCAAAGTGATGGCGTTAGGAGGTGGGGCCTCTGGAAGGTGATGAGGGTTCGATGAAATCATGAGGGTGGAGCCCCCATAGATCAGTGCCCTGTCAGAGAGACACACCAGAGCGCTGTCTCCACCAGGTGAGGTCACAGCAAGAAGAGGGCCCTCACCGGGGGCCGGTCAGGGCGCCTTGGCCTTGGCCTCCCAGGCCCCAGAACCGTGGTACGGAACTGTCTGGTTTGTCTGTGGTGTTTTGTTATAATACCTGAGCGAAGACACTGACAGAGAACTCAATAAGCAGAACCAAAAAGAACAGAATCTCCAGTGTGAGAGAACTTCTACTACAGGATGAGTAGGTACAGAATGCTTTAAACTGAGATAGTCTATAGTCAATTTATAAACTTGAAGGTTATAGAAAGAGTTCTTGCATCCAAAGAGAAAACAATCAATCATTACAAGGGGAAAATACGCAGGCTGGTCTATAGTCTGTGCAGCTTTCCAGCAAGCCAGAATGCCATCTCCATTTAAAGGCAGTTAAGACATTGAGACATGAAAAGAACTCAGGAAAGTAGTCCTCTACAAGCCATTCTGGAAAAAACACATTTTTGATGAATCATAGTCACTCAGATGAACGAAGAAGCTAAGTACTGAATCTCTGAAATACAGAACTGATTCCAAATAACTGTACAAATTATGAATGTAGAATAAAAATAAAAGTGATGTAACCAAGAAAATAGGAGGTGACAAGAAAGGGGGGAAGAAGCACGAGGGCACGAACATCTCTGCCTGTTAGCAGAGCCCTCCATCCATTCCATCTGAAACCTCTTGTGACAGGGAGCTTTTAGGAAATAATATCTCTTATGGGTGAAGAACTATTTATTTGAGATTTAATAATTCTTTAGTTTCACTTCAGTTTTTCTTCCTCTGTTAATAAAGTACAGATTATTGAAAGTTTCAACAGCAAAATAATTGCTTAAATGCAATTTAAGCTAGCAATAATGAACAATTTATTTTTTTGCCAAAAGATTTTTAAAAATTCTTTTGGCTATAACACTTTAATCATGTTTATAAAAATGGAATGATTTAAATTATTGCATCAAAACAACGGTAATGATGAAGAGATAAGCTCATGTGGCGTGTCCACATACATTGTCTAGCCATGAAGAGTAAAGAGGGCATACAGACAGGAAACAGAAGAGAGGGCTCAGAAATAAACTCCCACACGTCAATTGCTTTTGACAAGGTACCAAGACCACTCGACGGGAAAGTGGATATCTGCATGGAAAAGAATGAAGCTGGACCCTTACCACACACCACACACAGAATGTTCTGGAAAAGGACAGAGGTGGTGGTCGCAAGGCACTGGGAATGTACTAATTGCCAGAACTGTTCCTGTTAAGATGGTTAATTTTATGTTATGTGACTATCGCCTCAATTTAAAAATATGTTAATGATTAATTAAAAAAATTCAAAGTGAAGCAGAGCTTGACAAAGGAGGGTATGGACAATAGAGACATTACAGGTTTTCTTGGTTTTAGAGCAAAAGCAGTATGCGTACTATCTACTACTGAAATGCACAGGGAAAAGATTCATTTTACAAAGAGGCACTACAATGACAGGGTTCTACTTATATTTGAGATGAGTACTTTCTAAACTCCAATTAAAATTACTTTTTAGTTTTTTAGACAGGGACCAGTCTTCCAACATTTGCATTTTTTTGTTTGTTTTGATGTTATTTATTTATTTATATTTTTTATAATAAACATTTGCATTTTCCATCAACCTACAATTTATAATCAATACACGATAACGGTGTGAACCTAGCGATAGTACCATTAAGCAAAGTCGATCAAACAGCGTTTGTTCCAGTCCATTCTCATGAGCCGCTTCAGAAGCCTGGATAGTAGGCGGAAGCTGTTTGGGGTCTCCAACAAGAATCAGCTTTTCACACTCAAACCTAAACACAGAATTCCAGAAATTAATCTCAGCGGTGGGAAAAGCATGCACTGACATTCTCTACACCATTTTCTAAAATGTATTTCAGAGAAGTCACACACCATGAAGCGCTCTGATAAGTGACAAGGCTTCCAAGTGCCAACAAATGGATTACAAGGCTTTGAAAAGTCATGCAGTAAAGAATCCGTTCTATAACTTGATTGTTTCCACAGAAAGCCTATTAGGTGTCCCCTGCCTCTGCATGAATTAGCATTCACAGAACACACTAGCAGAAGCAGTGACTGTTGGAATCTATAAATGTGCACTTCGGAGCTTTCTTAGAAGTCATTTGGCTTAAACTCTTGCTTCAGAGATGAAGTAAATTAGGCTCTCAGGGGCTAAATAGCTTTCTAAATAGGAGAAGGATAGAGTGGGAAAACACCCAAGTTTTGTAAAAAAACTGCAATACTGTAATTTATAAGAAACACATATTTGGTCATTCAGATGACCAAAATCTATTTGTCACATATATTTGGTCTTTAACCCGTTTCTGGCTCATAGCTCTGGAAACTCTTGGAGAATGATGAAACTGCCTTTGGTCCTGTGAATGAGGTGACTTTTGGACACAGGTAAGGATGGGGGCTGGATGCCAGGGGAACCCACCACGTGATTAAAGGGTTGGGATTTTCCCTCCCAACCCTGAGCTCCGACGGGTGGCGGGGGCTGGAGGCTGAATGAGTCACCATCTAAGTTCATCGGTGCTGCCTGTGTGATGAAGCCTCCAGAGAAACCCAAAAGGACGGGTTCCGGGGTGTTCCAGGTTGATGACCGTGTGGAGATGGGAGAGTGGTGTCTGGAGAGGGCACTGAGGCCACGTACCCCTTCCCACACACCTGGTCCAATGTACCGGTCTCTTCCATCTGGCTGTCCTGAGTTACATCCTTTCACAATAAGCCGGTGACCGTAGGTGATGTTTTCTCTGAGTTCCATGAGCTGCTCTAGGAAGTGAAGGGAGCCCAAGGAGGGGGACGTGGGGACCCTGATTGACAGTCAGTGGGACAAGAGTGCAGGTGACACTCTGGACTTGGGATTGGCATCTGAGTGGGAGGGGTCGTTGGAACCTAGTTGACTTCTTGGCCACCCAGCTGGTGTTCTGAGAACTGCTTATGAGTGTACTCCCCCACCCCACATTGGAATTGGGTCCAGGAATCCCTATTTGAAAAACCTCATGCAAACTGCAGCTCTACTATATTGTGTGGACACAGCCAGCTGCTGAATCTTTCCAAGCTTCAGCATCTGTATCAGTGACTTGGCTGTGACAGCGCCTCGCACGGCTGCATCTGTCTGTCACGTGTCCAGTGTAAGAGTTAAACACTTGGCCCTCTGTGCAGGGCCGTCAAGGTCCCCCAACCCGGCCCCTGACCAGGCTCACCAGCTGTCCCATGTAAACACTGTGAGTCCCACCACGCAGGGACCCACCAAGCCCAGGCTGAGCCATGACATGGACCCTGCTCCTTGTCACCTGGCGACAGGCCCAGTGAGTCCAAGTCTAGCACTCTTCCCCCCACCTCAGCATTCTCCAATTAGACTGCACGGTCTTCTACATTTTAACACAGATTTTCATTTTCAACTTACTTTTCTTTATATACTTTATATCCTTTCATAATGTAAAACTTATTTTCAGAAACTAAACACATGAAGGTAAGGCAACTGAAGAACATTCTTCAGTAGAGTTGGGTTCTCAAACTACGGCTAGAGAGGAACCTTTCATCCAGTTAGAAACCTGCAAGGTTCTAGAAGAATCCTAGCATGACAGCTGTCAAGGCTTTGAGGATCATGTGACCCAGGCATCTCAACTGCGATCTAACAAAATTTCCCTCTGGGTTCTTTTAAAAAATCCGCTTAACACTTGACTTGCTAAATTCGGTACGAGTTGGAATTGAGTTAGTGTTGGGAGTGGCCGTGGCAGCTGCGTGCCCTGTGCAGGGGCTTTACCTTGCGATGGGGAGGAGGGCGGTGGGTTCCGTCATCTGGCTGCATTCGTCCAGCACAACTATAGGAAACTTAAGGTCGTTCATGCACGGGAACGGACAGGCTGCACAGGTGACTCCAACGACGCGAACCTGTTACAAGAAGACCGTTAGTAGTTACCTGCTATTTAAAACAACAAGAGGACACATATACCAAAGGCCTTGCAGGCTAAAATCAGAAACGAGCTAGTCTTAATTCCTGGCAATCAGAAATCGTAGGTCACCTTATTGCCATGTTTTCCTTATTCCCACGTAAGAAATGGAAATCATAGAATACGGCTATTTACGCCACAGCCCATTAATATGGAGAAAAGGCACATTTGACATTCAGAAGGAAGGAATGATAATATCCAGATTTTAAAACTACCAGGGGTAACGTACATACTTTTTCCTTCTAAATGACGCTGGATAAAAACAACGCAGGCCAAAGCCCTCGCAAAGCGCGCTGAACGTGCTACCAAAGTACTTGGCATGGCCTTCCAGCGCATGCGCACTCTGACACCAGGGAAGGTGGCTGCTAACTCGCACAGCCGCATCACAGCGCACGCACCTGCAGCCTGTACGTTTCCCTGAGTCTTATAAGAATTGTGTATCATACCAGAAGACCACTGATCTACCGCAAAAAGCCTGATAAAAGCTAATGTTCTTCTCTGGTACTTACTATAAACAAGGGGAAAATCGATGAGTTTTCTAACTGGACGTGCCTTTGGCGGCACGGAAGTTGGACCCCCTCACCTGCTTCAGCAGGGTCCTATTGGTCCCCAGTTTATGCTGCTCGATACTTTTTCTCACGTAGACTCTTTCCATAGGAGTCAGGTCTTCTTTCATTAGTGCATGTAGTTCTTTTAATTGTTCACTTGCATTTTCTGAGCCAGCATGCAGACTAAGAAAAAGAAATACACAAAAGGGGCAGCCAGTTAGCTCAGTTGGTTAGAGCGCGGTGCTCTTAACAAGGTTGTCGACTGGATCCCAGCATGGGCCAGTGTGAGCTGCGCCCTCCACAACTAGTTGAAACAACTACATGACTTGGAGCTGATGGGTCCTGGAAAAATACACTTAAAAAAAGGAAATACATAAAAGAATGCCCCTCTTTATTCCATTTTCATAACATCACAGAAAAGTTAAGTACAGATTTTCTAAGTTAACCAAGATAAGGCTTTCTCCACTCTTCTTCAAAAACCTAATTTAAGGGCGGCTGGATGGCTCAGTTGGTTAGAGCGCCAGCTCTCAACAACAAGGTTGCTGGTTCAATTCCCGCATGGGATGGTGGGCTGCACCCCTGCAACTAAAGATTGAAAAACAGCGACTGGACTTGGAGCTGAGCTGCGCCCCCTACAACTAGATTGAAGGACAATGACTTGGAGCTGACGGGCCCTGGAGAAACACACTGTTCTCCAATATTCCCCAATAAAAATTAAAAACGAACAAAAAATCTAATTTAAGGTAAGACATATAATAAAATTATTATACTTCTGTGAACATTCTGTGACTTTTGGAATTTAGCATTCTTACCTGTAAGGTAAAACTGGCTTGGCAATCTTCCTGACACTCCCAACTCTGACAAATTTTTCAAATCCAAGACTGAGAAGCCTGTAAAGAAAACAAGGTAAATGGATTCTGATTATTTAGAAAGGAGAACATAAAACAAAGTTTCATATACTATTTGTCATCAAAATTAATTTTGTGTAACAGTGTATTTTACAGTTATAAAATTGAATGTGAAGTGCGTAAACTTAAAGTAAATACAGTGCAGCTGAGGGTGTAATGTACTTATTCTATAGAGAACTGTAAAACACAGATTGTCTTCTGTTGAGGGCCCGTTACATGTTACTAAAATATCGATGTTAGTATTTATCACAAATAAAATTGCCCCTCGAGACACAATAATACGGAAAGCAATAGCTACCATATATTTAGCACAGAAATTTATGCGTATTAGAAAGAGTGTGGCTCTTTATCTAATAGTAATTACAGCTCTGCGAGACACATCATCTTAGAGATGAGGACACCGAAAGGCAGGCGGGAGTCAGCCATTCCTGAGGCCTGGCGAGTCTGGCTGGCCCCACGCCATCTGTGATCACAGGCACACTGCCCCAGGACTCGGGACAGTGCAGGCCGCTCAATGTGAAGTACGTGGTCCTCTGAAGCATCGGCCACTGCAATAAACCTAACCCACGAGCTACTGAAACGCTTGTCACTCCTACCCGAGAAGGACTCTGTCAACGGCTACGTTAGTGGAAGAAGAGAGCAGAACCTTCCAAGGTCTTGAATTTCCAACTGTAGGAGCTTCACTCTTTTCAAACAGCTGCACAAAAAACAAAATCACCACCGCCAACAAATAACTCTTTCCTGCTCCAAAAACACCTAATTATTTTGAAGGGGAAAAAAAATAAAGGCAGTATCATAAATTTCTGAAAGAGCAAGAAACATTTTCCCATCTCTGTCCCTCTCCTTCATTTAACTAATCTATTTAAAAACAGTAACTGGGTGTCCACAACGTGCTAAGCACCAGGATAAATAGGTAAATAACCAAAGGCCTCCACACTTAATGAGACCAGCGTGTACTCAGGAAGACAGACCAGTAAAGGAACAGTAATATAATAGCGTGGTGGGGGAAGGTGGAGTGGGTAACGCCGTGAAGCACATGACGGAAGAAGCGCCTTCCAGCGGCGAGCACACAGGTATGAAACTATAATCTTGTGCACCTAGAAATTACACACTGTCACCCGAGTAAATTAATAAGAAGTAATGATAACATGGTAAGCTCTTCAGAGAGCGAACACTGCTCTCCGCCCTGGTGGAGACAGGATGCTTCCTAAAAATCACCAGTAGCAGAGCTGTCTCGGAATAAAACGCCCAGGCTGCTCAGAGGGGTCCTTCTAGGCAGCGGCAGTGAGGCACGGAGCTGCTGAGTGTTTCTACGCAGCCTGTGACAAAACAAGCAAGGGGTGCCTCACAAGAGTTCTCCCGCTGGGCCTAAAAGACTGATTTCGGTCCTAAAGGCCCGGGAAGGTCACTGAAGGTTTAAGCAGTGGAACTGACTTGGTCAGATTATTTTAGAAAAACTCCTTCTGTGAAAATCTAAAGAAAGGTAAAAGTAAAGGGGACGCCATTACAAGCACTGGGACAATCATATCACCCACATGCCAGCCTATGGAGTGCTTCACAGGTGCTGGGACCGGCCCAAGGCTTCACCTGTGTGAGCCCAGGTAAACCGGCAACCCCAGGCAACAGGAGCCGCTATGAAGCCCACCTTACAGAGCAGGAAATTAAAGCAGATGCGTGGCTGCCCAAGATCGCCGAGTTGGTAAATAATAGACAGGACACAAATCCTGAATTCCAGCTCTGAGGCCCACATTCACCCAGAACGAGAGGGAGCTCGGAGGAGGTAGGTGTGGAGGGGCGGGGCTAGGTGTGGAGGGGGCTGGGCTAGAAGGTGTTGAGTGGGCGGGGCTAGACGGTGTGGGGAGGAGCTAGAAGGTGTGGGGAGGGGCTAGAAGGTGTGGAGGGGGATGGGCTAGAAGTAAGGTGTTGAGTGGGCGGGGCTAGAAGGTGTGGGGAGGAGCTAGAAGGTGTGGGGAGGGGCTAGAAGGTGTGGAGGGGGATGGGCTAGGTGTGGGAGGGGTTAGAGGGTGTGGAGGGGGCAGGGCTAGAAGGTGTGGGGAGGAGCTAGAAGGTGTGGGGAGGGGCTAGAAAGTGTGGAGGGGATGGGCTAGAAGGTGTGGGAGGGGCTAGAAGTAAGGTGTGGGGAGGGGCTAGAAGGTGTGGGGAGGGGCCAGAAGTTGTGGAGCGAGGCACAGGGGCGGGGCTAGAAAGTGTGGAGGGGGATGGGCTAGAAGGTGTGGGAGGGGTTAGAGGGTGTGGAGGGGGCTGGGCTAGAAGTAAGGTGTGGGGAGGAGCTAGAAGGTGTGGGAGGGGCTAGAAGTAAGGTGTGGAGGGGGCTGGGCTAGAAGTAAGGTGTGGGGAGGGGCCAGAAGTTGTGGAGCGCAGGCACAGGGGCGGGGCTAGGAGAAGGAAAGCGGGGAGGGCGCTGTGGAGGATGGAAGACGAGCTGACTAAGGGTTTCACAGCAGGTCGCGCTCATCCAAGCAGGTGCCGGTGGTGGACAACGGTGCGCACTGTCCCTACCCAATGCGAACGCTCCGCGCTGTTACCCAAGTGGGAAGTTAGAGAGTCACAGGCGCCCACGAAGCCGCCTCCCCGCTTCTCACCCTGGATGACCGTGATGGGGGGCACTCGCGTGGGTGGCCCGCTCGTGTCTTCGGCACTGTTGTGGGATGCCATCATGTGGGCTATCTGGGTCAGAGCGGCGGCTTGGTCCAGGTTTAGCGTGTGTACCCGAATTAACTCACGAGCTACCTGCAACGTCGCTCCTAGGCTGAGTACTTCCAGGTGTGTGTGGATAGTTGACAAGGCTGGTGGGATAAACTTTCTCTTACTGACTCTCTTGTTGCTAACTGTAGCTGACGAAGACCTAGTAAAAGGCAGCAAATGAAGAAAACAAGGGGCTTTTGAAACAGGTGAGTAGACCTGTTCATAACTTAACAGTCACTTTATAAGCATCACAGAGAACCTTTTTTTGCCGACACAAATGTCTAGTACCTGAATTTGGGGGAGGGTGGGAGAGAAGAGAACCACGCTTGATGAATACCTACTCCGAGGGAACACTAAGCATTTTACATGTTATTTGACGTAATCTTCACAACAACGCTAGGAAGTAATTTACCCAAATAGAGATACAGAAGATATAAACATTTTTCCCCAAAAGCACACAGCTTAGAAGTGGTATACTGACTTTAAAGCCTATGCTCTATTATACAAAGCTGGCTTAGATAATTAATATAGCCTCTGTTTTAAGTAAAACGTTGATAAATTGTTTTTATTTCTATAAAGACTGAATTTATTTCAAAATAGAAAAATAACATAATGGATTTTTTTCACCTAGGACTTCACTGTGTTGAGAAAAATGAAACACTACCAGATAGACCATAACATTCCAAATTAGAAACTAGACCTTTTCTGTCATTTTAATGAGTTTAGTAAAATACCACTTCCAATTTTTTAAGAGGTGGTATGGTATTTAAGAAATTAAAAATGAGATGCAGGTTATGTCAAGAATAAAATTAATATCAATATATGTACTGGACTCAAGCTGTAAAATTATGATTTAAAATTTTAATTGAATAAATTTGACATATGACACTAAGGTATACAACATGATACTTTGATATTGTAAAATGATTCTTGTAAATGTTGAATAATTTGTGGCATAAACATACAGATGAATAAGAAAGTCAACACTCAAAAGATCCTTAAGAAATGTTCCGGGATCAAATATATGGTGATGGAAGGAGAACTGACTCTGCGTGGTGAACACATAATGTGATTTATAGATGATGTAATACAGAACTGTACACTAGAAATCTATGGAACTTTACTAACAATTGTCACCCCAATAAACTTTAATTAAAAAAATATTAAATAAATAAACATATTTCCTAAACACAAAAGAGGCATGTAAACAATATCTCCTTTAAACAAATAAATAAAATTAAAATTAAAAAGAAATGTTCCCTGACAAAAGGAAAAAATCTGCAGTAACATTTACTAGCCCCAACCACAAAAAATAAATAAATGATGGATGGGTGAATGGACGGACTGATGAGAAATGATGCATAGTTCCCTTTCGCTTTTGATTTTCAACGACCGACAGACAATAATCTCACGGTCTCTGAGAGGTAAGTGAAACTGTGTTGAGGACATTTACGTGATGTGCATTTAGTGCACTTTCACAGTCATGGGTTATCGCTGCTTCTGAACAGCCAGGACTTACAGTGTCAGCAGGTGCCATGTGAGAGGCAGGGTGGCTGGATTAAAGTGGTCCTCAATGTTCTTCAAAGTGGTCAGCTCTGTGCTGGCATTACAGACCAACAAGGCGTGGACCACTGCTGCAGAGGAGGCAGAAAACGAAATTCCATGTAAGACAGGCCATAAGCAACTCTATTAAATGTCCACGTGACTCAGGCCAGTCACTCCCGCAACGTGAACCCTGAGGGCTTGCAGGGGTCCTTTCACTCGGTAAACCACACTATCATCTGCTCCATCACACTTCACAAACGGGTCCCCCAGACTCTGCAGCCCAAGTCAAATCTGGACTCCGCACACCAGCTGGTGGACAAGAGCGGCTGTGAGTCAAGCTTGGTGACACTGCCTGCAGCTGGCATCCTCCCCTACAGTTGGCATACCACGTGTGCCTGCAGTGGGACCTATGTAGCTTCTGGACATTTTCTTGCATGTCTTCCTCAATAATTTTATGAAAATATATGGAAAGCAGAAAGCTAGAATGCTGATATTGGTGAGGAAACAAGTGCAACTAACATGAAAAGATGCATCGAAAGTGACAAACGCTCCCTTAACTGGGGTTACTGGACTCAAGCTGGTTGACTAGGTTTACTAACAGAACAACCTGACAACCTGACAGAAAAATATCAAATTAAAAACATATAATACTTGAATGAATCATTAAATGCTGTGTGTAAGTGGTTACGGACCAAATTCGAGCAGAAGTTCCTCCCGACATCGAAACGCATGGAGAGGCCCACGCGTTCCCAGGGTGGATGGGGCTCAGCTTCCTTTACTGAGAGAAAAGCCGCAGCCTACTGTCTTCCTGAGAACGTCCCAAGGCAGACGATAAAACACCCTTGGAACAAAAAACACACTGTCCTTCCTGCTCAGCTGCTCGCAAAATCTCTCGTAAAATCTGTGAAACCTTTTTGGTGTAAAAATAAACAGTTTGATTACTAAATGCACCCTATTAAAATAAAAATCAAGAGAATCGAATAAACTAAGAGAATTAGAACTTGATACAAAACATTGTTTGAGAAAGTTCTTACACGTTTAATGTTTGTATTTTTAAAAATCAGGTATATGCCGTGTAGAATTCAACTTTAACAAAATACTTGAGTGAGGGGTCAAGATTTTGTTGCTAGCCCTCTGGGACTTGCACTGCAGAAATATTCCTATATTAAGTTTCCACACGCACCATCAGGAACACACTGTACACAATGTGGGAAAGAGGGGTGGGTGTCTTCGTGGGCCTCTGACGTTCATTTTTAGTGTACATGAAACCAGCTGTGGTGACACTTACTGTTGGTGGGCCAGTTAGAGGGGCAGTAGCCTCGCAGAGGCAGTATCTCCAGCTCATTGGTAGATGATGGTCCAAAGAAGGCACTGCAAGCGATGAAAGTGTCCAGTTCAAAGTCCAGGGTTTTAGAGACCACCCAAAGGTCATCTGAAAAAACAGACATTTGGCAAAGAGCTCAGTGTATGCTCAATCCAAGGCTATTTTGAATTCTTTATGTGCTTAGTCCTACATTATTTCTGAAAACATTATTTCTCTTTGTTTGCTGAGAAATATCTGCAAGATTCCATCCAAACTAAGATGACCTGGACAGAAAACATTGCATTTCCACGTTTTTAATTGGACTACTTTTATTTTATATTTATGAAAAACAGTAAACAAAGCAAAGACAACACGTAACTCATCTTTCTCTTATAAAATGGGTTCTAGCTACGCCAGCCTTTCCAAGGTGGGCTCGGACATGTTTGGTTGCCACGCTCAGACAAAGCCAGCAATGCGTTGGTCCAGCCCAGGTTCTCTTAGTAGGCCTGATGCTCTGGGTTAAAGACGGGCCTGCTTTCTCTGCGTAATGCGCCTACCCACCTCCACAGCACACTGAGCCCGCGGAGCCAGCAGGCGACTTCCCACAGCACCTGGGCACCGTGTCCACCCCCAGCTGAGTTTACACTTACAAAGTGTCAACTGTATTGGTTCTAAAATGTACTTACACCAGCCCTGTTTGTTATTATATAATTCAATCATGGGGTATTGGAACCATTATGAGCATGAAGAAAAAAACTGTTTTAAGAAAAATAACAATTTAGAAAGACGTAATTAAAAAAAAAAAAAAAAGCCCAAAACACAAAAAACTGCTCTGACTCAAGTACAGATGAGATAAATGTAAAAGACTAGAAAAGAGATTTAAAAAAATTCAAACCATTCTCCACTTAGATTGCTTCACAAGTGTCTTTAAGTTCTTGGTCCATGTTTACCAATTTGAAACAGTGCATCTATATGAGCAGGGCATGTGTGGGGATTGTTATCAGAAGAAAAGTGCAAAGGATCGCCAGTCAAAACCCACATTCTAAACAAAAGCGTGGACTCTTCGTCAAAAGATCAGTAAATAAAAATATATTCACATATTTTAAGTTGATATGTTAATATTTATTTGCATTACTTTTTATAGTCCCTGACTTTGAACAACTTCTCAAGTTAACTGAGCAACCATGAACTCACCTGCATCAGAAAGGACAGTTCTGCGGGCTCCATTCCCATCTGGAAAGCCCAGTGCACATCAATGTACTAAGGCTCTAAAAACTCTTGGATTAGGTTATGTGTTTAACACAGCACTTTCCCAATTGGTTTAGCCGCAGACCCTATTTTGTTTACTCTAACTCTTACCAGTACCCCCATAAACTATTGTTTTAGGAATATATTTAGAAAAGTAATTTAGAAAAAGCTGATCTATACTATAGTAGAGCTTATACCTGATTTATTTAAAAATATTTGCCAATTGAGGTAACGTTTTAAACAATATATTCCCATTTGCGAATATTTGTTTTATTCAACATTCATCACAATTTGTGAAAACATCTCTAACTCCAAGTAGTTGACAGGAAAATTCATTTCTCTCCCTTTCTTCCCACTGAAATGACAGAAGCACAGAAGTCAACCCAGTGCAGTGCTTGTGCACAAAGGAAATGGGAAAAGGAGGATGATAAAATTCCACACAGCTGGGAGACTACTAATCCTTTACACATGACAGAAAGGCATTCTAGGGCTAAAAAAAAAGGAATGGATTTTCCCAGCGAACTCCCAGCAAATCCCACTCTCGCCAACCACAGGAGGAAGAACGGTGGGAGTGGGACAGGTGGGCCAGTGACCGGTGAGGCGACAAGCCAACACTCGTGAGCAGCCGACTCCAGCCTTGCGCTGAGGCTGAGCCTGGGAGACAGCACGGCCTGAGCGGCAGGAAGGGGGGGCAGCCACACAACCACAGAGTCACGGACAGGGCAACAGGTCAGTCCACGCAGTCTCGGATCTACGGGAATCAGGTCACGGGTGAAACATAATAACCTCTGTCATTTCTGGGTCAACAGATACTTTGAAAGTCAGACTGGTACTATTACCGTGTTTCCCTGAAAATAAGACCTAGCCATCAGCTCTAATGTGTCTTTTGGGACAAAAATTAATATGACCTGGTATATTATGTTTGATATTATATACTATGTAATGTTATATTATATTATATTATGCTATGTTACATGATATTATTTTATACCCGGTCTTATAGTAAAATAAAAGCAGGTCTTATATTGATTTTTGCTGTAAAAGACGCATTAGAGGGCGGGCCTGATGTCAGGCAGTTAGAGCTCCGTGCTCCTAACTCCGAACGCTGCCGGTTCGATTCCCACATGGGCCAGTGGGCTCTCAACCACAAGGTTGCCCCCACAAGGGATGGTGAGCAGCGCCCCCTGCAACTAGCAACAGCAATTGGATCTGGAGCTGAGCTGCGCCCTCCACAACTAAGACTGAAAGGACAACAACTTGAAGTTGAACGGCACCCTCCACAACTAAGATTGAAAGGACAACAATTTGACTTGGAAGAAAAGTCCTGGAAGTACACATTGTCCCCCAATAAAGTCCTGTTCCCCTTCCCAATAAAATCTTTAAAAAAAAAAAAAAAGATGCATTAGAGCTGATTGTTCGGCGAGGTCTTATTTTCGGGGAAACAAGGTACTGTCACCACTTTATAGGCAAAGGAAGACGGAGGCCCAGAGAACTAGGGTAAGTCAGCCACGCAAAGGCTGGAAAGCGGCAGCTCTGGCACTGAATACAAGCCCCTGAGCTCTCTGCAGCTGCCCAGACCGGGGCCACCCTCCCCAGAGGCACTGCCAGGGAGCACAGCGGATGCCACCAGGGAAAATTACTCCTTGGCCAAACTAATGAGACATTTAAGGGGCACAAAGACTTCAAAAGAAAAACGTACTAGATTATAGAGTGCTTCTACAGGAAAGGAAACACCAGAACAGATGGACAAAGAATGCAAATTCAGCCTGGCAAAGAGATTCACTGAGGTAAGGAAAGACAGCAGCAATGCAAACTCACAGCGAGAAAATATGAAAAGAAACTAACAAATATTATTTGCAAAAATATATTTGAAATAAAGTTATAATTGATGGGATAAAGAGCAGAGTGGATACATTTGAAAAATATGCAATTTAGAAGGGTATCGCCCCGAAAGAAGGACAAAAACCCAGAAAATACAAAGGAAATGTGAAGAGATTTAAAGGAGTCAGGATTTAGAGAATACATTCAGAAGTGTTAACATCTGAATAATAAAAGTCCTAGAGAGAAAAATAAAAAGGGTAAGATTATCTGAAGAAATAATGGAGATCAATTTCCGAATTAAAAAAAAAAAAAATTCACTGGGGCTGGCCCGGTGGCTCAGGCGGTTAGAGCTCCATGCTCCTAACCCCGAAGGCTGCCGGTTTGATTCCCACATGGGCCAGTGGGCTCTTAAGCTCAAGGTTGCCGGTTCAACTCCTTGAGTCCCGCAAGGGATGGTGGGCAGCGCCCCCTGCAACTAAGATTGAACATGGCACCTTGAGCTGAGCTGCCGCTAAGCTCCTAGATGGCTCAGTTGGTTGGAGAATGGGCTCTCAACCACAAGGTTGCCAGTTCAATTCCTTGAGTCCCACAAGGGATGGTGGGCAGCGTCCCCTGCAACTAAAGATTGAACATGGCACCTTGAGCTGAGCTGCCGCTAAGCTCCTAGATGGCTCAGTTGGTTGGAGCGCGTCCTCTCAACCACAAGGTTGCCGGTTTGACTCCCGCAAGGGATGATGGGCTGTGCCCCCTGCAACTGGCAACGGCAACTGGACCTGGAGCTGAGCTGCACCCTCCACAACTAAGACTGAAAGGGCAACAACTTGAAGCTGAATGGCACGCTCCACAACTGAGACTGAAAGGACAACAACTTGACTTGGAAAAAAGTCCTGGAAGTACACACTGTTCCCCAATAAAGTCCTGTTCCCTTTCCCCAATAAAAAAAAAAAAATCTTAAAAGAAAAACAAAAAACAATTCACAATCCATATGTCAACCAATGATCATGCTGTCCGTCTTACACTTATACAGAGAACTGGGGGAAAGAATAGAAATGTTCCCTGACAAAGGGAAAATTCTGCAGTAACATTTACTAGCCCCAACCACATGCACATGCACACACCCATGCATGTGCACACAGACACGCACACACACAAAACTCCAAGTGGGCTGACAATTTTCTCAAGCACCATGCCAATAAGAAATCCTTAATAAACTTGAAAGAAAAAAATGATCAAACACAAAACTTTAAAGCAATTAATAAAAATTACAGGTGAATAATTTTAGACCTGAGCATAGGGATTTTTAAAACAAGACAGAAAAAGCATTTCATTTTTGACAATGACTATTCATCTGACTATATTCAAAAAGAATTTTTGTTTATCTAAAGATACCTTCAATAAGTGAAAAGACATGATCCAGACTGGGAGCAGATAGTCATGATATACATGATGAACAAAAGATTAACATGTACGATAAAAACGATAAACAAATAAGTTACAAACAGCACAACAGTAAAATGGGTAAGAACCCACATAACCAACACGCATATGAAGGAAGAGCTACTCACCACCACCGGTGGGCAGAAAAATGCAAACTAAAATCAGTGACATCATCTTAGGCCCATCCGAGTGGCTGACCCAAGACAGTGGGAGTACAAGCACGTGGGACATCAGTGTGGCACTGTGGCGTCTCCATCCTGTGTAATGTCCAAAGAGACCCCACACTTCACAGGAGATACGAGAGCATTCACATGCACTGTCCACACAGCGTGGAAACAACGACCACAGGGGAAGAGTGACAGAATGAGCTGTGGTGCAGTCACAAACTCACACTCACACACACGCAGCCCAAACACGCCATCTAGATGCAGATTTAGATCACGCCCACAAGCTATATACGTTGCAGCAATATGCTGTGAAGAGACAGAGGTAAGTTCCAGGAGATACATACAGAATTGCATCATCTTAATAGTGTTAAAAAAACAACATTTTAAATGGCTCTTTAGGAATTCATGTATGTGAACCTACAGACAAAGGGAAGATGCTGACAAACACAGGGATTTAAGGGACAGTCACCTTAGGTCGGGAAACAGCCAGGTAGTGGGGTTACTGTGTATGAAATGCACATTGCTATAAAGGTTAAAGCTAGGTGACAAACAGTGACAAGAACAGGTCATGAAACCAAAGATGATGATTACCCAATTTAGTGCATCTAAAGGCTTTACTAAAAAATGTTTTGGATTTTATTTCCAAATCCACAGAATTTGGGGTCCAGTGTTGTTAAATTGTGCAGACAATGACAGAAGTATTGATAAGCTCATTACATTTTCAGTTTGTTTTAACATTAGGTCAGAATGCAGTTGAATCAATATGCTTATTTATAGGATGCCGATAACATTGTGACTTTTTAAACAAAATTAAACAGTTATCCGTAGTCTTTAACAGATTTTTAAAAACCAAAAATGTATAACATGCTTTGTGAAACGGTCCAATGTACTATACAACTCACAATATAACTCTATTAAACTATACTTTAAAAAGTCTGTCTAATATAGAGAATTCAGAGCGGCATGAGAATTCAGAACAGACACAGGGCAGCCCCTGCCACCAGCTCACCTTTGCTGTAAGTCGAAGAACTTTCCTTCCGACTCAGCTTAAGATAAAGTTTGCTGTTAGGCTCACTGTAAAATCCAGGATGTACAGTCGTGAATCTCTTTAGTTTGCCAGACTGTTTTCTCTGAAAATCAAATCCTTTCCTGCAAAATAAGTAAAAAGCAAAAATGAATTTGAATACCGCAGTACACATTTTTTCTTAGTTGAGATATAAGTGACATATATAACATTATATTAGCTTCAGGTGTACAACAGTGATTCAGCAAGTCTGTTGTGAAGTGGTCACCATGGTAAGTCCAAGTAACATCCATCACCACATAATTATAAATTTTTTTCTTGTGATGAGAACTTTTAAGATTTACTCTTTTAACAAATTTAAATATACGATACAGTATGAAACACAGTCACCTGCTGTACATTACATCCCCAGGACTCATTTATTTCACAATCAAAAGTTTGAAGATACAAACGTTTTTTAAAATCTTTAAGGAAAATCAAAGAACCAAGGTCTCTGTGTGTTTATACACTTTATACAGATATACAGAATGAAGACATACTGTGTCAAAGGAAGAAAACAGCAACCCTCAGAGTTATCATTAAATGTTTTAAGAGACTGTGACAGGAAACCTATCTAAAACCTCAGCTGCTATAACTACCAAATGGGAACAAGGAATTATCCCCATTATTTCCATATGTCATAGGTAACTGTGATGATTAAAGGAAATAATACATGCAAAGTGCTTAGAAGCCCCCAGCTCATGTTATTCTTACATTATCACACAGATGCTCATGACATCTGCTTCTGGGGTGGTCCTGTTCCTATGGGACATGTTCCCAAAAGGAGAATTTCGTTATCCCGGAAACTCTAGCCCGGGCTTGTGAATGACCACGACCCTCCTCTCCTGCACTGATCAAAAATATTCTTGTGGTTTGTTCGATATGGTTTGACGTAGGACACTAATGACATATAATAAGGGTCAGAAAAACTGCATTCCTGCCAGTTACCTGCTTGATGTTTAGAGGGGCCAAAAAATAGCTTCAGAACATCATTCCCATGTTCTAATTAGAAAAACTGAGGTCCTCTGCTTTTTACATCTTTTTTCTCTCACAGTCTCTTTTCAAACTAATGATAATCTGTGAGGTTACTATTTTCTGACCTAATTAGAGGCCATTATTTAGCATCATAACACACACCTCACCAACAGCTGGCATTCCTCATAGAGGGGTATGGTTTGACTTCTTAAGTACAAGCCGATACTCTTTATGTCACTTAAAACCATACTGGCTGGAGATTCTTTCTGCGTTAAATTTCCTGGGGTCACTTTTTCAAGCCACTTGAAAAAGTTACATCGGTCAGCTTTGGGTGCATCACAGGTATAAAAAAGACGGCCCTGAGGGGAAGAAGATACTAAAATTCAGTGAGAAAAACATTGATCTAAGTTTTACTGTTTCTGTGTTATGTTTGTCAAAACTTTCATAAAGTTTGCTCGTCAGCATGTAGCCTCAATAAGTTAGTCCCTAAACAACCTAATCTCTTTGTTAATTTAAATAACAAATTTGAAACATAAAATGTATTGTTTTTGATTTAAAATGGTCACCACCGCCAACCTGAAAGCCGCCCGGAAACAGCGCATTTTGTGCTCCCTTTTCTCTCACGTAAGTGCATGTGCGCACACAGAAGGACACACGTGTAGTGTTGTTTCAAAATGAAACTCAGACAACAACACATTTCCTGTCACCTCAGCCTTGTGCCCAACAGCACATCGTGAGTATGACAACCCTGTCGTCAAACAATCTTAGGAAGACTTTTGGTGCCTCTAACGTTTCATCCTACGGTTCTATGACTCATGGGCTCTTGCTTCTGACAATTACAGTTAAGGTTTCCACACTCAGCTAAGGACGAGGCAGAATACGCGAACAGTGGAGGAAGCTGTTGTGACGCGTGAAGCGCCGTCTGCCAGTGAGGACACGCCGTGAATCAACACACAACACACACTAACTTCCTTCACAATAACACACGTTCAGCACGTCAATGCAGTGCGGACGCCTGTCTGTCCCTGGCACTGGGGGCCACCGAGAGCTCCTTGATGCTGGGCTGGCACTGCGATGGGCATGACCCCCCCCACCCCCCGGCTGGAGGATCACACAAGGTCCCGTCCGTGCTGGTCTCTGCACCACTGGGTGCATAGTTAGTGCTGGGAAACCTGAAGGTTGATCATCAGTCCTGTTTCTGTACCCTGAGCACAGGTCGCCCTCCAGGAACAACGCACTGTGAGCATGTTTGTTACTGAAGGCTCCTGGAGACCTCTTCTTCTGAGCTTCTCCCAAAGCAGCAGGCGCCCAGCCCTTTACGAGACAAGCGTCGGTGGCACAGGAGGCGAGAAGGAGCCGCACCTTGTTGGGACCGTCCTTCTGAACCATGACAAGCTTGGCAGGCTGATGATGATGGCAGGATGGCACACTACTTTCTACATTTTTCAGTTTCTCTCCTTTTGACGACATGTAAAATGATATGTCAACTTTCGAAAGAGCTTTGTGCAACCTTTGTGCCAGCCCAAACAGCAATATATTTAGATGTTCTACAAAAAAAGATACAGAGGAAAATTAAATACAGAATAATTTCATGTTTGGATCGCACATGTGCTATTGGTTAGCTAAATCTGAAAACAGCCTTTTAACAGAGTAAACTATAATCTCATACTAATACCCACTTTTTTTTTAAACTTAAGTTTATTGGAGTGACAATTGTTAATAAAGTTACATAGGTTTCAGTTGTATAATTCTGTAATACATCATCTATGTATCACATTGTGTGTTCACCACCCAGAATCAGTTTTCCTTCCATCACCATATATTTGACCCCATTTACCCTCTTCTAGAATCCCCCTCCCTCTTACCCTCTGTTAACCTAATACCCACTTTTTAAAGGCAAGTTTTGCCCTCTACAACAGAACAAACTGTCAAAACTAATCATGCATCATACTCAGTATTTCCTACTTAACAGAACCATTTGTGACACTTCTACTTTAAAAGAAAATGAAAACTATCACTGGAAAAAGATAATACTGTCATATCCCACTTTTAAAACTCAACTTGATCTGAATTAAGGTAAGTTACTGTCAAAAACTGGAATGAACACACAGAACATAACAAATCTCAAGGAGAGACTTTAGTATGGAAATCCACAAGTCATCACACTCTTTCACAGCTGTATCTACCACTTATTTAGTGGCGGTCAGTCGTAATGGAACGCAAAGGTAACAGTCATACCTCTGAGACACGATGCAAAGACCTGCTTGTACTGAGCAGGAGACTGAAAATCGGCTGGTATGCGTACGTGCCTTTGTGGGAGGTGAGAGGATTTTATCTTCTGCCCACTTGGGAAGCACAGCTCAGAGCTACTTATCTCCTGAAATGGAATAATTCAAGTTATTATAATAACTACAAAAAAATGCTGTTGGCTAGTGAGTAAATTATTTGCTATAGATATACTTAAGAAAATAAACAATTAAAAAAAATTCCAGAATTCTTTAAAATAATTTTTCAACTTTAGATGAGAAACCACTATAGCAAGAATAGCTATGCATGACACTTATTAACAAGTAAGACTACTGTCCCTTCGTAAGTGTTTAAATAGTTTTTGCCAGGAAAAACTCAAACTGATGTGAATGAATCATTATGTATTGCTCTTTCTGATTACAACTATAGTAAGAATTGCTCACAACCAACGTATAGAAAGATGTACTTTACTGATACTGATCTGATCAGCAAAACTGAACTGATTGTGTGAAATAAAACCAATGTCAGTGACAGCAGTAATGAAGTGGCTGTGGGACCAGGCGGAGCTGTAACGAATGACCTGTTATGGGCCAAATACCACACCACACATTTGTAAATACATAATTTCACTTCATGGTCACAACTACTAGGAAAGATCTTAAATCAAAGATGTGACTAGCTAGAGTCATGGAAATTCTAAAAAAAAAAAAAAAGAAGCCATTGGCTTCAAGAGTAAAATCATTGCTCTCACTGAAATTCTGACAATAACCACTGGAAAAAATGTAGAGACACAGGTATGTTTCCTCACCTGTGCACCTCCTGTTACATTGTGCTCATAGCGGGCAGGCTCTCCCGACAGGTTGGGAAGTTCCTCCATCTTTGAAGTCTGCTTTAAATTCAAAGACAGTGCTTGCTTTCTGCAAAGTGGACCCTGGCCGCTAAAATGCGGCTGCTGTTGACGGAGCACGCTTTTGATCACCTGCAAACGCACAGCACCTAACGGGCTTCCCTTCACAGCATCGCCGTGGCGATCACCCGTGTCACCAGAACATGGCCCAGAAATGGCCTCGGCAAGGAAGCCGTCTGTGAATTGCCTATCAGCTCTGCTTGGAGCCATCGAGTTGCACTGGGGTAAGTTCTGATATTTCAGCCACTTGCTTTGAGAAGACACATGATCAAGAAGTGAAGTGTCTGCTGGTGTCACCTCCCTGGATTCTCTGGTTTCACTCTGGTCCTCAGGCCCAAAGCTGAAGGAAGGTACCGTTGCACCTTCATACACAACTGTGGGAGCAGCAGAGGCTTCCCACTTGTCACAGCCGGTTGCATGTGAACGAGGACCCACGTCAGCTGGCCCAGTAATAAGTGGGAGTCGCGTCCTGCTTACTGATAGAAGCCTCTGGAAGTTCTTAGTCTCCACAGAACTGAATTGTTTCATCACTGAAAAACAAAGCCAATTAAATAAAAACATATTAAGGTCATTATCCAGGCTCTAGAAAACGAGTATCTACGCAAGAGAGCAAAAAGTACCAATTTGCATTGGGAAAAAACAACAACAAAAAGAAAACACATAATTTTGAGGCAGCTGGATGGCTCAGTTGGTTAGAGCGCGAGCTCTCAACAAGGTTGCCTGTTCGGTTCCCGCACGGGATGGTGGGCTGTGCTCCCTGCAACTAAAGATTGAAAATGGCGACTTGACTTGGAGCTGAGGGGCCCTGGAGAAACACACTGTTCCCCAATATTCCCCAATAAAATTTTAAAAAGAAAAAAAAGAAAACACATCATTTTATTTCTTTTTTTAAAATAAAAAAAATTTAATGGATTTAGTCTCAAAAAAGAAAATCACATTTCAGAGCTTAATTAATAGACTGAAACTTTTCTAAGGTTAATGAACTTGAAACCATCCTTTTCTTGTCCCCGTTAGCTAAGGATTTGCCCCCAATTACTATGCCATGTTTACTCAGCACTCAGGGGTTCAGAGTACTTTGAGCCAAGAAGCCCACCCGCCTGGCGCCCCTCACTGGACAGCGAGAGGTGAGGCCTGGAGGTGACAGGACCGTGGCTGGCAGCCCAGTCTGGTTCCAAGTTCACACCCCTTGTCCAGACTGCGGCCATGCTGTTTGCCTGGCTGTCACACTTCTATTCCGTCACACTTCTATTACACTTGTGAATTAATATTGTTGACTTTCAGGGTCAAGGAGGTTCTAGCCTTATTTTGATCTATTGATGTGTGATAAGCATTCAATCCTGGTCAATATGTTTTGGCCAATTTTGGCTGAGGGTTAGTAATATATATATTCCTGAAAATGTAAAAAGCAACAGTAAGTATTGGTTGATGAAAAAGTGCATGATTGATGCTGCATGGGAATGAGCAAGCGTGAAGTTTTCACCTGCTTTGTAACAACGGACCTCCCTGGCAGTATCGTCTTTGTGGGAAATAAACTCGAGACCACAAGGAAGCTGCCAGAGCAGCTGTGAGCCAATGACATCCTTTTATAAAGTGTCAGGTCGTGATTCTAGTGAGTCCACCAAGCAACACTGACAGGACAGGTAAAACCCCGCTGGCAGGAGCTCCACGGAGTGACTGAGAGTCGGCACTTGACACAGCCTGCATCCCACGGACTCACTTCCTGTACCGGGCAGACCACTCACTCCTCTGCAGGCCGCTGAGCCCATAAAGGACAGAGTTCTTTATCACATCCACCCAGGACAAGTCACCCTACAACCTCACCCACCATGACGTCAGGATGGGGCGGCGGTGCGGGAAGCACAGAGGCCTGAGCGCACGGCCCAGCCAGAGGGCTCCCTGACGGGGTGGAGAAGGGGAAACTGAGTGCTTCGGCTAAGGCCAGCCAGTGGTGCAGCCCAGACATCCGATGACTCACTCTCCTCGGGCCAGAGGGGCCAGGCTGTGGCGTTACAGCCGTGACAAGCAGTGCGATGGAAGAGACACTTGGGAGGTCTGTGAAGCTGAGAGGAGACAGAGGGACGAGAGCCGGAAGGAGTGCTGTGCTGGGAAGTGAGAGCCACCTGTTACAGAAAAGCCACCAGTGAGATGGGGTGGGAGCTGCAGGGGGTTGTGTGCACAGAATCTGGCTCCATGGCATTTTAGTAACAATCTTTCCAGGAAAGCCTGCACTGCACGGACAGGTAGAAAAAGCGACGTGGGAACAGTCCCCCGCTGAGAGGTCACCTGGCAAGGTCCTTGCTTTCAGGGCGTCCGCAGAGAGTTCTAGCACCAAGTCTTCATCTCTTGAGTCCAAAGAAACAGTAGACACAGGGCTTACTAGTGACATCTTTTGTTCTGGTGACGTCACCTATCCAGACAGAAACAAATATAGACCAACATCATCTTACTGCGTTCCCCCCCACACACACAGTGTGAATGAATTTAGAAATCTGCATGGTAAAAATAATGCTCCCATCCGGCCATGCAGAGCTGCAGAGCCAACGATTCTCCCAGTGACTGGACAGAACGAAGATACTGAGATCCTGAGCATGGAGCCCGGTGCGCTTATTTGGATGGTGGGGTGTGAAGACCAGTGGCTCAGGCTGGATGGAGCCGCGTGTCTGCAATGGGAGGGCCTGAGCACAGAGCAGTGTCCCCTTATGTCCCCAGGTCCAGTTCACCTGCAACTGATCTAAACTTCAAAGCATCACTCCCAAATGAGCCAGCTTTCGCAGCTGGCCCAGGCCCGTCACGTTAAACTGCTTTCTTAGAAGAGTCTTGAAATCTGCTCCTGCTTCCAGAAACTAATCTTAAAAATCTACTATGATGATCACATTTAAGTCTATATTTGTATAAGAACAGCATAAAAGAATAAAAGTTTGGAAGAAAACACAGCAAACTGCTCAGAGTGGTTTCTAACGGGGTGGGATAGAGGAAAGTGTTCTTTCACTTGTAACTTTATACACTTCTGAGTGGTTTGAAATTGTAAAAATGTGTTTGTGTGCATTTTTTTCCTGAGTAAATGACAATAAAGATAAAAAGTTTACATGCACATTTACAACATTTCTGACCCGCCCCTCGGTTCTCGGTGCTGTGCTGGGACTTCAGGACAGGCCCAGAAAGAAACAGACAGACAGGCGGGACACTGCAGCGCAGCCGGGGCCACAGAGCGCCTACTGTGCGCAGGGACAGCTCAGGCCCTTCTGTCGTTACCCTACATGTAGTGCTCACCGCATGGGAGGTGGGCACCCCACTTCCTCGTGCTACAGCTGAGGGATGGACGGCAGCAGCTAAGCAGTTACACTGGCTTCAGGTCATGCAGTGTATAAGCAGCAGAGTGGGGTTCAAACCGAGGCCTTCTAGATCTCACTGCACCCCCAACAAAAACGACGACAAAGGGCGAGACTCACTGAGCATCCATCCCACTGGTCACCACAGGACCTGCTCCCCACACCGGCCAGTTCCTGCTACTGCAAGTTCAGTCACTTCACTTACTCCTCTCCTAAAACTCCAACAATCCCCAGTGTGCCACAGCCTGTGGCCTGCAGCCGTGCCCTGCAGCCTGTGATGCAGCCTGTGCCCCACAGCCTTGCCCGGCAGCCTGTGATGCAGCCTGTGGCCTGCAGCCTGTGATGCAGCCTTGCCCTGCAGCCTGTGCCCTGCAGCCTGTGATGCAGCCTGTGGCCTGCAGCTTTGCCCTGCAGCCTGTGCCCCACAGCCTTGCCCCGCAGCTGTGCCCTGCAGCCTGTGATGCAGCCTATGGCCTGCAGCCTGTGGCCTGCAGCCTTGCCCTGCAGCCTGTGCCCTGCAGCCTTGCCCTGCAGCCTGTGCCCTGCAGCCTTGCCCCACAGCTGTGCCCTGCAGCCTGTGATGCAGCCTGTGGCCTGCAGCCTGTGCCATGCAGCCTGTGGCCTGCAGCCTTGCCCTGCAGCCTGTGCCCTGCAGCCTTGCCCTGCAGCCTGTGGCCTGCAGCCTGTGCCATGCAGCCTGTGCCCCGCAGCCTGTGCCCCACAGCCTTGCCCCGCAGCTGTGCCCCGCAGCCGTGCCATGCAGCCTGTGCCCTGCAGCCTGTGCCCTGCAGCCATGCCATGCAGCCTGTGGCCTGCAGCCTGTGCCCCGCAGCTGTGCCCTGCAGCCGTGCCCCGCAGCCTGTGCCCTGCAGCCTGTGCCCCGCAGCCATGCCATGCAGCCTGTGCCCTGCAGCCTGTGCCCCACAGCCTGTGCCCCGCAGCTGTGCCCCGCAGCCGTGCAATGCAGCCTGTGCCCTGCAGCCTGTGCCCTGCAGCCATGCCATGCAGCCTGTGGCCTGCAGCCTGTGCCCCGCAGCTGTGCCCTGCAGCCGTGCCCCGCAGCCTGTGCCCTGCAGCCTGTGCCCCGCAGCCATGCCATGCAGCCTGTGCCCTGCAGCCTGTGCCCCACAGCCTGTGCCCCGCAGCTGTGCCCCGCAGCCGTGCCCTGCAGCCTGTGCCCTGCAGCCTGTGCCCCACAGCCTTGCCCTGCAGCCTGTGATGCAGCCTGTGCCCCACAGCCGTGCCATGCAGCCTGTGCCCTGCACTGTGCCCCGCAGCCGTACCATGCAGCCTGTGCCCCGCAGCCGTGCCATGCAGCCTGTGCCCTGCAGCCTGTGCCCTGCAGCCACCCTGCGAGATCAGACCCTCATCTCGTCAGTGTCCACTCACTCACTCTGAGGCTCACTCTCTTACTCACTTGCTAACCCCTGCACCTGGACTGCTCCTCTCCAGACACCCTCATGGCTCTCCATTCAGATCCCTACTTCACTGTCACTTGGTGAGAGAGGCCTTCCGTTACCCACAGAACACAGAACTCTGTCCCTCTGTCCCCTCACACAGCTTTATTGTTCCCCTGGCACCCAAAACCCTTGGCAGGACCTCTGCGTGTTTACCTCTGGCCCCCTTCACGAGAACCCAGCTTCTGTGAGGCAGGTCTGGTCTGCGGCGCTCACAGGCTGAGCTCCAGCCCCTGGGCCAGGGCGACACACGGCGGCCACTCGAGTATTTGGTGCGTGGACGGCTGACTAATGTGTGTGTCCACACACACCACCCCCACTCTCTCACCTCTCACTCACCATTCAACCCACTTTAAATTGGCCTCCACCCTCCCTGCTTCAGAGACTGCTCTCGCCAAGGTCATGACGACCCAAAAGGTGCCGAATAGACATGCCTCTGCTGTCACTTACTGGATGTCTGCGCAGTTACCGACAGAACGAACCCTCACCTCTCCTGACTCTCGAGAACGGAACATCAGGGTCTCTTCTCTCATCTGTAAAGGGACCCACCCTCTCTCAGTGCTTTCGGCACCTCTGTGTGCACTGAGAGCACACAAGCTTCTCCTCCGAGCCAGACCATGGACCCTGCTTCCTCCTCAGCACCTCTATCCGGCGTCTCACGGCATGCCTTCTCTAGCCCTACATGCTCACCACACACGCTCCTCCCGCTGTGGGCTGAACCATGCCGCCGCCCCCAATGTGACTGTGTATGGAGACAGGGCCTTTACGAGGTAAGAATGGCTGATGAGCTCACGGGAGTGGGGCCCTGACCCGGAACCATCTGTGGCCTTAGAAAAAGCGATGCCCCCACCCCCCTCCCGACACACGTGCACACCCCAGGATAGGCCATGTGGGGACACAGTGAGAAGGCAGACATCTGTAAGACAGCAAAAGAGGCCTCCCCAGAAAATACACTCAGCCAGAACCTTGATCTTGGACTTGTGACTATCTCTTACCTTCTAATTAGGTAGCCTGTCATTTCAGGGCATATTGCAAAAACGGAAACATGTCAGAATAACAAAGATAGCTGTCATCCCCATTCTGTTACTTATTCTATCAGAAATCACTCCTGTTTCACCACTAAAACAATGTTGGTTGGTTGTTGATAAACTTTCTTAATCATGTTAGAAAAATTAACCAGTCTTAAGATGTTTACCTGTGTAGTTTTTAATAGATTCATTTTTTAAGAGTACCCAAACTTTTTACTCCCAGTTATTAAAACTTTGTTTACGTGATACCTTATTTGCTTCCCATGAAGTCTGCTCTGCCGACTTGAAATCATAATCCAAATGGTGGTGTGAATGTCGTGGATCTTTCAGAGGAAAATCTAAAATTGCTGGAGGAAAAAAACATGGGACTTTACCTATATCTGTTCATTGTCAAGTAACTTTTAATGTTCCATTTTACTTATAACTTACTTAAATCCTTTTCAATTGAGTCCTTATTAGACTCAGTGATCGCTTGAAAATGGTCTTCAATATTAAAACTCGTACCTCCTTCTGGAAAGTTTTCTTCATCTGGGAACTAGAAAGCAGAGATCCATTTATCTGTTTACGTGGTAAAAAGAAAAGGTGTGTGTGTGCACATATCTGTCCTTAGCTTCCTATGTGTACACACACACCTGCAGTTCATGGTCATAGCTGAGACAGAAACAGTACAGGAGTGACAGCCCCCGCCCACCCCACCCCCGCTGCCACTGCGGGTGCACAGCCACACGGCCACTGAGCTGCTGTCACTTAACATGCGCTGTGCATTGGTAATGCTACGCGTGCTATGTAAGTGTGCTGCTTAAATGTCTTCAAGAAAATGACACTGGTTTAGCACTGAACCAAAGTATATTGTCACAGAAAGGCAAGAAAACAAAGCGGTGTGATGTACACGGAGAATGTACACCCACCTAAATTTAAAAGACTTCAGTCCATAAACGTAACATGAAACAGCTAAGTGCAGGTGGAAAAGTTCTGGAGACCTGTTTCATCACAGTAAGTAAACTTCACATTACTGACTGTACGCAAAAGACTAGCTAAGACCATGCATTTTATGGTACGTGTTTTATACCCCAATAAAAAAGTTTTAACAAGACCTCTGAGTGATAAAACACAATGTAATGCTAACTGACTGCTCTTCTGTCTCAGAGCGATATAGTGGTGCTGCTTACATCAGACAGTGTCTTCTTAGAACTTGATGAAATACGGGATATTTTTAAAGTCCAGACACTGCGATGTGCAAGGAATCTGCAGCACTGATCCTGGAAACTCATCTCTGTTGGCAGGTCCAGTCGTTTCGCCTTAGAACATTTTTTATAAACTCAGGATATGAACATGACCATACCAATGTTTGGAAAATAACCAGAAATAAAACAAATGGACTGAGTTTCTTTTTGCAATACAGTCTTCTTTCCAAAAACACAGGAAATGAGAAACAAACATCCTCTATATTTGATGACACTAAGGAACAATGGTAACCATGAACTGCAATATATATGAAGAGGATGGAAAGTATAGATTTGGCAACATGGGAGAAAGTCAAAACTAAGTACCTGCTACAGGACAGCGCAGTGAGAACTAAGCTGATTTACCCCCACGACCATGGAAAGGCTTAGAAACTGGACGGAGTCCACAGGGGCTTCTGACAAAGTAGGACAAAGGGCTGAAAACATTGGATAGAAGTTCTAGAAACCAAGAAAATGGTGAGGAGGAAATAACCAAAGAAATAATTAAAATTTTTATAGGACTAGTGGACTTGTACCTGGGGGATGAAAAGATTCACCCAAACGAAGGAAGGTACATGACTGTGAAATTTCAGAAAACCAGGAATAAAGATGCTAAAAACTTCCAGAAGGAGAAAGCACTGTTAAATTTAAATTTAAAAGAAAAGAGCAGATCACATCCTAACTATACTCATGCAAACTACCAATCAAGTATGAGAACAGAATAAAAACATTTTCAACAAGCAAGTCCCCCCAAATTTTATGTCCCACACCCCCCTTTCTTAGGAGATACTCAAGATGTGCTCCAGCAATACAAGGAGAAAAGACATGGTGTTCAAGATATAGGAACCCAAGCTCAGAAAGTTCTCAAGATGTCAAGTATAGAATGGAGATTGGAGCAGAGATGGAGGACCTAGGAAAGACAATCGAGAAAAAAAATGAAGATTATTTGATAAGTTTGTGTGGATTCCTGTATTAAAGAGTATTTCATAAAGCTTTTAAAAGGTGTGAAAAATCTTTATCCCAATATTCAGAGAACACTGAGCAAATTTTTGAAAATGAGACAATTATAAACTAAGGGAGAAAAAAACAAAAATTATAAAAGAAAAAAATGTAAATATAGTTTACCAATTGGCTCAGCAGTGAAATATAAAAACATTTATAATAATGAAAATGCTGCATGTGCATTCATCTAAAAACTGTGAGATAGCAATAACAGGAGTCTGGGAGAGTATAAAGAGGGCATTCAGAAATAACTTATTTTACTTAACATAGCCACTGAAATCACTAGCTCTTGCTAAAGATAGTGCAAAAACCATGATAATAAGTAATAAAAGCATCAAGATTTATTTTAAAAAGGTCTAAATGAAGACTTAAGAGTTTTGGACCAGAAATCATAAAAGAAAACACTGAAAGAGTTGCTTACATAAATAGTCAGTATTTATTGCCGGGAAAAATCATAAGCCGAGTTACAATAGTGACCAGTGAGGGAAAATGCCGACAGGTTAGTTTTTCTAACGTAGAAAGAGCTCCTACAGGTCCACGTGTTGACCCGGGAACATCATGTTTGAGCTGCATGGGTCCAGTTTCACACAATTGTTTCCCATAAGCATATAGTGGCCTCCACATCCCTGGTTCAGCAACCGTCTATCCAACCAACTGCGGATCAAAGAAAGTATTTTCGACTGATGGTTGGGAATTGCAGATGTGGAGGGCTGACTGTGCATTTTTCTAGACTGTCCTATGTAAAGATTTTGGTATCCACAGGAGCCCTGGAACCAATGCCCTGTGGATACTGAGGGAGTCAGAAGTTCTCTGTGGATGTTCGACTGTGTGGGGTGTGGGAGCTCCTGTGCTGCCAAGTGTCCACTGTAGCACCTGGAGGATCTCGGTACGAAACCTGTGAAACGTTACTGCGAGAGCTGAAGCTGGAAAGAGGGCTGCATTGTTACAGTACTGAAAATATATCAATAAGATACTGTAGAAGTGTTCATTCTCCCCAGATTCATATACACGGTGAAATTCCAATCAAACTCCCCCATGTTCACATGTGCAAATTGTTACACTAATGCTAAATGCACAAGGAAATGCAGAAAGCTAAGAACAACGTGGGAGGATTGAAAGATGCATGACAACACATACTTCATTAAGCTGTGACGACTTCTAAAACTACAGACCAATGAATCAGAAGAGAAGCTAAAAACAGACCCAAAATACACGGACATCTGATTTACAGCAAAGGGGGCAATAAAAAGGAAGGGAGAAAGGAGAGTTTTTCCAATAGGTGGTGCTAAGCCAACTGGGTATCCACCTGGAAAAAACGTGAAACTTGGTCTGTACCTCAATACATAAAGTCCAGCACCGGTGAACTAAGTGTAGACCCAAATGTGAAGGGTAAAACGAGACACCTTCTACACGATGGCATGAGCGAATAGCTTCACGACCTTGGGGAGAGGAGGAATTCTTAAACAAGACAAAAGGCACTAATCGAAAAGGAAACAATAGATAAATCATATTATGTTAAAAATGATAAACTTCCATTCACCAAAAGGCACTATTAAGAGCTAAAGATAAGTCAGAGTTAGGAAGACATTTGCAAAGTATACAACTGACAATGGAAATGTATCCAAAATATATAAAAAGTTCCAAAAATTAATTAAAAATACATATGCACATCCATTAGAAACTGAGGAAGAAACCTGAACAGACACTTCCCTGAGGAGCACACAGAAGGGTCCCCACCTGTGACCTCCTGAAAGTAGAGACAGGTAACCCCAAGGCCAGGCAGCGAGACTAACACAAATGCCCGCAGCAGACTTATCCTTAAGAGCCTCATGCAAACAGCCGGTGAAGCACGGATAAACGGTGTTCTCACACAAGGGGACGCCACACTGCAGTGACAGTGAGCACCGATACCCACAGGCCACACCGGGGTGAAGTGCCAAAGTGCCACGATGAACAAGAGAAGACATGAAGTACACACTGTGTCTTATTCGTCCATTAACTAAAAATGTAAAGCAAAACTAATGTATGTAAGTCAAGACAGTGGCTATCTTTGGGGGGATGGGAGAGGTGGGGCCAGAGGGGGCAGCGGGGAATTCTGGGAGGTAGTTACGCTCTGTTTTCTAAGAGTGGAGTTCACTTTCTGGTAGTCACTGAGCTGTGTGCTTACGGCCTGTGTGCTTATTTTGTACGTGTATTATGGCTTAATAAAAAGGGAAACATTTTTAAATCTCTTTAACAGATACTGGTTCAAATATGTGCTTATCGTTCTCTCTCTATGACATTGATTAGGTAGCAATGAGGGTACCTGGTGTCATTCGAAGAAAGTCTATGAGCTGTTAAACATAGTTTCTATATGTCATCTGCCTATCAGCTCCTGTCATAGATCTTAGTCTTCTCGAAGTGAAAAGTAACCCTTCAAAACCATGCCCCTAAAAAAAGCAAATCTTTTCAATAAAATGTATTTGTCTTATTTAGTTTGATTTGAGAAGTTATGTTTCTTGTCAATTTACTAAACGTTGGGGCAGCCGGTTAGCTCAGTTGGTTAGAGCGCGATGCTCATAACACCAGGGTCGCTGGTTCGATCCCTGCATGGGCCACTGTGAGCTGCACCCTCCACAACTAGACTGAAACAACTACTTGACTTGGAGCTGATGGGTCCTGGAAAAACACACTTAAAGTAAATAAAAGTTTAAAAAAAAAATTTACTAAACACCTTTTTAACTTACAACTATACAAAGATTTAAATAGACTCATTTTACAAAATTTAGCACTGACATAAGAACATGATTTGGCAAGATGCAACTATAAAAACATTTTTACCTGCAAGAAGTCAGCCTGCATGTAAGTGCTAGGCCACTCTGGTGCCAAAAAACAAGTGTCAGGCGTGCAGTTGTCACATTCGGCCCTTTCTGGAATCTGTCCTCTGATCATCACGGCGCTGCTCGCTGATCCTTTCACTCGGTGCCCTTGAAACTCAACAGGCTATAGGTTAATAACTCAAAATGAGCACTGCGTAAGTAGATATCGACACGTAGTCACAACACACGTGTACATAGACAATAACACTACATGTTACTAAATGTGAAGAACTACTAAGGGATTACGTAGTACTGAAATACTCCTACAACATGTTAAGGGTAACTGACTTAAAGTGCAGAGTTCAGGTTCAACATTAGTCAGCATGAATTTTTTACTACGCACTTGACAAGTGCAGTAACAATGGGCCAATTCAGCCAGGAAGACATGTCTGCCCCCTTCTCTTCGCCTCACTGTACACTCGTCATCCGCTCCATCACAGACCTGTCACATTATGCTACCAGGAAGTCCCTTCTGTCTGAACACCAGCTGCGAGCTCCTTGAGCTCCATCAGGGCACTGAGAAGTGCATTCCACACCAGCCTGGCATAGAGGAGGCCACAATGAACCACGGCGGGAAGGGAAGACAGGGAGGGCACAGGAAGCCTCTCCCTTTGTTGAAGGGTTTTGGAAACACTGGGGCGGGGGGGGGGGGGGGGGGGGGAGTGTGGAGGGCTGGCGGGCTCTGCCTCTGCCGCCCAGAACACCAGAGAGTAAAGGCCTGAGTGTGATCCCAGACTCGGCTTCCTGGCTTCCAACGGTTTGCTCTGCTGCCCCCTTGAGGGTCCTAGGAGTGTTACGCCAGCGGGTGACAAGCCTCCCCAGAACGTGCAAAACTGAAGCTGCTAATAGAGCCAAAGGGATGTACATCAAGGATGAACTTGTTTCTAACTGATAAAATGACAATAATGCATAGCTGAATATTCTCTTATTTAAAAACGAATATTCTAAATCACACATTTGAAAGGAAAATAAATTCTAAAATGCTCCCTATACAGGACTTTTGTTGGAAATATTATTCTGAATTTTAAAACATACACATTTCAATGTAAAAAGTCTCAAGGATTGAAGGCTGTCTATTCCTGCTTTGTTGAATGGGGAGTACGCTTCCCCAGAAGCAGGCAGATGCCCCTTCTTCAGGCTGCCATGCGTGCTGTTGGGTTTTAGCCCTAGAATCACTGTTAGGAAACCCAGCCACCTGTCCGCTGTTGTCTGTCATTTCTGGTGTGGAGTAGGCAGCACTGCTTGGGGCCTGGGCTATGTCCACTTCCAACTCAGAAGCAGAGGGTGGGTGGCTATGGGGAGACAGGCTACAGAGACTGTAGCTTGTTCTGCACTTCACAGGCCGTCACGTCCAGGCCACGGTGTCTACCTACACATACTGGTTAGCTGAGCAGAAGCAGAGGGGGCTCAAGACCAAATGGGGGTCGGAGTCCTCATTTCTCTTGTTCTTAAAACCAGGTCAGTTCACGATGCTCCCTAACCCACGGATGAAAACTGATAGCTGTGTGAAAACAGCAGGAAAACATTTAGAAAACCAATGTTCTTCACCACGTTTACCTTAGGGTCACAGGCTTTTCTCTCTGTTTGTTTAGGGAGAACAGTTGCAAAAGCTGTCTCTTCTTCACTTCCCAAGGAAAAGAACTAGAACAAAATATCAAAAGTGAGTTAGCTCAACAGTTTTGTAGGAGGTGAATGAGTTTGATGGGAAAATACTCCCAAAACTTCAGGTTCAGTTTGCCCTTTGTAAACATGCTTGTTTGTCATCTCGCCTTGCTTCTCTCAGCACACACACAAGCCACCAGGCAACGGAGTGTCCCAGCGAGAAGGGACTGTGCCACCAAGTTAACACCAGGCATCTGACACTTTAATTCTAAAACTTTAAGTGAATCTTTTAACACTAGAAAAAATTGTTGAGTACATTATAAATCAGCCATCAAAGTTAATGCTTATGTCAATGCAGATTATTTAATCCAAAAGTTAGTATGAGACTCAAGGAGAAAGCACTGTAAACAGTGTAACACTTTATTTAAAGAATGGATCATCTAGCAACCATAAAACGCAAGATCCAGATGACAGCAACTAGTCATTGTCGGTTCAAGTAACCACAGAAAATAACCACAATTTTTAATGAGTTAGACTTAGAAAATGAATTCATCTGTAGAAACAATTGTTTTGTTTAAAAATATGGTAAAAAAAATCCTCAATAGCAGAGGTAACATAGTGTATTTCTTCAAATAATGGTCACTTTCCTTTAATAACACAACTGTCAACCAAGTAGTTTTTAAAAACATTCAACTGATTATCTTAGAATTAGAATCCCCTAATCCAGTGAGTTTTAAAAACTAATTAGAAGGTAACTTCTCTGCTGATGGCTCCTTTGCTATGTGTAGCTGATCACACAGAAATAAGGTGAAGGCGGCATGTGAGGTACCCTCAGAGGTGCACCCTAACATTGTTTGAAAGTTCCTTCTACCACTAATAGTCACCATGAGTCTGTCTTAGAGGGGCTGTGAGAAAGCCATTACAAACACAAATGTCTTCCTGTATCAATGCTAAAAAGATTAAAATATTTTTGCAAGACTGTAAGACCTTTTTCATTACTGTGAGAGTACAACAGATTTTTAAAAAATATGTGACATTTATTTCGAATGGCAACTCATTCTGGAAGAACATGCAGTGATCGTGTTTATCTGCAGTTTATGCTGTGACAACTGTCCTTGAAAAAGTTTGAGCCCTATTTGTTCACATGGACAAACCCAGTAAGTAGGCGGTCATCTGCCAGCTCCACTCTGCAGTTGCAACTGCTTATGACCTTATATTTGAACTTGCTGTGTCAAGGTGATAAATGATTGAGTCCCCGTAGCATGGACTTTGTCTGTCTTGTTCTGTTCCATTTTAGGCCACAGACCTTTAAGCCCAGCTGTAGCTGTCAATGACAATTCTTGGATTAGGTGATGCTTGCAGGTTTGCAAAATCTGCTTTCTATAAAAGATCCGTTATTTAACAAATCTTACAGACCATACAGGACATTTATACAAAAGGCAGCAGGTTCATCTAAATAAGTATAATGGGGTAACTAGTTGCAAACGATTTTGAGAGCTGACAAGATAAAAATGCAAACATAAAACCATCGGCCATACCTAGATACACAACTGTGACTCCTGGTTCCTCCACACTCTGAAACTAGCTCACCTGCAACGACTGCAGTGGTTCACCGGCTTCCACTTCATTTGCTTTGACCATCATGGAACTTGAACACTAATGAGACAGACCAAAGGCAAGAGCAAGTTACAACATGAACATAAATTTTATTAGACATAAATATAAGAACACCATACCCAATAATCAAAGAAATAAAAACTCAATGTTGATTAAACATTCTGTTCACTTTGCAAGAATTTAAAAAGATCTTAACAGTACTGGTGAACATGAAGTGACACAAATGTGCCTGCTGTGAAACAGTAAGATTTTTAGATTTGACGAGATTTATCAAGAACCTTAAGCAAGCTGTTGCAAGCCTTTCAAGTTATCAGTCCCACTTCTGGGAATCAGATCGAAAAAAAAAGAACTTAAAACGTAAACAATGATTTATGTGTAAAAACTAAAGTTTTTATATAGCAAAATGCTGGAAATAATCTAAATATTCAAAAATCATGAACTCTTTGTCCAGAGCATAGGGTATCCATAGGATAAAATGTTAACTTTTAAAAGATGTATTTATGAGAAGTTTTTTTTTGTTTTTGTTTTTTTTTTAGATTTTATTGGGAGAGGGGAACAGGACCCTATTGGGGAACAGTGTGTACTTCCAGGACTTTTTTCCAAGTCAAGTTGTTGTTCTTTCAGTCTTAGTTGTGGAGCGTGCCATTCAGCTTCAAGCTGTTGTCCTTTCAGTCTTAGTTGTGGAGGGCGCAGCTCAGCTCCAGGTCCAGTTACTGTTGCTAGTTGCAGGGGGCGCAGCCCACCATCCCTTGCGGGAGTTGAAACTGGCAACCTTGTGATTGAGAGCCCGTGCTCCAACCAACTGAGCCATCCGGGAGCTCAGCAGCAGCTCAGTTCAAGGTGACGTGTTCAATCTTAGTTGCAGGGGGCGCTGCCCACCATCCCTTGCGGGACTCGAGGAATCGAACTGGCAACCTTGCAGTTAAGAGCCCACTGGCCCATGTGGGAATCGAACCGGCAGCCTTCGGAGTTAGGAGCACGGAGCTCTAACCTCCTGAGCCACCGGACCGGCCCAAAAAGTTTTAAATAATGTGAGAAAATAAAATATGACATGAAGGGGAAAGGATATAAAACTATTGATACACATCAGTCTAACCATATGTTTAAAAATAGGCCAGAAAAAAGCTGGATTATCTCTGAATTATCTCTGAATGGTAGGGTAAGTTTTATTTTTTCTTCACTCTTTTCCTGTATCTAAAGGTAATGCAGGGGTGGGGGTGGGGGTGGGGGTAGGGATGGGGAGGAATCAAGATTCTTAAAAGAAAAAAGAAGACTGGAAACATTGAAACTAAAGTAAGATACAAACTTACTAGAGTAAGTTACTTACTTAATTACTTACTTACTCACTCTAGTAAGTAAGCTTGTATCTTCCTCTAGTTTCATTTCAATTTCTTTGTTGCAGACGGTCTGCTAGAAAGAGCAGGGCCATGTAATGAAAGGACTGTCCCAACTGAGAAGTGGGGACCTGGGTGATTTACTGCAGAATTTCTGCATCTCATTAGTGCTGTGACTCTGAGTCCCTGCCACAGTCCCCAGTGTGTAGGCAGCAAGGGACTTTGGTGCCACAGTGACAACGGGGCTTCACAAGGTGCTTGAAATGTGAGTGAAGTAGAGTGTCTCTGGACATCTGTCAGATACCAGACAAACTGCTCAGCTCTCAGCCCTTCCTTCACCGACTCCTATCTTTGTGAAGCTGGGTTTTCAGAAATTGCTATAAAAATCAATGAACAAGGGAAAATCAATGTGGAACAAGAAATCTAATCTATTCCAAGGTTCGAGAAGCTGGGCGTGCCCATGGGCACACGTACCAGTAATGTGTTTTCTCCACAAGATACTGCTCCTGGGGATCATGTCACCATATCCACACATGTATCAATTATATCGTATTGCTTACACTCATACATTGTCATGTCAACTATTTCTCAACAAAAGTGGGAAAATAAAAGCAAAATGCCTAGTGCGTTATGAAGACACAATGCTTAAGTTAATACAGCTGAGTACGTAGTATGTGGAACTGGTAGGTATTTCTTTTGGCCGAGGGACGCAATGGAAATATTACTGAGTAGGAGGTGACATCACAGACCTAGATAGCTTGGGACCCTCTGTTTTGTTACAGCCTCACTGAAAATTACAGAACATTCTATATCAAAATAAAAGACTATACTGATAGAAAAAACAACATACCTGCTGAGAATCCTGGTTCAGACGAGGGGATCTTGGTCTAGCTCGTGGAATTACGGAAATCCATGGTTTCCCAACTGCAGTGCACAAAGCAAAAAGATTTTATTCACAACACACTGAACAGTGCTCTTAAACTTTTTAGAACTTATTTCTAAAATGAATGCGACAAGTAGCATAACTTCAAGATGTGGCAAAGTCTCGGTCACTGTTGAGAGAAACCTCAATCTCTTTCTACGCTCAGCGGGCCAGGCCCTGGGGAAAAGCAGTGAAAGAGACAAACAAGACCCCTCGGAAAGGGTGGGACACAGCACACAAATAAACCAGGCAAATTCATACTGACACCAGTGTTTCACATCCATGGAGATGGGATGAAGAAATTTTAGCAGGATGGTTAGGAAGAACTCTCAGGGGATGTGACATTTCAGCTGAGGCCTGACGACCAGGACACCAGTGGTGCTGAGTCAGCATCCACTGAACAAGGGCAGGACAAGGTCACAGGAGAGGGATGGGTGCCGAGGCCGTAACACTTACTGGTACCTGCTTATGAATAGAATTGTTTTCTTAAAAGAAAAAGTTCATATTCCATCATCTCAATTTCTTCTACAGACACCAAGAAAACTATCGCTTTAAAGCAATTATTACTGTAAAAAATCATAGCTGTATCTGGTATAAACTTCACTTTTCAGCAAATTTGTTTATTTCTGGTTTCATTATTTTCCTGTTAAAAACTGAGAATACATTAAATGAGCCAAAAACAAGTGGATTTTGGAGCTTAATGTTATTTCTAAAAATAGTTTTAAGAAGACACTGGATGAAAACTGATGATTTTCCTTTACTGCCTTCACTCAAGAACAGAATCCTAAACTAACATTTCTAAGGTAAACTCAATCATCTCACAAAAACTTTCACACACTGGAGAAAAAGTTCTGTATAAAATTTTGTGAATTTGTTACATCCCAATAAATAGACACAATTTTCTGACTCTCCAGAAAACCAACTCAATCCTTTTTAAAGAAATATGTTTATATCAGAAAACAAATAGTCAATCCTCATTATGCAGATTCTGCCTACTAAACTTTGTGTAACCCCAAGCCAGTGTCCTGAGATCACGCTGCTGTGGGGGCCGTGGGAGCCGTGGGGGCCGTGGGGGCCGTGGGAGCCACCAATGACTCGCCAGTGGCTCATCCCTGGAGGGAGCGAGGCAACTCTGCCTTGTCTTAGCTCTGACACTATAACGTGTCCTTTTTGTGGTCTACTTAGCACATTTTTCACATTCTGGGGTTTCTGGGTGGCTTTGCTATTTAAAATGTTCTCTACGCACAGCACTGTGAGTGGCTGTGATGTCCCGTGGAGAAAACGTGTATTAGGTAAGCTTCATTCAGGGAGGAGTCACAGACAGAGCTGTTGGCCGAGTTCAGCGTTAATGAATCAACAATATAAATCAAGGGCGGGCCCGGTGGCTCAGGTGGTTAGAGCTGCGTGCTCCTAACTCCGCAGGCTGCCGGTTCAATTCCCACATGGGCCAGTGGGCTCTCAAACACAAGGTTGCCAGTTCAACTCCTCGAGTCCTGCATGGAATGGTGGGCTGTAGCCCCTGCAACTAAGATTGAACATGGCACCTTGAGCTGAGCTGCCTCCCAGATGGCTCAGTTGGTTGGAGCGCGTTCTGTCAACCACAAGGTTGCCGGTTCGACTTCCGCAAGGGATGGCGGGCTGCGACCCCTGCAATTAGCAATGGCAACTGGACCTGGAGCTGAGCTGTGCCCTCCACAACTAAGACTGAAAGGACAACTTGAAGCTGAACGGCACCCTCCACAACTAAGATTGAAAGGACAACAACTTGACTTGGAAAAAAGTCCTGGAAGTACACACTGTTCCCCAATAAAGTCCTGTTCCCCTTCTCCAATAAAATCTTTAAAATCTTTAAAAAAAAAAAAAATAATATATATATATATATATATATATATATATATATATATATATACACATACATATATATATAAAGTAAGATGTCTTTACATGGAAACACATAAGCTTTTGTACTGACTGGGGGATACAAATGCTCTGCCCAGAGGTTTGCAGCAAGCTGACCCTGTGTTTCCCCTAAAAGCACTGGGCACTGGTTCCTGGAACACAGCTACTGCAAGAGAGAGTTGAATCGGACCCTCTTCTCCAACTTGATGAGAAAAAGAGCAATCCCCAAAACTGAATTCTATAATTCCTAAATCTTCATTGTAGGAATTTATATCCTGATATGACATTATATAATTTTATCTACCCACATTTATTATTCAAGTTTTTCCCTTAATTTTTTAGAAAATAAACTATAAAAAATCACGATCAAATTTAACTATATCTTAAAGAAACATTTTAGTAGGTACAATAATGTATTCCTATTTTCCTCAAGAATCCTTGAGATATTCATATGAGTTCAATTCTTCCCCCTTGTTCTGCCTCCACCCCCCCCACAAACACACACACACTCAGGTTCAAGCAGTTGTTTGTCAGTCTAGTTGTGTAGGACACAGGGACACAAATCCCTGGCCCATGCTGGTGTTATGAGCCTTGTGCTCCCCCCCCCCCCCCGAAGCAGTTGGTCGCCGGTGGGCTGCTCACGGCAGCTCTCACCAGCTGCCGGCCACTCACGCTGGCAGCCGGCTGCTCATGGCAGCCCAGCTCCAGGGAGAGCCATTATTCACAATCTTAGCTGTAGAGGGCGCAGCTCACTGGCCCATGTGGGAACCAAACGCGCCATTAGCAGCATGGCGCTCCAACCACCTGAGCCACCGGGCTGGCCTTAAGAATTCAATTTCACCTTTTCTTTGAGTATCATCAAATACATTGCTCATTTGCATTCATGTGTATGTAGTATTTACTCCTATCTTCTATATTATTTTTCTTTTGGAAAATGCTGTTGGCAACATACCATAAGCAAAATTAAATGACCAGTATGTCATACTGAAAGAAAATACTTGCAACATATACCAGAGGTAAAGGGCGAAAATCTCTTATATAAAGAATTCGTACAAATCAAGGAGTAGGAAAAGACCAACAACCATTAAAAAACTGGACAAGGGGTGGAACAGACAATACATGAAAGAGACACACAAATGATGATTAAACATATAAAGAGAAGCTCAATTTCACTTGCAGTCATGGAGATACAAATTTAAAATACACGAATGTCATTTCTCGTCTATTAGGTTGGCAAAAATTACAAAGCCTCCAACACAGTCTGCAGGCAAGGCTATGGAGAAGCAGGCACTCACACCTTCCCAGTGGGAGTGAGAGGGCATGGGTTCCTGCGGAAGGAATTCTGAAGCACCTGTGAGGACACACTTTTACCCAGCAGCCATGCCTACGGCTAGGAAAGCGCCCTGGAAGCCACCTCCAACACTATGTAAACACCTGGGTGTTTATACAGATAAATAAGGTTACTGCAGTCACATCGTCTGTAACAGCAAAATGTGGCAGGCTGGTGGCATCACTGGCTCATCCACCCGGGAATCTTACACGCTGTAAACATAAGGATGCGTCTTCTGAAGATACGAAGCGATGTCCAGAATACACTACAAGGGGAAAAGCAAGGAGCTAAAGAATGCAGAGTATGGGGTCTCCTGTTGAACAAGGGAAACAAGAACTTATACATGGAGGGGCTTGTGTTTGCCCAAAGAAAAGCAGGCATGCCATGTGGTTACCTACAGTAGGTAGGCAGGAACAGGATGAAGGCAGAAGGAGGGACCCGAGTGTACACTTTTATATGGCTGGCGTATGAACCAGGTTAGTATTTTCCACTCAGAAATAAAAATAAATCAACAAGGATGGCCCCCAAAGCCCTCATAGTAAATATAAGCAATGAACTTCAAGATACATCAAATGGCGGCTTAATCGTTTGAAGGGGAAAAAGTAACCCAAGGACGTTGAACGTAACGTAATACTCATCTCTATACTGTCAGTAGGATGTATTCTGAATACAAAACAAAAAACCCCAGAGGATTTGTGCACGTTACCCACTGTTTCTGCTGGCAGAGATATTGGTGTAACCATCTGGTATGTCCGGTAGAACTGAGGAAGTGAACAGACTGATGTGACTGGGGACCCAGGGCCCTTTCTCAGTGTGGGAACAAAGAAACACAACTGTGGAATGCAGCAGAGTTGGAATTAGAGATGATCAGCACGAACTCACGATTTCTTTAGTGTCTGCTGGCCCTTGTCCACAAATGTGTGCCAGGAGTGCATCGTGCATGCACACCCGTGGCTTACAGGTGCCCTCACATGCGAGGGGCACTTCTGGACGGAGACTGTGGCTCTGAGGGGCGGGCTGAGGGCCAGTGACAGGAAAGAGACTCCCCGCCCACTGCTCTCCTGTTAGAGCTGACTTTACCAAGTACAGGTACTACCCATTGCAGTGCGGTTAATGCAGCCTGCAGAGCAAGCACCTCTCACCCGTCAGCAACACAGAGAACCACCCCAAACAGACGTGCCACTCTAACCTCCAGGGCTGCTCTCCGGCTCGTGTGTCTGCACAGCTCCTAGCTGCCCAGAGGCTGTGCTTCTCCTTCTCAGTATTTCCAAGCCTTCCAAAGCTGTACTGTGTTCAGACAATGACTTTAAAAGGGCAATGTTATTTCCCGACCCAGGAAGGTCTGAAGAATTCCTGGCGGCAGGCCTGCATTGTGTGCTTTCTCCAGCAGTACCTAGTCCAGAGTGGTCAGATTCAGAAATACGTGCTTGTCTGTCTCTGAAAATGGGATGCCTTCTTCCCCCAGGGCAGCACAAAGAGCTGGAAACTAAGGGGCTTGAGTGATCAAGGGCCGCAGCATATGCGTCGGAGTGACTGTGCATGGCACTCAATGGAGGGGCCCTGTCATTACTGCCAAGGCCTGTCGGGAAAGCCTGCTCCTCCTCTTCAGCTGCGTCACTTCCCATGGTAGAGGGCTGAGGCTGGGCCCGCTCTGAAGGTCGGCTGTTCTCAGGGCTTTGATTAGGGGCCATGTTTAAAAAATGAGGAAGACGTAAATTTGAGGTTTTACCTTTAGGTTGATTCGGGAGAGAAGCAAAATCATAGTTCATTCCGACTTTTTGGACAGGTTTATTAGCATCTTCATCATACAGACCCCCAGTCCACTCTAAAGCTGAGTCAGAACCGCCATCCTCCTCTGGTTCTTCTCCAGTGTTTCCAGATTTCCAGGCTCCTAGGTCAAGACCTACACGAGTCTGACCACAAAACTGGGCCGGCAGAGTCTCTTCAACAGGAAATGCCTCTGCAGGTTTACCCCCAACGGACGTTAAGTGCGGCCAGTGCTCACTGCCGATGGCTTCACGGCTCTCGTCCTCACATCTCCTCTGAACACCTGGCCTGCAGTCATTACCCAAAGTTTCCTGTACCCAACGCCCTGACTCCTGGGAAATTTCATTGCTTTCCTGTGACTCCTCCTCAGTGTCACTGGTTTCAAAATTGTTCAGGTTAAAAGTCACCTCCAAAACTGGTTGTGTGACATGCCTCTCGGGTTCACGAACAGTAGGAAGACTTCCACCAGCAGCATTACTTGTAGAAAACACGTCAGTGATGGCAGCAGACATGCTGGATTGCTCACGTAGTAAAGACACGCTCTGTAGACGTTCAGGTCCTGCCAGACCACACACAGCCTGTTTATACCCCTTTCCTGGGGCTCCACACAGATCTGCCTCCCGAGCGTCTTCTCTAGTGAGAAGCGATCCTTCCACGCACATCTGGTCATTCTGCTTAACAGGCATTTTAATATCTTCTTGAATGTCAGAGTCTGATAATGAGCCATCATTTTCTACATTGCCACGGGCAACAGGTAGGCTGTTGCTTTCACAGAAGGAAGTAATTTCTAATGTTCCTTTCTGACCCCAGGATTGGTAATTATTATCTACTAGCTTGTCTTCATTAGACATTTCTGCATTTTCAGCACATGTTTCAAAGAACTGGATCTCTTTTTGTACCAAAAGGTCTTCCAAATGTAAATTCATTCTATCTCCCGGAGCCGTGGGTTTCCTTTCTGGATTATTTCTACCTGCAGGAGAGTGGACAGGTGAGCTCTGCGAGGATGAACGCACGGCCCACTGGCTTCCGCTTTTCATGGTACTTTCTGACTGACGCTGGTCGTGTAAACTTTCTGTTCTCACCTCCGCACACTCTTCCTGCTCGATGAAGCACTCTGGCTTCGTGGTGATTTTCAAACCTCCTAGCGGTTGTCCCTGAGGGAAACGCTCTGTAACCTCAGGCTTCACTTGCTCGGACACGCCCGCTGACGTGGCCTTCAGCAGCGCTACTATCTGTGCTTTGCTTCTGGTGCTCTGGGAGACTCCCAAACAGGGAGACGCCAAACTAGCTCTTTCCGTGGGCTCATTGGTCAGTAAAGAATCTGAATGCTTATTTACAGAACTGACAGGAGAGCAAAAGTGATTTTCTTCACACAGCGTTTCTGGGCTCGTCCTGCAGGATGGAGCAGAGGCCACTGTGGAGGAAGGTCGGCCGCTCCTGGCGCCGCTTCTGCAGGTGGCAGTGTCCTTGGGGTCTGTCGGCACGCTGCCAGCAGAAAACAGAGGAGAGGTGCTATAGAATGGAGAAAGAAAACCAGGGCCGCACATCTTAGCCTCAGCCGACGCAGCTGATGCACCATCCTCCGTAATAACCACTTTCTTTGGCACTTGATGTGGTCCTTGGACACCCTAAAAATAATAAAACAATTATTAGCTGTTCTATTGCCTATAAACAAAATGTGAAATGAACTGACCAAAAAAATACAAAAGGTAATAAATAAAAAGGAATGTGTATGTTTTGCAAGGTAAACTAATAATAAGATATAAAGTTTGCAGGGTTAAAACGCAAGCTCAGAGGCAGCCGGTTGGCTCAGCTGGGTAGAGCACAGTGTTCATAACACCCAGGTCGCCAGTTCGATTCCCACAGGGGCCAGTGAGCTGTGCCCTCCACAACTAGATTGAAAACAATGGCTTGACATGGAGCTGATGGGTCTTGGGAAAAACACACTGTTCCCCAATATTCCCCAATTAAAAAAAAAATTTAAGAAAAATAAGTGAAATGCAAATTCATTGTCATTAACATCTTTCTAATGAGGGAGTACTTTCTTTCCACCTGAGCATATACTATGAAGTACCGTATGAATGATAGAGCACAACAGCTTCAACATTCACTACCTGATTTTATAAATACACATTGACTTACTATTTTCAATAGAGACACTTACAGCAAACTTCCTTTTCAAGCCTGCAGGCCGACATCCAAGGGTGCGGCCGGAGGGAAGACACCGTCTTGAATTTGAGTCTGGTGCTTCTTTAACAACATCCTGTGGAAGAGCTGTGCTTCCGGCAACTTGAACCTCCTCGACTGTGATTAAGTATCGATCACTTTCTAAGCCATCTCCAGGTTTCACCTAAATGTTAAAGAATATATGTTAAATCCATATACGTCTAACTATTTGATCATGTGTTCCAGGAAGCTTTCTAACACTAGCAAGACACAATGGATATTCGATGAAGTTACTGAATGAATGGATCAATAACTAAATTGTTTATTTAGTATGCACTAGTTAACTACCAACAAGCACAAAAAAGATAATAATACGACAAAAAGTTTCCCCATTTATTCAAAAGCACATACTGGGGACCTCTATGACGCCATGTTCCATGCTGCCAACACCAATACAAGCAAGAAAATATGCCTCCTCTCAAGTTCATTTAGAATCTACACAAGAATTGTAATTTTTAAAAATTAGAGCTATTAAATATCAATTGTCTTCATAAATTAATGAGAATTACAAACTCATAATTACCATAAACTTAATATTATTATAAAGTATTAGTTGCTTACACAATCATATTCAAAAAAAGCATTTTTAATCACCTTGCAAAACAAAATACAGCACTTGCCACCATCTCTGACTGCAGCACAAAAATAAAATTATCAACCTACGGTATAATACACAAAACCTGTGTATTATCAGATAATGTACTTAATCTTTGTTAATGGAATGATTTAAATGAAATAATAACAGTAATTACCATCAATTAAGCATCTTATAAAACAGTGCTTCTCCTACACCCTCTTTTGATAAAAGTAAAAATACTAGAATCACTATTAATGTCATCTAGAATTTAAAATTAAATGCCATGGCCAAAATCAACACAATGGGAATAAGAACATGCATCTTAACACTTCTAGAGTCACTGCACTAACCTGCCCTGCAGTCTACAAACTATTTCTAATCTTCAGACCAACAGCAAAGTCTGTCGGCGGTCTGCATCTTACAGTAGAGCAGACAGGCCCAGGCAGCACATGGAAGTGGGAAATGAACGCTGAATGAACAACTCTAATATCCTTACTCTTCACCTTTACAGTGAAATATGTCTTTAGTCCCCTTCCTTGCTTTCTTCACTGGGGAAAAACACAGAATAAATGTATGAGAAAATATTTTAACTAGGAATGAGTTCACAAAATATTCCCACTGTGGTTCTGTGCCTGTCACAAGCATGGGACAGGGTTAGACTAGAGCCACGTCCTGTGCTCCGCCCCAGCCCACACCTGCCACGCTGAGCGTACGCAAGCTCCTCCTCCGTGTGGCACTCTTGATCTACATTCCCAGGGGTGCTAAGATTAAATGAAACAATGTCTAAAAGCGTTTAGCACAGAGTCTGGCTAATAACAAATGCTCAATAAATACTAGCTGTAATTACTAGTATTCGTACCATGACGATACTATTTAACATTCACAAAAGGATTTAAAGAGACTTCTTATCAGTAAGCTAAAAATAGGGTAGACACATTAAAACATTAAAATACCTTAAGGCATTTGAGAAATAAACTCTCCAAACATTCTCCTTTGTCATCATATAAAATTGCCTGTATTAAAACAAAATAAATGTTAAAACAGACACAATGTAATTCTGCTTTTCTTAAACATCTTGAACAGCAAATCAAAGCTGCCTTACCCGTAACGCATGTGAGGAAAGCATGACCCACCTCGTTAACGGGGGTCAGCAGTGCATCCCCCTTAATGTTCACTAACACCTGCCTCTTCCTGCAGAAAGCAAACGCATGCTCACAGCGGCTCAAAAACTCAGCCCCTCCTGGGAGCTGTGGGATGGAGCTGGGAAGCAGGCAAACTGCAGTGTGGGATGGCAGCGGGAGACAAGGCTAGTGAGGAGATTACGTAACAGGGAGCACAGGGGTCAGGGTGACGACCCGTGCTTGGAACACACCATCAGCCTGGGGACAAGACGACTGTCTGCGAGGTGTGTGACAGACGGGGGAAATAGGAGGCTGGGATGATTAGAATTTTCTGGCTTTCTCCTTGTGTCTCCAGCCATTTCACAACAGCTTCTCCACTAGCCCCTTACATGCTGCTGTTTCCATGACTTTGGAGTTTGGCAGTTCCTTAAAAGAGTAAACGTGGAGTGACCACATGGTCCAGCAGTTCCACTTTCAGGCAGACAGAGAAATGACCAACATGGCACACAAGTGTTCCTATCAGCATTATTCATACAGTTAAGAAGTGGAAACAACTAAAGCGTCTATCAATTGATGAATTGATAAATAAAGTGAGATAAATCCATACAATATTATTCAGCAACTAAGGGAACAAAGTGTTGGTAATGGTTCAACATGGACACACATGGCAAGCGCACTGAATGAAAGAAGTCACCCACAGAGTGCACATGCTGCAGCACCCACTCATGCAAACCTGCTGCGACAGCAAGTGGATTAGTGGTGCTTAGGGCTGCGGTTGCACACCGAGTAGGGACTCCAGGGGGTGTGGGATTTCTTTCTGGGGTGACAAAAGTGTCCTAAAATCACATTTTGGTGATTGCTGCAAAACTCTGTGAATATGCTAATACCCAGTGAATTATATACTTTTCATGGGTGAACTGAAAAGTGTGAATTGTATGTCAACAAAGCTGTTAAAAATCAGTGTTTCCACAAAAGAACAAGACAAACAAATGAAGAAACAAAAACTCATAGACACATACAGTAGTGGTTACCAGAGAGTGGGGGGGGGGGGGTAGAAGAGGGTAAAAAGGATCAAATAAATGGTGATCGAAAGAAAAATAAAAGTCCGTGTTTCCAAGGGATCCGCCTTTCTTCCTCTGCTCCTTACACCATGACGCAGGAGCCCCCATACAAATCAGGCCAGGCCCCGCCTCCAAAGCACCCACCTAAGAACAGTACCCGGTGCCCAGTGGGGCCTCACCGCTCCCTCGCCGCAGCCTAACCCACCACACACACCTCCCTGAGCTCACTGGCCTGGTCTCCTCACCTTATGCCCATGAACTCAGGGATTTATCTGTTCCGGTCCCTGCTGAGTCCCTGACAACAGTGCGCAACTCACAGCAGACGCTCAAAAATCTTTGTTGAATGAACAGCTCCAGTGTGGGAGCTTCGCGTGTCATCCGAAGGCCAGCACTCCTGGCCCACGCCAGGTGCCAACTCTCCTGAGGTCCAGCGAAGTTCAGGAAGTTCAAAACGGAACTCAGAATCTTCACGGTTCCCTTCAAATTCAGTTTCTTTTCTGAGATACGCTACCTAGGTGCCATGATCATAACGCAGAAACCTGAAACCCACTTCGGATTCTCCTCACCTTCCATATCCAAGACGCGAACAGTCTACCGTAGTTTCACAGTCCCTCTCTTCCCTCCGTTGTCACTGCGAACGCCTGTGGGGTCAGACCCCCAACATTTCACCTACATTACTCCTATAGCCTCCTTACTACGGCCGGCTTCCTAAACCCAAACCGACTTTCATCCCACAGGATCAAGTTCCCTGAGACCCCGCTGCCACAGTGAGTTTCTAAAATGGAAACGAGACGCTGTCAGCCTTCTGCTCCAAGTCTTTGCGGGCCTCCAGGAGGCGCTCCTGCCGCCCCAGAGCCCAGGAGCTGCCTTTCCCACAGGGCCCTTCCTTCCAGCCACACTAGTGCCTGTAGTTCCCCAAAAGGTCCCCACTGCCTCCCACCTCCAAGTGGTAAGAGCTATGACACCATGTTAGCTCCCCACCCTCCAACCTATCAAACACTCAAGAGCACTCTTCATCTGGAAAGACTTCGGAGCCAGAGTCACATTTTGATATCCCTCCTTTGTAATCTCATAGAATCCTAAGCATATCTCTGGACATATTATAATCCTTCTGCTCTTAGATACAAATCAGATAAAAGTCCCTTGAAGACAACAGTCACCACTCAAGGCATGCTTACAGTGTGCCCGGTGCTGTAGACGGAGGTTTCTGTTTTCTCTTTTAACACTCAAGATGACTTTATGAAGCATGTTTTCCCCACTTACAAAGAAGGGACTAAGAGGCTTTGAGAGGCTAAACAATTTGCCAGATTACCCATCCACTCAGTGAGGAACCAGGACTGAAATGAAGTCTATTTGATACGCGCTGCTCTCTTACACAGCCTCCATGTCCTGGCCTGACTGTTCCCACTGCCTACCGGCAATATGTTTGCTGGGCGATCACTCAGGTGATGGAAGAGGAATAACCTTGACGGTAAGAATTAGGATAGAGAAAAGGCAGTACTACGTAGCAAGAGAAACTGAGTAAGCAGTGGCTTGGATTTGGAGAGAGGACACTATTTAGGATACAGTGATATTACTAATTCCCGAATCACGGAAAATCTCTGGGATTAACTTGAATTTATCTTGTTTTCCGATAACCTACCATTGTGAGGTGTGTAATGGATACACAATAAATGTATATTAATACAATAGTTGAAGATAAAGCTGGATAATATCATTAGTTTGACTTTTATGATTTTGTACCAGAAGACACAATGGATATGCAGGATCCAATCAGGTGCCTTTTTTTTTTTAAGGGCGCAGCTCACAGCGGCCTATGTGGTAGTGTTATCAGCACCACGCTCTAACCAACTGAGCTATCTGGCCACCCCTCAGATGTCTTTTTAATATAAAACAAAATCTGTAAGACTTTGAAGATGTGTTCCTAATCAAATAGGAAGAATATGAAAAAAAAAATTATACAGAATTGCATCAAACAGTGACTGAATTTAGTTTAAGACAAGTGACTAAAAAAAAAAAAAGGATGGGGACAGGCATTGATATTCATCTATTCGAATCAGAAGAATTAAGATGATGACATGACTGACTCTGGGTGGTGAATACACAATGGGATTTATAGATAATGTAATACAGAATTGTACACCTGAAATCTATGTAATTTTACTAACAATTGTCACCCCAATAAATTAAAAAAAAAAAAAGAAACACACCTACAAAAAAAATAAATAAATAAAACAGCTCATGAAGATCTCAATTAATAACAGCAACAAAACAACAGTGAAAAAATAAACACACATGGAAAAAAAAAAAAGATGATGACATGACTGGAACACAGAGACATCCACCCTGAGACCAACCCTCTCTATAGCCATGAACTCGGACGTGCAGCTGGACACAAGGCTCGATGTGCCATGATGACACTACTGCTGAGTGACTGCCTGCAGCCTCAGCCTCAAATCCAGCCCCAGGTCTGACTAGTGAGCTCAGCTCCCTGCACAGTCCAACTTATTCGGAGAGTAACATTCAAGGCTGAATAATGATAACGAATTAATTCAAACTAAAGAATCAGTCCTTTTGAATTAGGATCATGAATAAATTTTAATAATCAGACAATCGATGAGTTTTAAAGTATTTGTGTTTTTTAAAAATTCTATTCTGTTTTAAGAGGTAGTTGTAATGTTTTAGACAATTTACATTTTAAATGTATCTAACAGATTAGCTTTATGATTTGAATTTAAAATGTATAATTGAGAAATTCATTTTGGAGTGTGACTTGTTAATTGAAAGGAAGGGGTAGGTAAATTTTACTACTAGCTTTATGAACCATATTAGAATGCTTAAAAGGCTTTAAGATTAACTATGTTTGTTTACAATTTATTAGAATTACTAGAAGGATTTAAGTCCTCTGGAGGCTTTTGTTTGTTAGGGCAATGTAATGCTAAAGAAAGAAAATAAAATATATTAAATTTACAAATTTGATTTAAAATATTTAGGATTTTGTCAATAAACTGATTTAATAATATTAAAAGTATCTACCTTGTTCAACTCCACTGAAAGTGAAACTAAACTAAGTTTATAAATTTAATAGGATTTTTAAGTTGAACTTGAAGCTTCAGGAAAAGCTGGTTTTTCTTTTAATTTTGTTTTAGTAAGTTACATGTTAATTTGAAGGATAATAATAACATGCAGCCTTTCTACACTGAAAGCTCTGTTGTGCTAACTTCACAATGACAGATGTGCGGAATAAAGACAAAATGTGGAGACCCCTAAGTGCTAGGCCGCGGATGGTGGGCTTCGCTGAGAAGGCTCTAATATCACTGGTGTGTCAGCTCATCTGTAATAAAGGTGTTCTTTTAAATCAGCAATATTAAGAGAGATGGTAGAATGGCTGGGATACGGGTTCTGGAGCCAAAAGCCTAGATTCACGTGACTCACCTCTTGGGGGTGGGATCTGGGGACAAGCCACTGCACCTCTCGGTGCCTCCGTCTCATGTCAAAGATAAAAACAGAACCTAACAAGTCAGACAGTTGTGTGGGCTAAGTGCACACATTTAAAGATTACACCTGGCACATAGTAAGCACTTCGTAAGTTTAAAAAAAAAGAAGAAGTAGAAGAAAAAGGGGGTGTTGGGGCTGGGCGAATGGGTAAAGGGGATCAAAAGGTACAAACTTCTAGTTATAAAATAAATAAGTCATGAGGGTGTAATGTATAGTAATGGTGACATTAATCATACTGTGCGGCATATTTGAAAGTTGCTAAGAGAATAAATCTTAAAAGTCCTCATCATAAGAAAAAAATAGGAAAGTTTTGTGACTATGTATGGTGACAGATGTTAACTAGATATACTGTGGTGGCCATTTTACAATGTATACAAATATCAAATCATGATGTTGTACATGTGAAAACTAGTATCATGATATGTCAATAAAAACCATAAACAAACAAAGCAGACTGCCCTCCCAATACGTGAGTGGGCTCCATCCAACCAGTGGAAGGCCCGAAGAGAACCAAAAGGCAGAGACGGGTTTACGGATCTTACGTTTCTCTGTACGTCTCTACATGAGTAGGCAGGACTGAGTCCTGTGAAACGTTACAATTTGGGACGACAGTGAGCCCACAGAAGATTCTGAGAAGTGGCCAGAATGCAGCACCAGGAGCGTGTGATGTTGCAGAAGTCAAGTGGAGAAGAGGGGACGTGAAGAATGGAGGATGCAAGAGTGTAAAGATCACGAGAACTGACCAGAGGACAGCGAGATCTGGCAGACAGATAACAGGCGGGAAAGGAAACCCTGAAGGGCCATCACGTCTAGTACAGTGAGAGATCACCTCTAAATACTTCTCTCAAGACTGACAGGATCATGTCACAACCAAAATGACAGATTCAAGGAAAATCTGTAGAGAGAAAAGAAGAATTCTATGCACAATTTGAGAAATTGGCAGCTGTTCTAAAATGGTCTGTCAGCTCTCTGTGCCTTTTCACTATGAGCATGATTGTGTTAGAAATATATTTCAACAGGCAGTTGTCTCTGTAGAGTTATACTCTTATTACCTTTAAAGCAAAAATGTGCCAAAATTCCTCAAGTTTCAACAAAATTTAATTCAAAATCAAAACAAATAACATTTACTGAATTTTATAATGCACAAATTAATCGCTATGATGTGGGAATCATTCGGCAACTTGTTTTCACATCAAGTCAGCTTATGAACACACCTAACATTGTACCACCGACAAAGTTTTCTTCACACCCAATGAAGAGGTAAGAACCTAGCTCTTGGGTTCTGCTGTCAAGTGTTTTGCACTTACTTTGTTTCCTACGTGAGGGATCTTCAGAATTCCATCTTGCCACACTTTTGACTTCTTCATCTTTTGATGAGTATATAGCACCTTAATTTCCAACAGTACAAAGTAAAAAAAATGGTTTCCATTTATGCGTCTTAAATGTTAGATATTTTATACCCTTCTAAAAACAAAATATATTTAAGACATCTTTTGGCAAAATAAAAGCACAGCTATCATAATAATGACAAAAAAATCAATTAAAAAAAGAAAGTGGGTAGTAAAAGGCAAGTGGGGGAGAAAGGAGAAGTCTAAGAACTGAAAAGTTAACTGAGTAACAAAAATAACTGAGCTTCTTAGTCATCAGTGGAGGAATGTGTCGGGTGACACAGTACTCGTGATGGGCAGGTCTCAAAGTGGCGTCCAGGGACTTGTGGAGGTCCCCAGGACTTTTTCAGGGGTCTGTGAGGTCAAAACGATTTTCACGACGTCATCTTCCTTTTCACTCTCACTGCTTCGGACAATTAGGGTAGAGTTATGTACAGGCAACATTGCAAGATTCAATTTCAAACCGAATCCAGAAGCAGATCTGAGAATTAAGTCAAATGCTAAAGGGATTTGAAAAAAATGTCGAGCAATGCTACTCTTTTCAACATGTTTTTTTTGTTGTTGTTATTGTTTTGGAAAATACATCTATTTTCATTAAAAATGTAATTTATTTTAAATGTAGCGGGTTGTTTTTTAATGAATTAATAAGCATTTAAAATTTTTCTGTTACAATTTCTAATATGAAACACATCAATAGATCTAAGCCCCACAATCAAAAATTCTTTGGGGTCCTCAATAATTTTTAAGGGTAAAAAAGGGTCCTAAGACCAAGCAATTTAAGAACCATTGATCTAGACAGAAGAGACATGCCAGTTCTTTCAGAGAAAGAAATGATTTACTGGTCCCCAGCCACCCAGGAATTTGTTCTAAAGGACTTTGGATAACAAATGTGGATAGTAGACAAGAGACAGAGTTGCAAGATAAAATACAGGGCAATATTTGAGACATACACACATATACTAAAAATTTCTTCACTGTTTTACTTGAAATTCAAATTTAACTGAGTGTCCTGCTTTTAGGGGTTTTTTTTTTTGGGGGGGGGGTTTATTTATTGCAAAATCTGGCAACTCTAGCAACATTTATGAAATGTGGAAGAAGAGGGAGGAAAAGAGGAAATAAGACTTACGATAAACTCTTGGCTTTCCATCGTTTCTTCAGAAGTTATAAACCAGTCAGTCCAGAAAATAGTTAGCGGTTATTCAACTATTTATGTAACCTAAAATGAAAAGTGACAAAGAATATTCCACCCTGATGAAAAGAATCAGTATTAAATAAAAATTTCCCCACAACTCTTGACAGGAGAGTGGAATCTAAGAGTTCCAAGACTGTAATGACCAAGGGAAACACAGTGCAATCACATTATCTGCCACTGAGGACACAAGAGTGACACCACATTGTAGAAAACAAATTTCCCCAGTAAAGAGAAAACTAAGTAAAATAGATAGTCTGCAAACATTTTTCTAGGTGAAAGAGCTTTGATTTGTAAAGTTTTCAGAATTGCTATGGTCACCACAAGATGGCCCCCTTGCCTTTAAATTTTTTCCTTTTATATCTTAAAGTCAACATACCATGGTACCTAGTACCAATACACCTTGTAATACCGCTACAAGGAAAAAAAAGTCTTTTCAACATCGTTGCAATGAGTACTGTACTCTACACTATTGGATAACACTGTCATTGTGGGCAAATTTGAAAATCTAAACTCACTGACGGTAAATTGAAGAAGTAAATAGAGATGTGAAAGAAAAAAATTTTTTCCCCCAAAAGCTGTGGTTCTAAAGCAGGGGTGTCCAAATGTTTTTCACCAAGGGCCATATGCGGTAAAATACACAAACAACCGGGCCACTCACTCGAGGTGAAGTACGTATTGCCTCACCTGGTTTATTTAAGTAAACTAAATATATTTTTGGAATTTGCTGCGGGCCAATTAAAAATGGATTGCAGGCCACGGTTGGCCAGTGGGCCGCAGTTTGGACACCCCTGTTCTAAAGGTATGACAGCATGAGTTGGAAAGTAGTTAGAAATCAAATTCTTGGGTTCCAGCCTTGACCTATTAAATCAGAAAGTCTGGGGTGGGGACCCAGTCATTGCGGTTTAACAAGCCTTGCAGGTGATAGTGGTACATGCTTGAGTTTGAGCATGGACCCTGTAAGACCTGGGGGTGGGGGTCAATAGAGCAATAATTTGCAATTCTGGATTCAATTCCTCATTTATAGATATAAAATAGGCCACCTACATATTATTTATAAATTACATATATGTATGTAGTCCTTACTATGTGCCAGACCAAAAAGCCAGACCTTACTATATGAGACAAAAATGAAAATACTATTCCCAGTCTCAAGGAGTATTGAGAAGTGATGAACAGTAATTACAAATACGACAGGAATAAGCACAGGAGGGGCACCCAACTCGGCCTAGGGCATCAAACAAGGTTTCCCAAGGACATAATAGCTAAGCTTTAAGATGAAATAACCTCTAACCAAGGAGAGATGCCAGGAAAGGAATTTCCAAACAGGAATCGATACGGATCAAGGCCTGTGGAAGACACAGGAAGGCTGGATCAAGGAACACGGAGCAGTGCAGTCAGGGAGCCAGGTGTGAGGCAGTGCGGGCACAGACTGAAAAGGAGCAGTAAGAGGATTCTGAGGGCCTCCTGCGTGGGCAGAGTTGTGTGGACTTTCTGTGAGACAACAGGAAGCCATGGCAGGGTTTTCAGGATAAAATGGCATCATCTGACTTGGGATTTACCAAGATCGCTCTGGCAGCCAGTGAGAGGAAAGACGGGGTGAGGGCTAGGCGAGTGAGACAAATACTTGCCATTTTATCTGTATGTGGACTCGAGATGATATGGTGTGGACAGCTCTTGGCACGTGGCAGTTGTTAATTAGACCTCTAACAACAGTTAGCAGTTATTCGGTGCAATTACATGCAGACATTGTTAAGGTGTTTAAATGCTCAGAACCTCATGGTGCAGATCATAGGTTTTACACTCATTTTACAAAAAGGAAACAGCTATAGAACAAGGAAGTAATTTGCCAAGATTGTAAAGTAAATAAATGGCAGATTCAGAATTCAACGCCAAGTAGTCAAAGCTGGTGCTCACCCTCATAGATACTACATTATAAGACTGTTATATAGTACCTGCGATGCCAGGCGGGAACTAGACTAGACGCTTTACATATCATATTTGTCGGCCTCATAATCCTGAAGAGCAGGTATTTTCATTACAATTTATAGATTAGGAATACAGTATTTGCTAATTCAGGATTGCTTACAGGCTATTTAGGAATTGCAAGATAAATTCCCCCTTGTTTTCCTAAATTAGCTGTGGGATTTACAACTTAAAAGAAACTGAGAAGGTCCAAACTCTCATAAATGGTAAATTAGATTACAAGGATTAAACCTAAAAAAATGGCTGACTGGATTTTAAAATATTGAGAAGAGTCCTAACTTCATTAAACAGGACAAATGGATTTGGCCAACAGCATCATAAATTTAAGTGAAGTGCAAGGAGAAGCCGTTTTCTGAAAGTCGTCATCCATCCACACCTGTCAAACAATTCACGTGTTGACCCACCTCTACGGGGTGGAAGTTAAACGTGCAGAGACGTTTTTAAAGGGGTGAGGAGACCCCAGCCGGTCCGCGATCACCACGGAAGTGCAGACATACACGCCTACCTGCACAGCACACAAACATTACTGTGCCGTTCATACCCTGATGTGTGAAATTCGGCCTCCTCACTAAAATACAGCCATTGCTCCGGGAAAGTACGACCAGATGTGTTTGGTCTTTTTGTTTTGGAACGAGCAGGATCTTTCGAATCCCTGAAAAGGTTCACAGGTTGAAACGTTTCAGAATCACAAACCCAATATGCCGCGAAGAAACCGTCCAAATAAGCAAAACAGGCCCACCTGTCATTTGCCAAGGTTCTCGTGACCACAGTTCTGTGTAGAAACGACAGCAGGCCTGACCCTCTGTCCGTCCTGAAAGCAACCGGCAAACCCCTCCCTGGTCTTCAAACGCCTGCGGGAACTGCAAAGCAGGGGCCGGGGACGGCGGAGAAGACGCGGCCCGACCACACCGCCGCCGGGAGTCGGAGCACGACGTGACGGTGACCGTCAGTCCCGGGCCCACAGCGTCTCACCGTCTGCTCCGGCGGAGCCGATCCCTTCGTCCCTCCGCCCGGAATCAGCGACGCCGCCTCCCGAAACCCGGGAATTAGCGCACTTCACCCAGCCATTACCAAAACTCACTCTCAAATTCTCCCGCGAAAGACTGTGACGTCACTAACCCGGGACCGCGCCAGACTCAGCCCGGCACTGTCGCCGTCAAGCCGCCAATCAAACTCCTCATTGGCTGCGAGCCCCCGCGGCCCCGCCCCCGAGCCGCCCCTGCCTGGGACGTCGCGGCGGCGCAGCGCCTCGGTGCGTCTTTCTGAGGCGTCCGGCAGAGCCGCGTCGCTCGTCGTATGACGCGGATACAACCACGACGGTAAGAATCCGAAGACGCGAAAGGCTCAAGGACGCAGTCTCTGGCCCTGTGTTTCGCGGATTGAACAGAGTAAGTTCCGAGTGGACTCTAGGGTCGCTCAGGTGGGTGAGGTCAATCCGTCCCGTCACCTGTCGTCCCTGCCACCCCGCCACCCCTCGAGCCCGTCGGCGCGCGGTCCTGTTTCTCTGCGCACGCGCAGGTCCTCTGGCCGCGCGGGAGTTCCGGTTGTTAGAGGCGGGGCCCCGCGCCGTGTTCCGTGGCCGGAGGTTCGGGGCCCGCCGGCGCCGGCGCGGTGGGGCTGCTGCCGACAGGGGCGGTCGTCACACGCGAAATGGTTACTTCACACATTTGAGCTTTGGCGGCCAAAGGGTAGCGAAAGTGAGGACTTGTGTTTTAAAAAAATTAAGTCTTTTTTTTTTCAGGATGCAAGTCCTTGTCATCAAACAGAAACTCCAGTTGTGGGAGGGCTAACAAGTACCGAGTGCTGAGTACTCGGGTACTGACTGCGTGACTAAGAGGAGGGGAGACATGAGCGTTTCGTTAGGGGCGACGTGCTGGTGGGAGACGGCGCTTCACCTGGGCTTGAAACGGGGTAGAGGTTTGTGGGCGCGTGAGACAAGACTCTGCAGAGCAGCGGCGCGGGGGCAGGAGGGCGCCCGTGAGTGGTCGGCCGCGGCCCCAGCGGCGCCCTCGGCCTTGAGGCGGACCAGTCCCCGCACGTCATAGCTGTGGACGGGCTTCCCAAAATGCGTGGACACGTCAAAACATCTCCGTGTAACTTGTCGGCAAAAGTTCCGAGGCTCTGAAATGGGCGAGAAAAAAAACACTGGGTGTCGTGTCTGGGTGTCGCTCTTCCAGGTTATCGCTGCCTGTCCTCGTCATTGAGCTGTTTTACTGTTGTGTACGTTGTAGGAAACGACCACAATGGAAATGGTCTTGCAACTAGTTAATCTTTCAGTTACTGCCCTGGCCGGTTTTGCATCTACTAACATTTATTTCCGTGTTCCTGAGTGTTCATATATGTGTGTCTGCTTTTTAAATTTTCCTTTGAACTGGTTTTTAACACGTAACTGGTTCCTTGATTATCTTAACTCTTTGGCATGCAGTCATTTTTTGTTTGTACAAGATTCTTGATTTTACCTTTTCGTTAAAATTTATCTTTTAACAACTTCATGATATTCACAAGAATATTTGAAACCCACCCAAAATCCCATGGACTGCTGGGTGAGAATTCCCGAGTCGGAACATGGAACGAGTGCATGGTTATGGGTAGCGAGAGGTTCTAAACCATGGGCTGCGTGGCAGTCAGGCCTGAGCTTGCGAAGCTCGTAGCTCGCACCAGGTCTCTTAACCTTTGAGCCTCTGTCACAAAAGCTGGGAGAACCCCCAGTGGGATGTGAGGATTACAACAATGTATGGAAAGTAATTTGCATTGTTACACTAACTTTTATTCTTTGTTTAAAGCCCTTGTTTAGACCCCAGTTAGCGGTCACTGGTTATTTAACAATTTTCTTGAAACGTGTGTCCTGTTCCAACAAGATGCTAAGGAATTTCTAACGTTGAGAATTTTGTATAACATCAGAGTCACAGAATTAGATCTGGCCGCACACGGGCTCTGTGTTTTAGACGAGTTAACACGGTTTCTGTGAAGAATGGGTGACCACTAGAACAGTTTATAAACTGTTCCCATGTTATAGTGACACTGGTTGTGGAAAACACTGGAGATAGCTGTTCCAGAGGCGGAATTGATGGGACTCAGTGCTAGGTTGTTAAATGATAAAATAATAAGTAATGGTTACATGTTAATGAGTGTGCTGTATAGTGCCGATTTGAAGTCTTTATTTACATTACTTTGATTAATCTTTCAAAACCCTGTTATGTAGGTACACTTTTTATGCACATTTTATAGACCATAGAGAGATGCAGTAACTTGCTCAAAATCCATACAGCTCGTAAATAGCTCGATGAGCTCAGTGGAACGTGGCATCCTTAAGTCAGAGGAGGTGAGAACAGGCCTGGGTAAGACAGGTAGTGAGTTTGATTTGCAGTGTGTGCACTGACCACACACAGCCTGGTCACCACAGCATGTGGAGAAAGACTGAGGACCAAGAGTGTAAGGAGATTGTAACTGTCATCTTCTCAGCCATGGTGTAGCAGGAAAGCTGAATTGTGCTACATCTTCTGTGAAATCCATGCTTTCCTCTAAATGAAGGTATGTTTGATTAGCTACAGAATTTATACTATTTTTAAGATGTCAATTGCAAACATGTATTATACACTCCAGGTAAGAGTTTCTGAATTTAATGCTCTAAGCCACAAAAATAATCCTTCAGAGAAGCAATGGAGGAGAGAGTCTCTGGGCTGAGATATGAGAATGATGGGGAAAGTCTGGTTTCTGGGAGAATTGTGACTCTGTGCATATGCAGTTCTGTCCACTATTTTCTTAGATGGTAGCTTTGACAAGCAAAGGAATTGGAGAGCTGGTAGTCACCCTTTATAATTTGTAGTTTTTTTTCAAAAGGGAAAGTTAGCAATGGATCCTGTTATAGTGATAATCATAGCCATGCTTGTATTTTATTTATGATCCTACCCCCTTACAAAAGGACTTGAAATGCTTAACACTTTACAGCTTATAAGATCCTTTTAAATACATTAATTATTCAATAAATGCATCAGTTGTGATCAAGCTAAAGTGCCTCCTGCTCTTAGTGACTGAGGGGGTGGGTAGGGTTAAGGTAGCAAGGGGGGAGTGGTTTTTAAGATTGGGTCAAAAAGAAAGCCTCATTGAGCCACTGGTTTGCAAGACCTGAATGAAGAAGTAATCCCTACAGATGTGGTGGAAGGTAAAGAGCAGCAAGAGCAAAGGCCTTGAGATGGGAATGGCCTTGGCATGTTACGAAGAGCAAGGTGTCGTGTTGTGTTTGGGGTGGTCTGCTGGGAAGAACTCAGGAGCTGGAGTTAGGTAACCCCTGACCAGATGGAGCAGGGCCTGGAGTTAAGTCACCCCCCTGCCTGCCAGACAGCAGGGCCTGGTGGGTCACAGAGAGGACTGGGTTTATTCTGAGTGTGATAAGAAACCTTTGGAGGATTTTGTGCAAGCGGTGAACATGACATGGCTTCAGCTTGTAAGTGATGACTGGTTGCTGACTGAGAGTTGATGACGATGGAAGAAATGAGAAGCAGCTGTGTTAGGATGTGGTGATTGAAGCAGACGCAGGGACAGCTTGGACGGGGGTCTGAGGGGAGAACTGCAGTGTTTGTATTCAGGGTATAGTCGATGAAGGTAAAGGTAGAGCTAGCAGGAGTGCCAGTGAATGGGGGGGAGAATTAAGGATTCATGTCTCTGCCCTCTCTGCGCTTTTGTAATTGGTGTTTTGTGAGATGTGGTAAACTAGGCCAAAAATAGGCTTGTTAGAATTTGAGAGTTTAGTTTTTGCCATTTTAAGCTTAAGATCTACTTTAGACAGACAAGCAGAGGTGTCAGACAGTTGAATTGGAGTGGGGAGCTAATGGGAAAAGTCAGGACTGGAGAATTTAGACTGGGAAACATTGGCATAGAGCTGGGACCCTCAGAAAGGATGAGTGTGGATAAGGGCGCCCAGGACGGAACACATGCCTAGGCGCATGGGAAGGAGAGGAGGTGGAGATGGAGGGAACGCTGCTGGAAGCCGGGTGGACAGTCCTGCAGGGTTACCAAGAGCAGATGCTGCGGAGAGGTCAGTGGTACAGAGTCGTGGAAGGACAAGGGACGCCCCACAGGACAGTGGGGGAGGGACGCAATGTGCATATGCACAGATGGGTTTCTAATGACGACTTCCAGGGTGTAGCTCCATTTTATGTTATGCTAACATCATCTAAATACTTCATTATGCATATATTTTCCAAATTCATACACGGCTGATCAACTGAAGCCTGTTAAAATGCCAAGACTCTTGTTGACTTTGGTGAGAATGCACGTTTGGTGGGAGATTGAAGAGGGCTTAGTGCCCTCTTCCTGGGTCGCTTTGAAACATGATTTCTGTTACTGTCTGCAGTGTCAGCGCTGCAGCCAGGTTCTAGCTGACAGACCCAGGAGACACAAGGCTTTCCTGCTGTTTACTGAGCTTTAACGTGTGGGGACAGCATCTTCATGTCATCTGTAGGCCTGCCCAGCACTTCCGAAATCCAGCAATTAACCCAAATCCACTGCCTTTTTTTAAAAAACCCTTCATCTCAAGTGAGACTGAGCTTATTCTCAGGCAGGCCCGCTTGTCCGAGGCCTGATGGTAAGCCTTGCTCATGTCATTTTTGTACGAACCTCTAGTGCTTTAAGATGACACAATATAGTCAACAAATAATCTGAATGACTGCTGTGTACTAGAACTGGGGATGGATGCATCAGTAAATAAAAGACAAGTCACTGATTTCATCAGCCCTACATCCTAGGAAGGATAAGCAACTACAATAAATTACGTGCTAATGTTAGAGATGATGTGTGCCATGGGGAGAAAGATGTTTGTCCAGAAATTTGTGATTTTACATATAGTTGTGGGAGAAGACCTCCCTGAAGTGACATTTGAACAAGACTTGAGCACATCAGGGAGGGAGGCGTGCCCTGTAGATGGGGTGTGAGAGCAGCAAGCTCAAGGGGCCAGCTTTAGTGCAGGCTGGTGGGAAGACGCAAAGTCTGAGGGAGGGGGAGACAGGCCAGCTAAGTGAGTTGAAGGAGGGGGTGGGAATTCTGCCCCAGAAATAAAGACTGGGCTGGGCAAGTAACCTGAAAAAGGCTGGCTCTACAACTTATTCCAGCTGAATTCTGCTTAGTACAGAAATTAACATTAAAAAACCAAAATGAAGAATCGTTTTTCACTGGAGTTTTTGAAATGCAAATAACCTTTTTGAGGTCTGTTGAGAGGAAATGACCCTTAATCTTACACTTAAGTGACTATAAGTGTGATTTGGTGACAAGATTTTATAGACTAGGATAAGCTGGTCCTGCCATTTAAAAGGGCGTAAGTAAAAAACTAAAGCTACCTATATGATTCATGACCTGGGAGGTGAACTTCCTCTACAAGTAAAAACAAGGCCGATGGAAAGTGAGCAGGGCCGAGCTAAACATTTTTAAATGAAGCAAAGCCAATGAAAGCTGATTGTTGGAAACGTCTGGGAAGTGTTCTTCTGAAAGACTGGCCTCTGGCAGTGAAATCTGAGTCCCACCATTCCTTCAGAAAATTGAAGACGAAATATTTTTCTCTATTACCAGACTTAAATATTTACCTTTTTTAATTCACAGGAATGGAAACTGAAAGTGGAAACCAAGAAAAGGCAATGGAAGAGGAAAGTACTGAAAAGAAAAAAGAAGTAGAAAAAAAGAAACGGTCTCGAGTTAAACAGGTGCTTGCAGATATTGCTAAGCAAGTGGACTTTTGGTTTGGAGACGCAAATCTTCACAAGGACAGGTTTCTTCGTGAGCAGATTGAGAAATCCAGAGATGGATGTAAGTTTGCAAAAGTCCAGGATGGAACCGGTGGAGGTGTGCTGCCTTAGTTACTAAGTCACCCAGTTCTACAGCTGTATATCTGCACTGTATTATTATAGTCAATTATGTATACACTGCATATTATCTAATATACATGTATCATGTCTTCATACACTGTAGTACATTTGTTGTATACATATGTACATGTGCACGTTATATTTTAATTTTCAGATTAAATATTGCAGCTCATGACGTTATCACTAAGTGTAAGGACTCAGTAGGATTCTGCAACTTCAGACCAAAGCCGTTATTCCAAAACCATTCTAGAGAGCAGTTATATTAACAGTGCATTGATTGATTTGTCCTGTGTATGTCAGATGAGTTGGGAAGCAGTGAAGGTCTGTGCTGGGGAAGTGAAGTTCAAGATCTAGAGAGCATTTCACTCCTTCTAATACTAATTCTAGTAGGAGGGATGAGTGTTCATTTGTGAAAACTCGAACTCTTAGCTCTGGCCGCACCTGCCTAGAGACTGCATTTTTATTTCCTCACTTTTGCATTTCCATTAGATGTTGATATATCACTCCTCGTGTCTTTTAACAAAATGAAAAAATTGACCACTGATGGGAAGTTAATAGCCAGAGCATTGAAAAGTTCAGCTGTTGTAGAGGTAAGAATTCTTACAACTTTTTTTAATCACGCAATTCAATTAGATTGTTAACCGTATGTCCTCTTTTTAAAGCTGGATTTAGAAGGGACCAGGATCCGGAGGAGGAAGCCGCTGGGAGAGAGGCCACAGGATGAGGATGAGCGGACAGTGTACGTGGTACGTAAGCCAGCTTTCTAACAAAAGCCCCGAGCACCGCACCCAGTCAAAAGATGAAACTCTGTAATGTTCAAGTAAGAATTTATTGACCTTGAGTAAAAATCCTTATGTGTAGTACGTTTCTAATTTATTCTAGGAATTACTTCCCAAAAATGTCAATCACAGCTGGATTGAAAGAGTGTTTGGGAAATGTGGCAATGTCGTTTATATAAGCATACCGCACTATAAGTCTACTGGAGATCCAAAGGGATTTGCCTTTGTGGAATTTGAAACAAAAGAACAAGCAGCAAAAGCTATTGAGGTAGGTTCAGAACCTAAAAGGAAAAGCAAAGATATTAGCAGGTGTTCTAAATGGCAACATTTTTGCTGATTACATTTCAGTTTCTTAATAACCCACCTGAAGAAGCACCAAGAAAACCAGGTGTATTTCCTAAAACGGTGAAAAATAAGCCCATTCCTGCCTTTAGAGTAGCTGGTGAGTGACTTCATGTTGACATTTAGGGAAAGTATATTTTCACTAGATATAGTTGGAGAAAAAAAGAAAACTAATGGCAGCCTTGTTACAGAAGAAAAGAAGAGGAAGAAGAAGAAGAAAGTGCGAGTGAAGAAGGAAGATGGTCTCCAGAGGGGAGAGTCAAATATGGACGCGGGCAAGGAGAGCGACGGCTGCACAGGGAAGAGGCCCGGGGCTGCATCTGAGGGCTCCGAGGGAGAAGCTGCTGAGCCCCAGAAGCCACCCTTGAAGAAGAAGAAGAAACGAGAAAGAGCGGAAGTAAGCGGTTCACCTTCAGTCAGAGCAGGGAAGAGGAAGAGAAGCAGGTCAGAGGACGCAGAATGCCTCCCCCCCAGGTCAAAAGTCAAAAAAACTGCTCAGAAAGACAACCTTAAAAAGGCACCGGAAATGTGCAAGGAATACAAAGGTACTTGTGACGCAGAGGTTGGAATTTGGTAGATAGGTTATCTCATTTCTTAAACTAAGTCTTTCTCGTGTTTATTTCTGAAAGATTTAGAAGTTTCCACTGAAGAGGAAAAGGACGCTGGAGACGTAAAAGATGGGTCCCTATTGAAGACGAAGAGGAAGCACAAAAAGAAGCACAAGGAGAGGCACCGGATGGGGGAGGAGGTCATCCCCCTGCGCGTGCTGTCCAAGTAGGTCCACGGCGTCCACAGCGCAGCCCGTCACCATTGCTCAAGTGCAATTCCACGGTGCGAACAGAGTTGCACGTTAGCAACAGTAACGGCCTGAGCCCTGTCTGCACACGCGAGTGCTGCACGACTGGGTAGTGAGGAGGAACCACCACACTAAAACATGGAAGCACTTACTTGTCAGGTTCCAGCAAATGCCTCCATGTTGAAGTGGCGGGGGTTCCTAACCGACTGGCTGCTGCAGTTTCAGGGTGCAGGGCAGGTCGGGGAGCTGCCAGGAGGGCCTTACCGGCACTAAAACATGGAAGCACTTACTTCACCGGTGTTAGAGCAAGTACGTCCATGTTTAAGTGACGGGCAGCCCAGTGCAGGAAGACCTTGGGGTGAATCGTGAACATTTTTAGGCTGTTAAGTTAGAGAATTTGTGTGTTTGGGGACACCTCCACTGAAACATGGAAGCACTTACTTTTGTTCACGCAGCAGGTACCCCCATGTTAAAGCAGAGGGGATCCCCATTGTCTCTAGCGAGGTTGCCATGCTGCATCTGGAGAAGCATTTGGGACTCACTTCGACTAAAACATGGAAGCACTTACTACTTGAGAAGTCTCAGAAAGGGCTTCCATGTTAAAGTAAGAGGGAGGCCCGACGAGGGCAAGAGCCAACACAGGGGAAAGCAAAACGCGTACCTTTGGGCAGGAAACTTCTGGACCCTCCAGGTCACTCTCGCCACGAGTCCGTCCCCTCTGGAAGGTTAAAGGGCAGGACTCCAGGCCTCGTATTTATAGTCTCCTTAACTCCTGAATTCCTCTGCCTTTTTATCTCAAAGCATCTGTAAGAGCCTTTTGTTATTCTAATGTGTCAGCTCACAAGGAAGGGACGATCCTGGGTGGGTCTGGGTCCTTTCCAGCCCTCCGCTTTTTTTTTTTTTTTTTTTTTGGAAGTATACAGATGTCAATGTTAACAGCTAAAACCATTACCACAAGATATCCTCCTCTAAAAAAAATGCCTATCTACTTGTTTGATGGTCTAGATTAGGGGGAACAAAGAGCCCTGGCTGGAGCCCGAGCGCCTTTGTGCTTCTGGGCTCCGGGCTCTGGCTGTTTGAAGAAGCTTCTACTTGTTAAACGTATGTAAATGGAGAAATTGCTTCCAGCGGGTTCTTCCTTCTTAGACATTCCTTTTGATTCGAGTAAATACTAAGGAATGTTATCTCTGAAATTGGAAGCACCTTAACTACATAGTAATGTTTAAATTTTAATCTCTCATTTCCCCCCCAGAGATGACTGTGGTAGTAAATTTACTAGTTAATTAACTAGTTCAAATCTTTTATTTTCAAAAATTCAAGTAATTGAAGTATACTCAAGAATTGAATTGCAAATTTAAAACATTTAATCTGAATGTAGGGGCAGGGGAACTCCCCTTTGCTTGTTTGCTGGATGCATTTAGAACTCGGAAAATAATTGGAGTGTGTGTTTAGCAAAGAGATGTTGGGAGGAGTGCTTGCAAGTCACTGGATGTATATGTTTAGATATTTACTTTTCATTTAATCATCTGTTACCACTCTTTCCCATGCATGTGTTTTTAATTACAGGAATGAATGGATGGATTTGAAGAAAGAGTATCTAGCACTGCAGAAAGCCAGTATGGCTTCTTTAAAAAAAACAATATCCCAGCTAAAATCAGAGTCAGAAATGGAAACAGACCAAGGAGTGAATAAGTCCGGAGTGAAAAATGAAACAAGTAACCATCAATATGAGTTTTTAAGCATTACATTGGATTTACATACTAACATAGTATTTCCGGGTTGTTATAGTATAAACTTGAACTGTTACAGTGGTCATTTATTAGAGAATTGGTGATTTGGCAAGTTGTCCAGATGTGATTTATTCTTGATGTAAGAATATTTCAAGGGCTGATTTAAACAGTATCTTTTTTAATCATAGCTGTTTGTTTTCATTGCAGTTTTCATTGTTAGTCACATTTAGTAAGAAGTGCCTCACTTAGGAATTGAGCAAGTTTGTGGAAACAAAGATTGTCATTTCATTCCGCAATATTAACCACAAGCACAAACAAAACAATTTTTGTGTTATCTTCTATGTTAAGATACATTTTAAATTCCTGTAATACAATTTTCACATCTGAATTATATAGAATATTCTTCTATATTATTCTCTGCCTGTTTATTTCTTCATTAAGCGTAGAGTCCTTTGTTACTGGGCTCCGGCTAAGGGGGCTTTTTTTTTTTTTTTAAGGTTTTACAAGTGCTTGTCTAACAGTCCCAGTTAGCATTTGATAAAGATCTTGTATTTTATTTCATGGTAATCTGTAATAAGCAGTATGACTTATGTCTGGAGACCTGTCCCAAGCCCCAAAAACTTACAATATTATAAATTACTTAAATTGTCCGTTAAATTTGAAGTTAAGTAACTTCATCCCTTTACGCGGTCTAAGAAATGATATGATGATGTTCTTCTGAAGTGCGGGAGATTTATTTCTGGCCTTTTTCTTCTCAACCAGCAGCAAACAGTGCCAAGTGCTGTCCCCCAGAGAAGGCCAGCGCCGCTGGACCCCAGTTTGTGAGTGGCGTCATTGTGAAGATCCTCAGCACCGAGCCCCTGCCTGGCAGGAAGCAGATCCGGGTAAGGCGTTTCCGCCCCAGGGAGCTGTCCCTCTTGCCCCTTAAGAGCTCCCCGATGTGAAAATGTTCTGAATATGGAAAACGAAGCAAATCAAATTGGAATTTGTTCCTCTGTGGCGAGCTGCTTGTCAGGTTTGCTTCCAAAGTAACTCTGAAGTTTGATGTGAAGCAAAATCGAAAGACTGAGCTCCTCACTGGGTCAGATGTGCTGTGAGCCCAGTTCTGACCCTTCTGTAGGCACGCTGCAGTGTGTGCCCACTTGTATCAGTGCCCTAAATGGTTGGTTAGTTGTGTAATGAGTGAGGGGACCTTACTGCTGTCGTCCTAACTGCAGGAGTAGAGAGACTGAAATGCTTTCCCAGTAGTCACTCTCTTTTCTGTTTTTAGAAAAAAATGGATTTTAGAAAAATGCTTAGCGCCAAAAGTGTTTTAAAGATTTAATCAATATTAGAGTTGGTCTAAATGATTTTAAAATTGTAATCATCTGCTGTTGTCAGGCTTTGGAGCAAACTAGATAATTTGTAATTTGTTTTCGTTGGTGCTCTTAGCTTTCAATAGATTCCTAAAAGATTTTGTGAGCTAAAAAAATTAAAAGTTATTTTGGAATTAAAGAGATAATATAGTTATTTTTTTCTTACCATGGATTTAGTTTATTTTTGCCTGTTAATGAATACTCTTGGAAATTGACATTTTTTCCTGAAGGAAACGCAGGGTATTCTGGAGAAAAGAGCCTTTTATAAGTTGATGTTTAAAATTTTTTGGTATTTTCAATCCGTGCTGTTTATTTTAAAAATTTGAAACAATTGCAGAAAGGTATAAAGTATTTTTAAAAACTACAAAAAATTTGCATGCGTGTGTAAATCATACGTAATTTACAAATTGCTGTTCATACTGTATCCAACAGCCTTTTGTGCAGCACTATTTATTATTGGCATACTCTCGTGGGGGAGCGCCATATTTCATTTACCCTTGCCCTGTCGTCCATTTAGGTGAGACGCTTCCTTTTCTAAACTGTGTAAAATACTCTTATTGTGTAGCAAACCTGTCTGATTTCTGCGCGGACTCCAGCACTGGCTTGTGGGTTTTGGTTTTGCAGCTCATTCTATGACATCATAACCGTTGAGGAAGCTCAACTGTGGTCGTGTGTACACACTATGTCACTAGCACGTCAGTTTTAGATTCTTTTGTGATACTCATGAGGGATTTGGTTAGACCCAAATTATATTGCCAGCTTGCAGAGTACTGTAGCAATGTAGAATTTGGGTTAATAAAAATAAAATTAAGGGTGTAAATAAGGCTGTGGTCACTTAGACTGCAAAAGATTTAATAGAAAAATTACTCAAAAGTTTGTTATTTGGAATGACTGACAGTTAATTAAAGAGCTTTTACATTTTAAGTGGTAATTATGTTAATTACAAATTCTTTATTTATGATCATAAAGTCATAAAGTGACTAGTAATCAAGTTAATAGTTCCTTACATTTACTGGAACAAAAGTGAGCTATGAAGATGGTGACTTCTGTGTGTGTCTTACCCGGTGTGATTACCAGACTAATTCGTCATTCGAAGAAGGATTTTAAATGCAGAGGTTACCTTGAGATTATAATGGATATTTAGTAAATATCTTTTTAATTGCAGCAATTTAATCGGGCTGATAACCCATGAATAGAGTCAGATTTTATCAACTTGAAACTGGTTATTTTTCTTAGTACTATTAACTACAGAAATGGGAAGAAGTGGCAAATTTTGTCTCCAGTTCTTTTTGTTATTATTGAATTAGCAAACATTTATTAAGTGCCAGTTCCGTGCTAGGTAGCATGCTGAGTGTTAGGGTGAGTGGAGACATATCCCTTGCTTCTGCAGACTCAACAGGTTTTTACTACTTAGGCTTTGCTATTAACTGATCAGCTTCTCTTACTCTGTGATAGATTTTATTTCCAGGTGTTGCCCAGTTCTTCCTATAATTCAGACTATAAAAATCCAGCATCTAAAAGTTCTCTAAATGAATTCGGTCTTGAAATTTTGGGTCAAAACTAAAGGACGAGAAGGGTGAAGCGATTTTTTTCCAGTTGGGAATTTCCAGTTACTTCTTTAGCTTCGTGAATGGAAGGTGATGAATTAAGAATTAGTGTAACATTCCTGCATAATTGCATCGTATTTACTGTAGAAGCTGTTGTGGGGGAAAAAATTGATTAGGAATGCAGGAATCTTGTTAATTTGCCTTCACAGCAGGCTTTCTAGTAAAACTTTTCCTTGCTGGGTTGTTTAGAAGAAGTTGCTTAGGTATTTTATCAGGAAGTAAGAGCTTTTGGGCTATATTCCCATAATCCGCCTGGGTACCTAGAATTTTTGTAGATTCCATGAAACTTCATTTTTCTTGAGTTGTTATAAAAAGTTGACCGTTTTTACATAAATGTTTTAAGTCGGATGTGATTTTGTATAGGTGAATGGAAACACACCTTCTCCCTCAGTCCCTGTGGGTTTTTGTTTTGTTTTTAATTTGACTCCTTATTCTAGCTACATCCACACTTGGAATCTTTTCTTGAGTTGTGGGTGGGGGAGTATTTGTACACCCTGCTCTACAAATCTGTTGTCCTTAAGCAGTATTTCCCTTCCCCTTGACATTCTGAGGATGTGGCAGAATAAGAGAAAGCAAGTTAGGATTCGAGTTTTTGTGAAATTGGTTCTCAGCTTTGCCCGTGTCCATTTTCAAAGAGCATTTGTGTGCATTTTAGCACTGTTTAGGTAGGACAGTTCTCATTTTAAGCTTCATGTGGCTCCCACAGAACACGTTCTGACACAACTGTGGGAAGAGTTTTAGAATCATCGTGAAACATTCTCTGTACTTGACATATCTCTAACCCCTGATGCAGGACACTCTGGCAGCAGTGTCAGAAGCTGTGTATGTCGACCTGCTCGAAGGGGACACGGAGTGCCATGTTAGGTTCCGAAGTGCTGAGGATGCCCGCGCAGTCTTGGAGGCACAAACGGACATTAAAAAGAAACACTGTTGGGAACTCGAGGTCCTTTCTGGTAAACGTCACAGAACCTTTCTTTTTAACAATTCTTATTGTGGGGAACTGTGTTTTCTGAGTTTGGCTAATGGAACGAGAGAGAGAGAGAGAGAGAGAGAGAGAGAGAGAGAACGCTCTTAACAGTCAAAGTTGCATTAAGTATAATTTGACAGCTGGTCTGGTTCTGTTACTGAGACTAATGCTTTGACTATGTCTCTTCTCTGCCCTTATGCTCAGTGATCAGTGTTTTTGTTTGTTTCTAAGGTGATCATGAACAGAGGTATTGGCAGAAAATTTTGGTAGATAGGCAGGCCAAACTTAATCAGCCTCGGGAGAAGAAGAGAGGCACGGAGAAGGTAAGCAATTAATGTTTCCTTTGTTTTAGTTTGGGGTTTTTGTGGTTCGTTTTTTGTTTTGGGTAGCGTTTTGTCAGAGGCTGTCTTCTAAAAGGAGTGTGCAGTCCTGAAGGAAACTTGTTTTTGCTGTACATAACAGATTTACAGGGGACACTGTGTTTCCAATTGAGAAGAATACTTATGTCTCTATAGTACACAAAATTAAAAGTGCTTTCCCCACAAGGGTACGTTATTTTAATTTAGAGTTTTCTGTTTCTCATTTGTTTTTAAACCAGTGGTGTAACTTAAAGCAGTCTTGATTTCTGGTTGCTGTGTGTGGTGGTTGGGTGGTAAATGATTATTTAAACATTGTCTTAAGGGTAAAAGCACAATGTATTTAGAATGTGGGTTTTGAAGATATGAACCTCCAGAGATAAGATTGAGAGATTTAATGTATAATGGTCCCTATGGCAGTGATAAGCTTTATTTTTATCTAGAATAGTCAACAAGTGATATAAGCAAGCTTAAATACGTTAAATAATTTAAAGCAAGCTTCTCTTTCTGTAATTTTATTTTAAATGACACTAATTTATTGAATCGTTGCTAGTGAGCTGTCAAGTTTATTCTTGTGAAACAATAATGATACATGTAAAGGTTAGTACATCTTAAAGTGCTTAGAACAAAGTAGGGCACATAATGACTATGTTGCTATATCAAAAATTTTAAATTACAAAAGTCATATAAGAGTAGGACTTTTGTATTTTATATAGTATAAAAGTTAGAAAAGTCTAAAAAGATGTGCATCCTTTTATCACTGGTTAGCATTTAGAAAGTTATACTTTCTGTATTTTAGGTTTGTGGATATGGGGTCGTATTTATAAAATTCTTTTTTCTTTTTAAGTGTTTTGCACCAGCCTTGCATCACCTAAGATTCACTGGGTTTAAAGATGATTTGGGGGGAGGTTTCCAACTGGGCTTTGTTAATTCTGCTGCCTTGAATGCAGACAATTTGCTCAGATGGGGGCCTCCTTCCTTCCCCTTTCAGGCCTATGAGGTGTTAATTTGAAAGCCTGCTTGAGAGTATTTAAATGTTAAAATGATTAATCCAGAACTCAGCACTGAAATGAAGTCACTTGTTAAATGATACTTACCCTTTAATTGGTGTGTGATTCTATTTACATTTTTTATATTTGTAAAACTGGGAATTAGTGATTTTGTTTTTCAGAAAGACTCCATTCCATAAATTAAATTTAAGGCCAGGGAATACACACTGACTAGGGAGTTTTGTAAGTTGGCTTGGAGCACAGTGAGTAGCTCTGTCACTGAGCTGGAGGGTGCTTTTCCTGATCATGTTACTTGTTGCACCATTAGGCCTGTCACTAGCATGTGTTTGATAAAGAGAAATGTCATAAAGGAGAGGCTCCTGGCTGAGGTCATGGAGGTGGCTAGCTGGCTCCTGTCGTGACATGAAGAAAGGGCCACACAAAGCAGGTTCTAAAGAGGTTTTTAGAGGAGAGGGACAGACATCTTTAGTTTGTCTACCTACTTTTTGGTTAATTTAGTTACTATTTTTGAGTGCCCATTGGTGTTAACCACTGTTTAACAGCTGGGGATACAGCCCTGAGTGACAAAGTCCCTTCCAGGAAGCTAAGAGATAAGCACCATAGTCGGGGGATGACAAATGCTATGCAGAAAGACCTCATTGGAGGTGCTGTGCGACAGCTTCACATCAGATGAGTTTGTCTGGGAGGTGGCATTAGAGCTGACGTTGGGCACGTGAGTTTAGAGGACAGCTTTGCAGGCCGCGCGGGCAGCTTGACTGGGAGGGCCGTGGTCAGGGCGTGTGGAGAAAAGGGAGCCGCCCTGAGTGGGACAGATGCCTTTCTGACATGACAGCCGGCAGGGTTGCCTTTGGTCCATAACTGAATGAAGGAAAAGCACTGATAAAAAAATCCTGGCTCCTGATTTTCACGTTGTGGAGTAGGGTACTGGGGCCAATTCCCTGAGCCCCGTCACGTTATACAGAATTAAAAGACAGAAAAGGAAGAGGGAAAGAAATTTCATTTTCTACATTCGTCTTCTTCCATACAAAAGTCAGGTACAGGTACATAAATGAAGACCTCACAGACGGTCAGGAAGGTGCTGGAAAGACCTGCCACGGGATGGGTCTCCCATCTTCCTGCCAGACGGAGTCAGGGACCAGCTGCTGCAGTGAGGCTTTGCGCATCTTTCTTTGGCTTTTCAAGCCCCTTAAAGCATATTTTAAAGCTTTTCTCTACAAATTACTGATATGTCAGACGGTCGTCCGCAGGCAAAGGCAGAATCCATAGCATTTGCAGAGCAAACACATGGGTGTGAGTTTCTAACCGTTGACTCACCTCACTGAGGAGTAGGTTTTTAGTGTAAACTCAAGTCACTTCCTGCCCATGGCCATGGCCACATGTCACCAAACACTTCAAAGAAGCAATGTTAGCAATTGCTCGATAAAACCTGTTTTTTAAGAAAATAAGATTTTTTCTTTCCTCCAAAGCTAAATGCAGTATTTAAAATTTTTCCAACAAGAAAGCTTTTGTAATATGTAGACATTTAAATGGTCTTCTGCTTGCCACATAATTTCACTTGCCTTCTTTAACCATATTCAAGTGTTTATGTTAGCATGTAATAAACAGTAAGTACTCTTAATAACAGATCTTTATTTGGGGTATTTTAATTTTCAAATTGGTAAGCAACTGTAAACACACCTTCGTGTAGCTCTCAGCCCAGAATAGGCCCAGAATGTTGTGTTCAAGTAACATGGCTTCTGAGGCATGGTACAGTCTCTGAGAGCCACAGCCCTAACGAGGTGTCTTGGCAGTTGATACTCAAGTGCAAGGGGTTAGGAAACGACTAACAGGTATGGATCCTGAAACTGAACCCTCCTAAAAGGTAAACAAGATTGCCAGCACGGAGTGGCTATTTTTAATTGAAACATTTTTAGTAATCTGGAACTAACATTGGGAGGGTTTTAAATAATTTAAAAATTTAGTATCTATTATACGTGATAAACCATAATCTAGACAGTTCTTTCTGTAATTGATTTGACCAAACTTAATTATTTCATTTATCTACCTCTCCCTGTTTTAAAAGAATTCATTCAGACTCATAGTTGTCAAGTTTCTCTAGTCATAATTATCTTTGTTTCTGGGTATCCAATACAGTAATCTCTGATTTCTTTCTCTATAGTTAATCACCAAAGCTGAAAAGATTAGACTGGAAAAGACTCAACAAGCAAGTAAGCATATTAGATTTTCTGAATATGATTGAAAAAAGCTTTTGGTTCACCTCTTGAGATTTCACTGGATTCTTGAGCTGCTTTTAGGAAATCCATCTTCATTATGATAGTAAATGCCTAATGAATGTTCTTTAAAACCTGTATTTACTTACGTACCTGTGTTCTTTGTGGATAAGACTTCTTTCTAGAGATGAGTACATTGTATAGCATAATTTTTCATTAAACATTTTATTTGTTGAAATTATCTTATATAAATCAACCTCAAAGTGATTTAGTGAATAAATGTTTTGAACATTATCATTAATTTTGTTGTTTAATATTACTAAAAATAATCAGTACCACATAAATACATGGCTTAGGAAACAGGGTTAGCAGTAGACGGTCACTGTGCTTGTTGTTTTGTAGCTTTTCCCATGTCACAGCCCCAGGTATCCTGGGTGTGTTACTACCATGTTGATTTGTACAAAGCCTTACATGTGCTCTTTCATTGTGACTGCGCGCTGCTTGTCTGAGCCTCCACGAACAGACCACATGAACTGTTCCCAATTAAATGTTCAGTTTTAAAAGTACTGAGTTTGTTTTCCATAAATGAAGTTAAGACAAAATAAGAGGCAGTGAATGCTATGAACGCAGGAAAAAACTCTGGGAATCAGCGATGTGATAAGCGAGGTCTGTCATTTTATTCCGGAACATCACCAACGGCGCATTTAGGCCTTCCCAGGGCTGGACGTCCGGTGTCTTACCCCCGTCCAAACATCAGGAGAGAGCTGGCTGGCCACGGCTTGCTTCCTGGCTCCATCAGTTCTGCCCAGAAATGAGGCGTGATTGGGCCGCACTCCTGGGTGTCGTGGAAGCCTGCACCTAGGTGCTCACATGGAGAGAGAGGGGTGACAGGCCTCTGGTGTTGGCGTGACAGCAATGTCACTGCCTCCATGGTGTCCTGGCAGCTCACTCATTCTTCTCTCTCCCTGAAGGAAAGCTAGCATGCACGCTGTCCTGGAGGAAGAGAGATCTATAGAGAGTTGCTAAACCTTGTCCTGAGGATAATGACGAAACGCACTCCAGCTGACCCAGAACAATCAGAAGTGGGTGTCTGTCCAGATTTCAGCTGTCCTCAGTGAGGACTGTCTCAAGGTGACTTTGGGGAGGTTATCAAGTGAAATTCCAGAAATTCTCCCCCTGGCAGTTGTTAAGACAAGATAAGCACTGATCCAACACATGTCTGTGTTTGGGCACAGTTGTGCCACGGGAGACAGTGGTGAGGCAACCAGACAGAGGCCCTTCTCCCTTGCAGCGCGCTCCCTGTTGTCCCAGTGGTCGATAGAGACAATAAGCAAAAAGGGGTAAAAATGAGTCGGTTGCCTAAGTCGTAGGACCAACAAAAAGGTGGAGGAGGAGAAACCTGTTCACGCATTCTTTCTTTGGGTCCTTAGTTCATCTAATTAAAGGGATATTATTTAGCCGCTGCTGCCATAAGACACTGCCGTTAGAAGTGCAAAGGAAAGGTAAGGACCCCGCTGTTGGGGTTCCAGCCCGGGGAGGCTGAGGAGGCAGCTTCCTTATGGGCCCGGGAGGCCTGCAGATGGCCAGTCGCGGCTGTGCTGCTCCTTCCCTGTCCGGTCAGGGCCCTGTGAGGGGCAGTGTGCAGCCTCGCGCTCTGCAACGCTGCGCACTCAGCAGCTGCTCCCAACTCTTAGTGTGATGGACTTCAGTGAACGTGAAGCACAGGTCTGGACTTAGCTTCCTGAGGACATCTCCTCTCCCTGTGCTGATCTCAGCACTGACTCCCTCTGAGCCAGCACCTGCTGGGCTCCTGTCTCCGCCTGCCCACCCCTCCTGGGACTCCTTCCTAACTGCAGACTGACTGTGAGCACCTTGCAGTATAGCCCTGCACCACTTTCACAGAAGCAAGCCTGTGCCGCTGGCTGTGCTGTGCCAGCTGCATCCCCTCAGGGGAGTGGGCACCTTTGTTGTCACCACTGTAAAATGGAGAAACTGAAGCCTCACCCAAGGTGGTGACAGGTGCTGCTCTGTCCTGGGAAGCCAGCACTCGGAGTGACTGCTCCCCCTCCCTCCGCCTCCCTCCCCTTCTCCCTCCTCCATCCTTCCTCCCTCTTCCCCCTCCCTCCCTCCTCCCTGCCTCACAAGATGGCATTATGTCTGCTGCACTTGGCCCTGCCTGCTCCCTGCTGCTGAGAGCCCTGCTGGGCAGGCACTCTGGCCTCCCCCTGGTCCGGGTGGGTGTGTCAGCAGAGATTTGGAGCATGAATGGCTGGAGCAAAGATTACAGCGTCACTGAGCTGGTCCACAAATATTGTGCAAACTTGTAGCAGCACTACTTATGGGTGCAGGTGCGTTCTGGGTTTTTTTTGCACTGAACTCGCATTGATACAATATCCAATCAGTCTTTCTCATTTCCACGTTCTAAGGGGTGAAGATGCATGTGGTTACATTCATGTGCGTTTCCCTAATTATGCCTGAAATTGAGTACTTTTCACACGCTTATTATGTGTCTGTGAGTCCTCAGTGAGGCCTGTCTCCGTTTTTCCTGGGATTGGCAGTTTTTGGTGATGGTGTGCAGGAGACCTCCATATATACTTATTAACATATCCTTGTGCACGTTTCCTCCCACTCACTCACCTTTCAGTTTGGTTTGTAGTGTAGTTATTATGGAACAGACAATGGTCTTCTCACAGAGCTGTATGTTTTTATCTGCTTTTAAAGAAAATGGTTTCCCGGTCTGGGTACCAGGGAGTCCTGTCTGTCTGGCCTTCATTCCTTATTCTCTGATGTCCAGAGTTTGAGGTATAAGCAGTGATCTTTCTTGGGTTAGCATGAGTGGGTTTGTTCTCTGTAGCCAAATACAGTCCTAATTAAAGCAATACCTTTCTTAAAAAAAATAAATCCCATTTTATTTTGCAACTACCTCGGGAAGTTTATAATGCAGAAGAGCAATGAGGATGGAAAGGGGAGGTGTCCAGCTAGGAAGGAGGGGGCACTGCCCCGGCCCTCGTGCCCCGCTGTGATCACAGGTGGCCCAGGTCTGAGGCATGGTTCCTGCAGAGACCAGATCCTCAGCTCGGTGGGGACTCCAGGGACCTGAGTGTGGTCTGTGTCCCGGAGACTCTGCCGCTCCTAGAGGGCAGGGTAGCTGGCCATGAGGGACGCACACTGGAGCAGCGCTTACAGCCAGAACCAGAACCGCCTTCCGTATCCATAGACGGTTAGGATTTGCTGTATGTTGACTGAACAGGACTTGGTCTTAGGAAAAGTGTTGTTTTTGTTTTTAATCCTACGAATCAATGAGAGGTTAAATAACAGGATAATGGTCAAAGGCTCGGAAGTACAAACAGCCAGTAAACATAATGACAGACACAGAAACTCACTGATAATGAAGGAAATGCAAATGAGGATAAAACAGGGCACCACCACCCCCTTTTGGCCTATTAGGTTGACAAAAATTGAAAAGGTTGGTATATCCAGTGTGGTCAGGGGTGGGGTAAAGGGTGGTAACATACGGCCTTGTGATTGAGACAACTTTATCAAAAGAAAATTTGGCAAGTAACCAAAAGAAAAGGAGATATACCATAAGCACAGTATACAGACATATGAAACATTCTTACTGCGTTCGCAAAAGGAGAAACAAGTCAAAGTGCACCAAAACACACTTTCTCACTGAATCGGCAGAGATCAGCTTCATAACATAGTCAGTGTTGCTGAAAGTGAGGAAGTAGGTTCGCTCTTCTGCGCATGCTCATTACTTGACAAAACCTATTACAAATACAATTCTTCGAAATGTATTATATACATTTCGAGATGAATAATATATAGGTTGTGACAGTATGATTTCAGCGTACTTTTATATTAAGAAATTACAGTCCTCCTGGGGGAGATGATAGGATGTGTATGAAGAAAGCAGACAGAGGAGCAAGGCATGCGCTTAGCTGCAGGCAAATTTACACGACAGTGTTACAGTCAATTGTGTGAATTTCATTCTGGAATTACCTATAGAGGCTGATATGGAAGCAAATAGGAATGCCTCTTTGAAACGATGAAGTCCCACGATATAAGTTATTTCTGTAACAACGGCATTAATTTCTAATTACTTGGAACTGCCCATTCCGTACGTGTGTGTGTTAATTAGTGAAAGGTGGCCGGTGAGTGTAGAATACACACCAAGACGTCATTGACCTTTTCATACTAATACATATTGAAATGACTATTTTTACTTACTGGGTTACATAAAATACATCGTTAAAATTAATTTCACCTGTTTCTCTCTCTTTTTTTTTTTTTTTTTTTTAAAAGAGTTTACTGGGGAAGGAGAACAGGACTTTATTGGGGAACAGTGTGTACTTCCAGGACTTTTTTCTAAGTCAAGTTGTTGTCCTTTCAGTCTTAGTTGTGGAGGGTGCAGCTCAGTTCCAGGTCCAGTTGCTAGTTTCAGGGGGCAGAGCCCACCATCTCTTGTGGGAATCAAACCCGCAACCTTGTAATTGAGAGCTCACTGGCCCATGTGGGAATCTAACTCCGAAGGAATCGATCCTTCAGAATTAGGAGCATCGAGCTCCAACCGCCTGAGCCACCGGGCCAGCCCTCACCTGTTTCTCTTGACTTGTTTGATGCAGCTACTAGAAAATTTAAAATATCTTGTGTGACTGACTGTGTGAAATTTAAAATTCTTTGTGTGGCTCACTTGGGCGGTGCTGGCACGAGGAGCTGTCATATAACCATTCACAGTAATAGAGCATCTGACTCAGTGAAGAATCATCGGGCAACATCAGGACGCTCAGGTCTCTGCAGAGGCTTAACTGGTATCAGGAAACGAAAGGGCTGTTGGATGCCTCGAGTCTGTGCCATAACTGCTTGCTTTGTTACCTGTTGACTGGAATACTTCTGGATTTGTATTTCCAGAAGTCTCTAGTGGTGTGACTAAACAAAAATTGTCAGGATTTAAGGAGTTTATTTTCCTATACTTGAAGAACATGTCATAGAATTATTTACAGAGTAACCATTCAAATACATAACTGTCTAGTCCTTTCTTTAACTTTTTATTTAAGTGTGTTTTTCCAGGACCCATCAGCCCCAAGTCAAGCAGTTGTCTTCAATCTAGTTGTGGAGGGTGCAGCTCACAGTGGCCCATGTGAGGACTGAACCGGCAACGTTGGTGTTAAGAGCACCGCGCTCTAACCATCTGATCTAACCAGCCACCCCTATCTAGTCCTTATTTTAATATAAAGTGGTATGTAAAAAAATTGAATGGATATATAAAAATTAATCTTGATATCCTATGGGTTAACTAGTGAATTCATTATGTAGTTAGTAAATTTTAACCCGAATGGGCATAATATACATCTAGCACTTCACCTAAAGTATTACAAAATCCATTATTTCTGTTGCAATATAAATCTCAGCCCACAAACTAATGTGTACAAGAAATATAACTTTATTCTATAATACAACTTAATTTCTATTTCAAGCCCCACATCCCAAAAAGGTGTTTAATCAGTTAATTTAGGGTTCTCTCCCTTTGTCGTAGAGTTGAGTCAAAATTTTGGGGGCTAATACAATACCAAAGTGGGGGGACCCATTTGTCTCTACTCACGTATCTGAGGAGGCCACTGTGTCAGTTAGTCCCAAGTCACTCCAGGTCCGTAGGGGTCCCTTGTTCCTGCGTACTTGGCCCAGGAGTTTCCCACACTGCATCTGCCCGTGGGGATGCATGGCAACCCCAGAGCTGCTGGGCCGTGGGGACGCCAGGCTCGAGAAGTCAGTGCTTGGTGGTGCTGACGTGCCTTTTCCCTGTCAGTCAAAGGAAGGGCACGTCAGTTGGGGACCCAGCACCCACCATTCACAGAATAAGTGTGCAAGAACAAACAACAAGGAAACTGTTATTTACGATTCTTTTGGTTGCAAGAAATAGCAACTGGCTCCATGAGATTGAGCAAAGGAAAAAAATATTGTGAGAATACCAGGTAGGCAGTCCTCATGAAATCTGAGGAAGCAGTCGAGGGGTACAGAGTCTGAGGAAGTGCAGGCCTGGGCAGCTCTGCGGGGGAGGCATTGGAGAGGCCAGCCTTCCCGGAACTCTCAGTGTCCAGGAGACCAGTCCGGGGACAGGCTTGTGTCGGGTGATTCTTAAGTCGTTCTGGCAGGAAGAGCAGCTGTTGCAACTACAGTCTATGAGTAATTTCTTAGCAGAGGAGGTTAGCAGAATGTGAACCCCTCTAACTGGGCAGAACCGCACATGGAGCAGGAGGGACTCCCTGGTGTTCGGGACCCACGGAACAGTCTCAGCAGTGGAGAAGATTGGTAAAAAGAAAGGAGGAAAGGATAGAGAACAGGACGGGTTGTTAAGGATCTGTGTACAGAAATTGTACAAATGGCAGAGTCCGGCTCACCCTGGAGGCAGTCAAACATTTTAAACAAAGGAAAGAGTGTGAAATACCAGTCTAACGAAACAAACGCCAAAATGTCAACTTTTTGAAGTGAGGAAGGAAGAAACAGCAGATACGTGAAACAAGATTAGAAAAGCATTGGAGGGCCGGCCCGGTGGCTCACGCAGTTAGAGCTCCATGCTCCTAACTCCAAAGGCTGCCGGTTCGATTCCCACATGCGCCAGTGGGCTCTCAGCCACAAGGTTGCCGGTTTGACTCCTTGACTCCTCGACTCCCGCAAGGGATGGCGGGCTCCGCCCCCTGCAACTAAGATTGAACACAGCACCTTGAGCTGAGCTGCCTCCCAGATGGCTTGGTTGGAGCGCATCCTCTCAACCACAGGTTGCCAGTTCGATTCCTCGACTCCCGCAAGGGATGGTGGGCTGCGCCCCCTGCAACTAGCAACGGCAACTGGACCTGGAGCTGAGCTGCGCCTTTCACAACTAAGACTGAGAGGATAGCAACTTGAAGCTGAACGGCACCCTCCACAACTAAGATTGAAAGGACAACAACCTGACTTGGGGAAAAAAAAAAAAAGCCTGGAAGTGCACACTGTTCCCCAATAAAGTCCTGTTCCTCTTCCCCCCCCCAAAAAAAAAAAGAAAAGAAAAGCATTGGAGCACCTCAGTCAGGAAGAAGTGGGGTCCGTTGAAAGTGACGCAGGGCCCAGTCGGAGGAGCTGACGAGCTGCTGGGGCGGGGCTGTGGTGGTAAGCTTTTCAGTATGTGTTCACTTGGGGGGGAGTTCCAAGTGGAAGCACTCTACATACTGTTGGTCACATGGGAACGGTGATCAGGTAACAGCCAGAGGCCAAAAGCAGGGACTTGGGGTACCCCGGAAGCTGTGCTTGAAAGGAGCATGCAGCAGAGTGTAAGGCTGTGAGTACCCGGGGCGTTGGCTTCTGTGAAGTAGCCATTGACGTGTCACAAGCTCACAGCTAACACGGGTAGTAACCTCACCGATCCCGCAGCTGCGTGAAGCACCAGTGCTTACCGCCTACAAATCACAGGGACGCCGCCACCTTCCCAACTTCTTACTGAAGCAAAGTCTGCACTGAAGCCTGTACTGGACAGTTTTCGTGAAGATCGACGACATTTTACAGAAGATACACAGGTAGCCAGCCCCCAAATTGAGAGAAACCATGTAGTGTTAAGTCCCTGAGGCCGCCGTCACCCCCTCCCTCCCTCACTGGGGAGGATTCAGCAGCGTTGGCTCATGTCATCTAACGGGTTATGGCTTTACATAAACAGTCAAACAGCTGGTATTATTTTGTGTCATTGGTTTGCTCACTCCGGGGTTTACATGATGGTACATTTGTCACATTGAATACTCGGCAGCAGTTCAGATTGAAGTAGAGAAGAGATGTTACAAGTCAGCAACCTAGTATGAGCCTATTGGGTAAACATTAAAGAGAATACGTCCCCTTTAAAAAGCATACGTGTGCTATTATATACAGGAAAACCATTTTAGAGTAACATAGGAAACACGTAACAGATCCCTTTGGTGAAGAACTGAGATCAAGATGGACACCTATTTTGTGTCTTGCTGTCCTGTTTACATATTTTCATAAACATTCATCACTTCATTTAATCTAAAAAATACGAGTCGAGGGTCGAGTCCTTCAAATACACTGTTTGCATTTGCTATGAGAACCTTGTTGGCATCTGTGCAGTAAGACATCGGCCTCTGGACTGGAATCTCAGGGTGGAAAAGTGTCAAATTCTTAGAGGAACTGGTGACCCACTTAAAGTTGTTGGTTTAAATTTGGAATGAGGCTGTTTTTACAGCCATCATTTTTAAGCCCCTGGAATAAAATTGGACCTATAATTAGTATGCGTATCTATCACTCAGGAAATCCAAACAGTTATAAAAGAAAGTAATGAAAAAACAAAAAGAAAAGAATGTTTGGGAGCTTTAGTTACTATTACTAAGGAAACCAACTTTCTTTGCCCTGTCTCTAGATTAAAAATAAAAGCTGAAAAGCTTGATAAAGAGTAAGGAAGGGAGTAAAGGAATGAAGAGAGATTTTTAAATTACCTCAAGTACTGAAAAATAAGTAAATTTTTAGTTAAAAATGCTCTCCCCCTGTTATCATATTTCAGTTACATCAATAACGTAAAATCATTGAGGAAAAAACCTAGAAAAATACATAAAAGAACAAAGAAGAAAAGGACGTCACCAAAATTCTGCACATTATTACACTGCGTCATGACTTCCTGTTTACTGAATAGTCTGTAAAGATTTTTCTGTCAATAAATATCTCCAAGTCTGGTTTTTAATCTGCAATTAAAAAGAGAGTTCTGTTATCTACCTAGCGCATTCTGGCTTATAGTAATCATTTACCAACTGCCTGGCACTCAAAACTGGCCTCATTACTTTTCATAGCTGGTACGCTGTTCTGTACCTGCCATGCCTTAGGCATCGATCCGTTGCCGCTGACATGTAGCTTTCTAGTTTTTGATAGTTACAAGTATTTGTGCTGAGGACCAGTTCCTGCAACTGTTCCTGGCAGGCCCAGGGCGGCAGGCCCAGGGCGGAGCACGAAGGGGAAGGTCCGTGAACTCCTAAGTGAGGGCCTGCTAAACATTTCTGCAAGCTTTGTGTTTTGGCTGCTGCTGTGAAGTTGGTGAGGTTCGTGCCGTGCATGTCGAAAGCCTGCCTTGTTCTCATGCCTGTGGCTGACCAGACCGAAGCCAAAGGTGAGCACGTCTTGTCTGGACCTGGAGAGACTGGGAGTCCGATCCCCAGTGGGGGTGCCGCGCGGCCCTGCAGTGCCCTTGGGTATCAGCTCTCCGCAGCCACCTGAGCCCGGCCTGGGCTTCGGTGCCCTGTCTACCTCCCCATCTGCACTGCTAAAACAGACGCACGGTGGTGCAGACACCGTTTCAAGGACACACACATTTGCTTGATGTCAAGTTGAGAGAATCTGCATACGACCCTAAAAGCTAACGATGCATGAAGCACTTCTCACTGAAGAAATGGGAAATACTTGTTTCGTTTGGGGACCTAGCGTCGTTCTCCATTTCTCTTCTGTTGTCTCTGATCTGTTTTTCCTGAGTCATATTTATGTGCTGTTGGCAAAGCAATGAAATTTGCTCTTCCTGTTTTCCTAGCTTCTCGGGAAGATGGTGCTCCTACGTATGGGACCTTAGATCGGTTTTAATTGGTAAAAACATAAAGGGTGAAACACACGTTTTCCATCTACGAACCTGTGCCTAACGTGATTTCCTCTGCTGACTCGTCACTGGGAATCATAGGTCTAAGGAAGGAAACTACCATATGAAAGAATAGGTTTATACAGTTGTTTTCTATTCCAGTTTCTTCTTTTAGAAAACTTTTTTTTTTTTAAAGACAACCTAATTTTTTTTTTTAATTGGGAAAGAGGAACAGGACTTTATTGGGGAACAGTGTCTACTTCCAGGCCTTTTTTTCCAAGTCAAGTTGTTGTCCTTTCAGTCTCAGTTGTGGAGCGTGCCATTCAGCTTCAAGTTGTTGCCCTTTCAGTCTTAGTTGTGGAGGGTGCAGCTCAGCTCCAGGTCCAGTTGCCGTTGCCAGTTGCAGGGGGCACAGCCCATCATCCCTTGCGGGAGTCAAACCGGCAACCTTGTGGATGAGAGGACGCACTCCAACCAACTGAGCCCAGATCTGGGAGCTCAGCGGCAGCTCAGCTCACGTTGCCGTGTTCAATCTTAGTTGCAGGGGGCGCTGTCCACCATCCCTTGCGGGACTCGAGGAATCGAACTGGCAACCTTGTGGTTGAGAGCCCACTGGCCCATGTGGGAATCGAACCGGCAGCCTTCGGAGTTAGGACCACAGAACTCTAACCGCCTGAGCCACCGGGCCGGCCCTCTTATAGAAAACTTTTGACAGAGTACTATTTTACATTTTCTGAAACACATTCCTCAGCTGTTTCAGCAGTTGTGACGTTAGGTGTGTCCTGAATTTGTGGTTTTCCTCAGTCTTCCTGCACCTCGCAGTTTCCTAGGCTCTGAATGGGCGAGATCGTCCTCAGGACTGAGACTCCCTGCCTGGATCAGGCCCTGGAGAGTGTCCACGAGGGGATGTGGCCTCATGATCCGCTCAGCTGCCTGTCACCCTGGCTCTTCCTGCACCAGGCTCACTGCCCTGGGGGACTGGAAATTGTCCCAGTGGAGGAGGTCCCTTCAGCCTACAATGACTGTTTTTATCCCGCAAGGTCAGAGTAAATCGTGTTGACCAAACGATAAAACTCACACAAACACAGTGGTCCTTTTTAACTTGATGCATTTTCTGTTGGAAATAGAACCATATTCAGAAAGTCGCCATGACACTCCTGACAGCAAGGCTGGGCCTCCATTAATTCCATAACCTTGACATTTGGAGTCACTTGTATTTGACATCCAAGTGCTGCGGTGTCTGATGACAGCACGCTGTTTCTGGAACTGAGATTGCAGCTCACACTCCAGTAAGAGGGTGACCGCTGATGCGTGCCACAAGTTCTGAGTCTCCACGAACGCCTCTGAGCAGAGAATGTACTGTCTGATTGCTGTGTAGAACGTTTTGGAAATGACAACATCTTAGAAACACCGGATAGATCAGTGGCTGTGAGGATTTGGGGGGGGGGGGGCACGTGTAGGAAATGGTGACGTGAAGGACCCTTGTGGTGTGGACACCACTCGCCATCCTGCCAGGGTGGGATGTGCGGAACTTCCACACGTGTGCACGCCCGCACACACATGGAGTGCGGGTGACACGGGGTCTGAGTAAGAGTGGGGCTGTGTCAGTGTAGGTCCCGCCGTGATAGCTTCCGGGCTGTCAGCGGTACCGTGGGGAGAGGACAAGCGAACAGGAGTTCTCTGTGCTGTTTCCTACAACTGCACCTGAACCTACAGTTTTCTCAGTGAAAACTGCAGTTTAGTAAAAAGCGATGCCAAGAACCCACAGTTTCATTGTGTGTATCATACTCTGATGATTGTGTGTTTGCTGCATGGGTTGTTTAAAGTCCACTTGTCTGCCCCGCACAGAAGAATGCCGCGTTGCCTGCGCTCAGAGCGCCCTGTCAAGGGGCACGTGCTCTGCGTCCCTGCAGGTGTGTGAGCTCTGGGAGGGCTGCGGTGTCCCTGTGGGCCGGGCGGGAGCGCGAGGGGCACGCGGGTGTGTTCCATGCTGCTGTCCAGTCTGGGTAGTTTTCCTTTATAATTAATATTTTACACAACAGGTGCCAGCTGAATAAGTACTTAGAACGTAATCAAGTTTTATGCAATACTGACATATACTTGTAAATAGGTGGCAAACACATCTGGAACAATGCCAAGTGCGAAGGTACCCAGTTGTCAAGTAAAAACCAATGCGTTGCTCAAAGTGTGTCTCCTCATCACTTTGAAGAAGCCAAAAATGACAGGAAAATGAAAACCTAATTCTTTTTAAAATTCCTATGTAAAAATATGCCCATTTCCAGTGATTGCCCCATTTCTGGCGATTTCTTCAAATCATGAACAAGCATCACTCATTGAGTGCCTGCTCCTCCGAGAGCATGTGCTGGGCTCGGGGGATCAGAGCAAGTGCATGACGTGTCCCTGCCGTCTCGATGTTGGCGCCACAGCTCCCGGGGGCGGAGTGCGAGCAGGAAGGCGGGTGCTGCGCGGGTCACGTGACGGGCCGCGGACCTTGGCGGGGCAGGTGGAGAGCAGCCCAGTGCGCGTGACCGCGGTGAGTGTGGGCGGCAGGCCTGGGCCGTCAGACTGCGGGTCCCAGCCCGACACCAGTGTCAGGCAGGACACTGTCTTCTCTGTGAAGAAGATGAGTGTCAGCCTCCCGTCCAGGACGAGGTGCCTGCAGCGGGTCCCAGGCCGCGGGCAGGTGGCTGCTGAGCGCAGGGACTCGCCCTTCCTGGGCCTGGCCCCGGAGCGCGCACCGTGTGCTGTCACACGCATCCGATGCTCCGGAGTGCACCCCTGATAAGCACCACGCGGGGTCGAGTGAGGGCACGCTAGTGGGTGAGCTTCCGGGAGGCCGGCGCGGCGTTTCCATCATCTAGGCCGAAGCCCTCGTTTCATGTTCTTCGTGGGCTTCGCTTCATTTGAGCAAATGGAAAAGCAGGTGGAGGGAGAGCAAGCCTCAGAGTTAGAAAAGAGAAGAGATGAGAAGGGAGGGGGAGGAGAGGAAGGGGGAAAAAAGTTTGTTTAGTGAGAATCAGAAAACACCTGTGAATTTTAGTGACGACGCAATGTCATGGCAGTCTGCAGAAGGCGTCCCCGGGGCTCAGGAGACAGTGCCACCGAGGGCCACTCGCATGTGACCTGGCTCACATCGAAACGGTCTGGGTCTCCTTTATCTAAAATATCAGCATAACCCTGTCCGGGCACTCCACTGAAGGTCACGTGTGTGACAGGTATGAACGCCTGCAAATGAAAACAGTTGTATGCGTGGGAGCTTCAGATGAGGGGCGGAAAATCACGGAGCTGCCCACCCCCGCCACAGGAAGTGATTTAGTTACGTGCTATATAGCCCCTCCTCAGCTCCCCACCCCCCCACAGCACCCTGTGAGGTTTAGAGAATAACTTGGGTCAGACTACCAGGGATGGTCCAGACTGGAAGCCAGTTTCCTCACATCAAAGCACAGACTGCAGTGTTTGCACCCGCATAAACATCTGCGTGTCTGGGATTGATGGTAACCAGGCCCTGTTGTGGAGACCGGGGTTGGGGGGAGGGGAGCTGCACTGGACAGGCTGGGGCCCTGTGTGTTTGTCGCTTGGCTGAAATGCTAATTAATGTGTACTGTAAATATAGTTATTAGCATATGCAGTGCAGTGTGTAGAACACTACTGGGGGGTTTTGTGTGTCTAAGAAAATGGAAGCTCATACAAATTTATGTGCAAATTTCTGTTATAAGAAGTTATAATCTCAGAGGAAACAAAGCACACACCTCTGAGAAGTGTTGACTGTTTCCTGAGAATTGTAAGGTCAGAATTGTGTGGTTGTGTTTCTTTGTGTCATAATTGATACAGTGTCTCTCCCACTTGCACAGACGCACTGCACACACAGCCTGTGGAACCTAGGTGCTGTCAGCTAGTGTATGAGAGACCGTGGTTCAGTGTTTCCAGCTGCCTTTCTTTCCCTCACAAGCAGCAGTTATTGTGTGCAGAACAAAGCTAGGCACTGGGAACTCAAAAGGTGACCCCGTGTCACCTCCTGAAAGCTCAGAGCCTGGCTGGGGGGACAGTGTGTAGGTGGACACAACACAGAGCTCAGAGGACTATGCTTTGGGGGCGCCAAGAACAACACCCTCGTGTGTCTGAGGGAGTCGGGAGGCTTCCCCTTGGTCTGGGCCCCGCAAGGTGCCCTGGGGAGCTGGGGGACAAAAAGAGGCAGAGGGCGTCCTGGGCCCACGGAAGCAGCCCTGTGAGGCCAGGTGTGGAAGATATTGGGAAGGGCTCTAGGGGACAGAAACACCTCTAGCTGCTAACTTTATTTTGAAAACTGCTGACGTGTTGGCTCAAGTGCTGTCTGAGTGGGTGAGAAGCATTCCATGACTCGCCAGTGGGGAAGCCCATCTTGTGTGGGGTCCCCTCTTTAGGACACAGGTGATTTCCAGATTGTTTATTTGTTTATGTTTCTGCCGTTATACAAAGTGCTGCAGTGAAAGGTCTTAGCTCACGTTTGGGATTATATTCAAAGTGAAAAATGATGCACATTTTCCAGGCTTTGTTGTCCAGGTGAGAAAACACCCTTCAGACACTTTGTATCAATTTGCATCTCTATCATTGATGCCCAGGCACCTTCCTGAAGCTCTGGGAGGCTTTGTGTTTCTTAAAATCTCCTCTCTGCCAGTTTGTAAGTGAAATAGTATTTTGTCATTTGAATTTGCATTTCTTTCATTTCCAATAAGGCTGAACATTTTCTTTTTATCTGCTCACTGGAAATCACTGTTATTTGTGAGTTTTCCTGAAATCTGTCCTCCCTTTTCCTAAGGTGCTTGTCTTGTCTGTATATTAAAGGTGTTAACTCCCTCTGTCCCTAAGAGTTGTGTCAGTACTTTCTCTTTGGGTCATTTAGCTTTTAATAGTTTCTCTTCATACACACAAATATATGTACACATATTACACATTCCTGTGTTATAACACTGAGTTTTGATATACAGAAGTGTCATAATTTTATGTAGGAAAACCTCCCTGTCTTTTCCTTTTTATTCTTTTATAGCCATGACTCGCAGGAAATCTTCCTCTACACAAAAAGTATATTAATATCCAGAAGGACTTTCACTCCAAAGCAAGTGGATGTGTATTGTATCCTGAGGACACTGGAATGACCCCTGGGCCATTGAAAGGAGGTTGTCTTTTGTTTGTTTCTTTTTAAATATTTTTATTGGGGAAGGGGAACAGGACTTCACTGGGGAGCAATGTGTACTTCCAGGATTTTTTCCTGGAAGTCAAGTTGACCTTTCAATCGTAGTTGTGGAGGGCGCAGCTCAGCTCCAGGTCCAGTTGCCATTGTTAGTTGCAGGGGACGCAGCCCACCATCCCTTCCGGGAGTTGAGGAATCGAACTGGCAACCTTGTGGTTGAGAGGACGCTCTCCAACCAACTGAGCCATCCGGGAGCTCAGCAGCAGCTCAGCTCAAGGTGCCGTGTTCATTCTTAGTTGCAGGGGGCGGAGCCCACTATCCCTTGCGGGACTCGAGGAGTCAAGGAGTCAAACCGGCAACCTTGTGGTTGAGAGCCCACTGGCCCATGTGGGAATCGAACCGGCAGCCTTCAGAGTTAGGAGCACAGAGCTCCAACCACCTGAGCCACCAGGCCAGCAGAAGATGCTCTGGCTGAATTATGCAGCTGGCTGGCTGCAGGACAGAAGAGCCACCCAGGAGCTATGGAGCTGTCCTGGGAGCCCCTGGAAGCAGCAAAGCCGGAGGAGGGAACAGGACATGGCCCTGTCAGCTTCACAGGGCTTGCCGAGACATCAGTGTGTGAGACGTGGAAAGGTCTAGAATGACATGAGTGTCCGAGTGACTCATTCAGACTGGGAATGAAGAGGATGGGGCAGGCTTTGCGTCTGTGTGTGGATAGATAGGTGGCACGGACAGGGATAAGGAAAAGGGTGGATTGTGTTCTGAACACGTCCCGTTCTAGGCACTGAGTCAGGCCTGAACACGAGCCACTGCAGCTGTCGTGGGGACAGTGACAAGTGACACCAGGATCTATGAAAGTAAAAACGGGATATTTTTGTACTCACAGGGTTACATTACATATCTGTCTGTCCATACCCATCAGTCTCAGTACCCACCTGTTTCGCTACCTGCTATTTACCTGTGTGTTTAAAACCTGAATGTTATTTTTTGAAATGTTCACTTTTTGTTAATTTGAATTAAGGGCTCAGTCACTAGAGGTGAGGACTGTGGTTTGGGTTTCTGTGTGCGGTGTCCATATAGAGACAGAGCAGTGAGCAGTATCACTGTCACTTAGCTGCCTCCCGAGATTGCCGCGGGCACTCTGAAATGCAGGGTTTCTCTCTTAACCACCTCTATCTTCAGCATCCTGTTTTTGTGTCAGGACACAGACAAACAGGAATAAGGACAGTATTCAGGCTTTGCAATGCTTGTGTACCTGAGCTCACTTAATAGTCACAGACCGTGTACAGTAAGTATTATTGTTTCCATTTCCCAGGTTCGGCTGCTAAACCATAGAAACGTTAACTAGGTCTCAAGGTAGCCACTGACTGCCATCACCACCCTCCTCAGCAGGCTCACTGCCACCCTGAAAACTGTCATGTTGGGGGCGGCTGGTGTCGTGAGCGCCTGTAAAGGCAGTTGCCACATTTCAGTCTCTTCCTGAAAGCCAAGGGGACGTTAACCCCTTGGCAGGGCCCTATGTCCCTGCGTGGTACTCGTGACACAAATGGGGAACAAAGTCCCATCACACATGTTCAGATAGAGTAACACAGCTTTATTTGGGAACCAATGTCCCTCCAGAGGCCAGTGCTCTGGTCAGCACAGAAGGTTATACAGAGTAGAATAGAATTTAATAACCAAGTCCCAGAGTCAGTCGACATGGAGAAGGTCCCTGGTCCGGGAGAGGTGACTGGGCCCACGACGGGACTGAGGCCAGCTGGTCTTACAAGGAAGAACTTGGGAGAGTCCCCGAGTATCGCGGCTTGCACCTCGCAGAGGACTGTTGTAGCGCCCAGACGGACATCCCGGAGGATTGTTCCGGAGTGTCTCGCTCAGAGCCTCGTGGAGGGTGTTAGCCGAGCGCCCACTCGGACCACTCACAGCATTGCTCTGGAGGTCTGCTTTTGTGCTCTTTTCCTTGGACTTGTTTACTTCTTAGGTGACAACCAGAAGTGGTTTGCCAGGATTTGTTTACCTGTTAGGTGAACGTGTTTATCACTCAATTTTGTTATGCTGTTTCCCATAAACATAAACATGTTTACTTTCACTTTACTCTTATCAGTCTCACATATGTGCTGCCATCTTCCTCTACACAAAAAGTAAACTTGTTTTGCAAACCTCCATCTATCATATATAATACATTTTATATGCTCTATACAGCTGGTTAGCTCAGTTGGTTAGAGTGTGGTGCTGATAGCACCAAGGTTGCCGGTTCGATCCCCGCATGGGCCACTGTGAGCTCCTTAAACACACACACGTGCACACACACGCGCTCACGCACGCGCACACACACGCACGCACACACACACTCACTGTCACACTGGATGCCTTGACGGTGTGCCTGCAAAGAAACAAACCAGGTTTTGGTGATGCAGATTCATAAAGCGCTATTCACATTTCACATGGGTATAATTATTGTGCACACATTTGAGAAACTTGAGTGAGTTACAGTATAAGGGTTTGGGCTTGAAGGCTGAGCAACAGTTCAGGTCATGTCTCTTCAGTCTTCTAAATAACCTTGGTCAGTCAATAAATATTATTAAATGTCAGTGTGTTAGGCGCCGTTCAGGCTGCTTGAGGTTGTAGGTGTTTAAAACAGTGAACAAATCAGCTTCCTGTCTGCACGGAACCTCCCTTGCAGTGATAGGTGAACGTCAGTAAACCCACAGGCAAATCTATAAGCTGTCAGACAGTGGTGAGTGTACAGGAGGGAGAAACTGCAGGGGAAGAGGGGGAGGGAGGAGGGAGTGTGCCTATTTTATAGGATGTATTTGTTTTCTGTGGGTGTTGTCACCAGGTGCCACACCTGTGTGGATCAACCTGGGCGACTGAAACAGTGGAACTCGTCCCTCTCCCAGTTCCAGAGGCTCCAAGTCCGAGGTCAGTGTAGCAGGGCTGCGTCCTGCTGTGCCGTGAGGGCCACCTGGCCCAGGCCCTTTCCTTCCACTGTCGCTGGCAGTCACTGGCATCCTTGGCTTGTAGATGCATCATCTTGCTCCCTGCCTTCATGTCCACATGGCCTTCTCACCATCTGTGTCTGTGTCCAGACTCCCCTCTTACAAGAACAGTCAGTGGATTGGGGGCCACCTGCTCCCATGTGACCTTCTCCTAGCTAGTTACATTTATTTCCAAATAAGGTCACTTGCTGCACTATTGCGGGGTGAGGACTGAACATGGATTTTGGGGGACACGGTTCACCCATCACATCTGGTACTCAGGGAGGCTTACTGACAGGTGGTACTGGCACAGACGCCCTCAGGGAGGGGTACATGTGGCCATGGGGGGGGTGGTGGCCCAGGTGCTCAGGACCTGGCAGGAGCCCTGGAATGCTCAGGAAGCAGAAACAGGCCAGGTGGTCAGGCTGGGAGCAAGGTCAGGCGGAGGTGGGCAGGAATGGAGGTTGCCACTCAGACTTCACTTACATCTATCTACAGGCCTCTGCTCACTCTGCGTGCCACTGGAGCTCCCGGGCTTTGAGTGCTGGCCAGTCTGTTGCAGGCCCACCAGGCAGGCTGTGAGACCTGCTTTCAGGCCGGGAGACACGACTTGGCCTAGAGGGGCAGCCCTGGGAGTCAAGCAATGGTGGGATTCTGTGTGAAGACAGGACAGCAGGATTTGCTGGTAGAGCAAGTGTCAGTGATGAGAACAGGCAAAGATGGAGACTGCACTGAGCTGTTGTCTGTCCTGAGTCTGGAAGACGGCAAAGCTTTGTCAGAGCTTTCGGTGGGAAGGTGCAAAGGGCTTCTGGATTGTTGGCGGTGAACCTAAAACTGCTAGACATCCAGGCAGACTGGGAGGCAGGTGGAGTGAGTGGACAGGAGTGTGTGCAGTGGGAGTGCGGATGGAGTGAGTGCGGACGGAGTGAGTGTGGATGGGAGTGTGTGTGCGCAACAGTGAGTGTGGACGGAGTGAGTGCGGACGGAGTGGACGGGAGTGTGTGTGCGGTGGGAGTGCGGTCGGAGTGAGAGTGGACCCAGCGAGTGTGGAGCGCAGCGCGGGGCGCCACGCCCGGCTCCGGCGTCTTGGGTGCGGGGCGCGCGCAGAGCCTGCCCCGCGGCCCCCCCACCCGGCAGCGCGGCGCGCGGGCGCGTGTTTGGAGCGGTCGGTTCGCTCGGCGTCCTCGGCGTCCCCAGCGGTGCAGCAGCGGGAGCAGCCTCGGTCCCCGCGCCGCTAGAGCGTCAGACCCGCGGTGCCCAGGCACCGGTGGAGCCTCCGGCCGGAGGGAGGCTGTGGGCGCGCAGGGCGTCTCTAGTCAGACCCCCGCAGCTGCACCCGGCGTTCTGTCCTGCGGCGCCGGAGGAGGAGCGCCGGGAGCCGGGACGATGGCGTCGCCCCCCAGCCCGGCTTCGGGAGGCGCGGTCCCCACCACGCCGAGCCCGCCGCGGATGCGTCAGGTGGGTGCGCACTGCGGGCCTGTGACCTCGCCCGGGAGGAGCGCGGAGGACACGGACCCTGGCCGGGGTCTCTGGGCACCGCTTCTGAGTCTCGTTCACCTCGTACACGCTGACACTCGTGCGCTCACACGCACACACGCTCGTACACTCACGGACACACGCTTATGCATTGCCCATACACGGCGGCGACACACGCTTACACACACTTGCACACGGTCTTGCACACGCGGCGCACCCCATCTGTCACATGACCACTGGAGCTGTGCTGCTCCCGGGAGCCCGGGGTGCCCTGGGGAAATGCACCCCAGACCCAGATCCTCCAGGGACTGGGCAGGGGCTGCTGGAAGGTTCCCTTCCCACCCACAGGGACCTGCCCAGAGGTTAACACGAGCTCAACTTTCACACAGCCACGCCCAGGCCTCGCAGCCCCCCGAAAGCATGTGCCCCTGCACCCATGCCTGCCGGGACAGGGTCCCCGACACTGCAGAGGGGCGCACATTTCCTCGGCTGTTTGAAGAAGCCCTGTTTCTGTTTGTAGGGTGATATTTAAACAAGGGAGTGCCCCATCTGGTGGTCTGTGGTTTGGTATCTAGCCGAGCTTTGGTTTTTCTCTGGCTGCCATTGTCGGGAACCACCCCACTGGCGCGCAGGCTCTCCCCAAGTGCCGCTTGCCCTGTTCAGGTGGGTACGCGTGCGAGGTGGGGTGCTCGGACTGCAAGAGGCCCCTGCACCAGAGGGCTGGGTTCCTGTTAGAAGTGGGCCCAGCTGGTGATGGGACCCTGTGCCTGCAGAAGGGTCTTTCCCTAGGGCGGTGTGGGCATTTGCAGGAACTCCAGAAGCTCAGAATTAATTCATGCACACATGGCGGTGGAAAGCAAGGTCTTTGCCACAGCTGAATTTGGGCATGTATACATGGGGTTATTTTGGGGACAACCTTTTTCAGGGACAAGCATATTTTATGCAATGACTGAAAATTGACATGTACTTTCTTTTTAATGGGGCCATGTGTCCCGAAGACATTGTTAGGGTTTTACATCCTTACAGAAGGTGGGACCACTTTTAGGGCAGTGCAGTTTTAATTGCAGTGGGAGCTGCTTTTGCTCGGAAGACTGGTGGCAGGTGTCATTAACCCTTCTGCGATATGTGTGCATCTAAAAGTGACAGTGAAATTGTTGCTATTTGCAGTGTAAGAGGAAGCAGATCCTGGGCAGAAAATAGTTTCTCATCCATGTGGCTCATGTGTATGTGTGTAACTCACATAAGCACTGGGGAAGTAAAAGTGTTACAGAGAATATACACACTCACAGATGTCTGTGAAATCTAATTCCGTGTTTAGAACACATCTGTGGTCTGAGAAGTAGTTTGCATGGAAATGGTTCCAAGGAATCATGTGCAGGGAAGGTCGTTGTTTTGCAGAGTAGTCAGGACTTGGAGGGCCTCAGAATCAGAGGCCAGCAGGGACCTCAGGCTGCAGCGTCCTGTGTGTCTTGTGTCCTTTGGTCACCTGCACGCAGATGACCCGAGAGCCACTCGGCAACCGAGCGTTCACTGGCCCAGGATACAGAAATAGGCTGCTGGAATCACTGGTCATTCCAGGCGAGCTGACCCGTCCAGGCAGGTGGCTGGGAAGCCCTGACGCCCTCTGACTGCAGAGTCACCGTTTGCCTGCAAGTGATTTTGAGCAAATTAGAAATAAAAAACAGGGACAGAGTGCCTTCCTGTGAAGTGGTGAAATACGTTAGGCCCTATCCCAGTATCTAGAGCTGTGTCTCTGGTTCCCAGACGTTTCTTCTTGTTCATTAATAATTCTTTTTCAAATCTATTTTGGATCGAATCAGAATTGAATTAAAATCTGAATTGTTTTCCACTTTCTAAACCACGGTTGAGAGAAAAAGTATAATTGAAAATGTACAGGAGTCCAAAGGAATGAAAGACTTTAATTAAAGACATTACATGGACTTTAGCAACAGATACATCTATTGATCATAATTTTAATTATATATGGAAATTTAGATGTAAAAAGTCTTTTAGAAAGGCTTTTAGTGTATGTAAATATAACTGGTAAATTACTACATTTGCCTACTAATTTCAATGAAAATATGCTATGTGAAGATTCCCTTATTCAACAAACATTTATTTCACATCCAGTAATGTTCACGCCCTAAAGTGAAGAAACGAACAGGATAAAAATCTTATTCATTAGGCAGTGTGGGTATTTTTGAGACAAGCATTAAAGTATTTAAAGTTTGAGTTTCTTATAAGGTCCTTTCCACATTATAAAAATATCTATTTCTCAGCTTTGTGTTTTGACTATCCTCTAATAGTAAGCTTAAAAATAATACAAGTTTTTTAGACCTAAAAAGTCATGTTTGCACCTATTTGATATATATCTGCTTTTTAAAAATTACCTAATATATTACTAGAATTACATATCAGATACTATATATATTATTTTTACAACTTTGTATTTTGGATAAAGACTTTTTTAAAGCTTTTGGGAAATGCTGGTAGAGCATGAAATAACTTAATTCTGTCACGTTCAAGGAGAGAAAAACTTATCAGTGTAATCTGTCTCCTCAAGTTCCTAAAGATAGAAGATATTTAATTCCCCCTTCCCCTCTTTTTTAAGAAAAGGGTTATCTTTCCTTTATATTATTTGACTAAAGTACAGAAGTTTCACTTACATTTTTAAACATCTAAGTCAGATAAGTTCCCAAAAAGACAAATTTTCTGAGTTTTATCCTGTGTTTATTCATTTAGGACTTTGTAAAACATTAAGAGATGGTAGTTTTGCACCTGAGTTGTAAGCACTTTGCGCGTATTATGTGTGTTAAGAGACCCACGTGATTCCTCGGCCCTGACAGAAGCTTTAAGTCCATGAATTGCAGGAGTGTTGTCAGGATATGGGCCCCACCATCTTTCGGGTGAGCTCTGATGGGGCTTCTGAGGCACTGACTGTTTGAGAACTGGGGAGCTATAAGACATCCTTTGTAATTGGTGCCAGTAAAATGTGGGGTGTTTTCTTGTTACACAATAAGCCCTCCCTCAAGGTCTGTGGGTATTGGTGTCCGTTCATTTGCTGTAGAAACAGAGACCTCCCACTGTGGGTGGTGCTGACACACCCACCGGAGCCTGGTGCCCTGAGCCATAGATGCAGTTTTCACAGCAGTCCTATGGAGGAGATACTGTTATTCCCATTTTCCAGATGAGAAACTTCTGTTTAGAGAAACTAAGTTACACGTACTCAAGGTTCCTTGCACCTCTGGGATTTAGAACATGGTCTTAGGGACGCCTGTTTCACAGCCACTGTCATGTATTGTCTTCCTCTCCTGGTTTTCAGACACTGTGACAATTGAGGCAGCGTCTCCTTGCACTTTGGCTACTTAGTGCTATCTGTAACCTTTAGGTTACCTTGAAATTAACTGTAGGATTTACAGCAGAGTTGAAATAATTTTCATTACTCTAATTCATCGAATGAGAATGGCTTGAATTACATTTTCACTTCCAAAGTCTCTCAGAGAGTGTTTCTCCAGCCTCCTGGTCTCTGAGAGGACAGGCTGAGTGAGCCCTCAGCTGGCTTTTGCTTCATCTGAGAGGCAATTATTCTGCAGCTTCCACCGCCGTCCTGAGAAACCAGTTCTGAGAATGACTTGCATTAATGGAGTCTCCTTGAATGGACATAAATAAATAATAGGCTTACATTTTCAAGTTTTTCAGTTTCTCCTAATACTAATTCCATTCTTTGTTTATGCTTGTCAAGTTATATTTTGCATTTCCGTGTTATGCGAAGTACTTAAGCTACAAAAGAGGATAATTTCCTTCAGACAGCCAGGGATGGGAGAAAAAGGCAACAAATGAATGTAGCGATCACTGACATAATTGGTTTAGATTTTTTAAATTTGCTTTTAATTTACATACAGTAAAATTCACTTTGTACAGTTTAATGAGTTGCCAAATACTTAGAGTTGTGTGTCACCACCACAATCTGGGTGCAGGACAACTCTGTCTCCCTGAAACATCCTCGTGCTAATTCCACTGCCATGGAAGAAAGCCTCCAACCTCCAGCCTCTGCCACTGAGCTGCCCTCTGTCCCTGTGGTTTTGCCTTTTCCAAGATGTCATGTCAATGAAATCATCCAGAATACAACCTTTTGAAATTGGCTTTTTTTTCACTCAGCACAATACCCTTCATCTCCTTCCAGCTCCTCCTGTGTGTCAACAACTTGTGCCGTCTCACTGGGTGTGGTGCTCATTGCACGCGTGACCCACAGCTTAGCCATTCGGTGAGGACGCTGGGGCTGGCACAGGTTGGGGCAATTACGAATAAAGCTGCTGTTAAACACTGGTGTGCAGGGTTTGTGTGGACATGAGTTTTCATTTCTCTTGCATGTGTACCTAGGAACAGGATTGCTGGGTCACAGGGTGAGTGTATGTTTAACTTTACAAGAAACTGCCAAACTGTCTTCCAAAGTGGCTTCCCTGATTCTGCGTCCCTTCCAACAATGAGTGACCACGCCCACTGCTGAGCCTCTATGCCAGCAAGTGGAGGTGTCCTTTTTATGTTTTTGTTTTAGTCATTCTAGTAGGTGTACAGATGTATCTCCTTGCTATTTTAATTTGCCCTTCTATAATAAGTGATAATATTGAATACCTTTAATGTGTTTATTTGCCACCCTTCCATTTTCTTTCTTGAAGCGTCCAAATATTTTGGTCATTTCTTAAATTGGATTGTTGTTTTCTCATTGTTGAATTTAGAGAGTTATTCATATATTCTGGATCCAAATTCTTTGTGATTTGAAAATATTTTCTCTCAGTCTTTTTCTTGTCTTTTCATTCTCTTCAGTGTCTTACTCAGAGCAAAGGTTTTTAGTTTTGATGAAATCCATTTATCAATTTTTCTGCTATGAGCTGTTTATTTAAGGGCTCTTTTCTTAACCCAAAGTCACAAAAAGTTTTTCCCATATTTTCTTTTAAAAGTTTCGTAGTTTTAACATTTTATATTTAAGTCTATCGTCCATTTAGAGTTGATTTTTGTGACACATAGATCAGGGTTCTTTACTCCTTTCTCTCTCTGTTGTCTCCCTCCCTTTCTTTATGGATGAGGTTGTCCAGTTGTTTCAGCATCATCTGATGAAGAGACCATGCATTACTTGTTAAATTGCCTTTGCATCTGTGTAAAGAATCACTTGACATGTTGGCATGAGTTCATTTCTGGATTCTCACCGTAGATTTAGATATTTTGAGTTTCTCATATTTTATAAAAGTGAAGTGCATTCAATAAAACTGTACAAGGAAGCCAATGGAGAAAAGACAGGAAAACAATGTCACATGGTATACCCTACCTGACGGCTACAGACAGGTCCTAGAGGCTTTAAGGAAACGTTTTCTAAATCAGCTCTGTTGAATATGGGCAATGAGATGAGAAGCAATGGGCTTTGGAGAAGAGCAGCGTTTCATGTTTTTGTGAAGAGTAATTATGTGGGTTATAGGACATTCAGGACCCAACTCTCTGTTCCTGGGGACACACAGGCTTGAGTTCCACAGTGTGTAAACCTGGCTTTTATAGCAGACCACCTCAGACACAGCGCTTTTAGACGGGAATCGCGTTTGCTCATCAGTCTGCAGTTGGAGTCTGCAGATGAGGACAGTGGGGTGGGCCTTGGAGGCGGAGCCTGAGGAGGACGGTGGGGTGGGCCTTGGAGGCGGAGCCTGAGGAGGACGGTGGGGTGGGCCTTGGAGGCGGAGCCTGATGAGGACAGTGGGGTGGGCCTTGGAGGCGGAGCCTGATAAGGACAGTGGGGTGGGCCTTGGAGGCGGAGCCTGATGAGGACGGTGGGGTGGGCCTTGGAGGCGGAGCCTGATGAGGACAGTGGGGTGGGCCTCCGGATGGAGGCTGCAGGTGAGTCCGCAACTGGGCCTGGACTCCCCAGGACTGCTCACTCACATGTCTGGTGGTCAGTGCTGGCGATGTTGAGGGCTGACACTTATGTGAGTCCTCTCCCCATGCACTGTTGTCTTGCCCCCAGCCTGGGCTTGGGTTCTGAGAATCATGCAGAAACCATGCCGTCTTCATGAACTAGCGTGGAAATCACACGGGGTCATTTCTGCCATGCCCTCCCTGTTGGCCAGGGTCGTCACCCAGATTCACGGGGGGACACAGACCCCATTGCTCTGGAGGGAGAATATCCATACACCACCTTGTGAGGACAGCACATGAGGACAGCACGTGAGGCCACCTGGGGAAACACCTGCCACACAGCGAGGACTCGACCAGCACAGAGTAAGCTGGGATACCAGCTGCACGCCATTCTTGTGATCAGGCCAGGAGGTAATACAGATGGGACAAGAACTGTTAAAGAAGCGTTTGACAGGACTGTCCCCACGCAAATCTTTTTAAGTAACTCTGTGCAAACATGGACTTTCCTTTCTACTGGTTGGTCCTGGCCTTGGGTTCTACCCTCGGATTTTGGAGTGTGTTACACCCCCATCCCCACTCCCCCCCGGAGCCACAGACAGGGCCCCTCGGCCACACCTGTACTGCACAGTGAGGACCACATGGGGACAGGAGACCCACTCACACGGGACCAGCAGCTGGTCTTCGGAACTGTGCTGAGTAGCCAGGACCCAGAAGCTTGGCGCCGGGCTTCCAGGCTCCTCTGGCCGGGAACGATGTGTGTGTTGTCCAGGAGGCCGACTGAGGGCAGCGGCACCCTGACCGATGCTTGTTTGTGGGCCGTGTAGACAGAGCTGGACGGCGAAGGCTGGTGTCCAGACGTCTTGTGCCGAGTCTGGTTTGGTCACTTGCTAGCGTGGGGCCCTAGGCAGCCCACGTAACCTGGGTGCCTGTCTTCACCTATGGAGTGCGGGTCGTGGCACAAAGTTAGTTTACGGGCTAAACAGTAATTGGTCCTTGAACAACGCTGGGCTGAGGGGCGCTGAGCCCCGTTTGGTCAAAAATCCACGTATAACTTTTGACTCCCCCAAAACTTAATTACAGTGTCCGTCAGTGTCCTTGGGGGATTGGTTCCAGGACCCCGCGCCCCGCCCCACCGCCTGATATTGAAGTCCGGGGTACTCGTGTGCCCCCTAAAATGGCACAGATCCGGCCCACACAGTCAGCCTTCCCATCCGTGGACGGAAAACAGTGCAGCTGTTTACCGAAAAGCCCGCATGGGAGCGCCCTGTCCCCCTTCCCTCCAGTCCCAGCCCTGTCGTCCAGGGGCCGCTGTGTCATGCACACAAAGCCTTTGCCGGTGTCTGGTAAATAACGGCGTTGTGTCAGCCAGTGTTGTCACACGGTGAATGCTTAGTAAATAGCCTGTCCCCTTTCCCACGGACCCCACGCGGGGACACAGCCATCTTCCCGGGGGTACAGCTGCCCTGGGTGCACCCGACTAACTGAGTAAATACATTATTTAATCTCGCTAAGCCTTGGTTTTGTAATATACAAAGTGCGAACAATTGTCATTCTGTCACATAGGCCGGTTCTTAAACTCTAATGACAACTTTTGTGCAAGTACTTACTAAGCAATAAATTATTACAGATGTGTACTTTATTGTGAAAAACGGTAATTTTAATTTCACTTGTTTGTGCCGTAAGAGTCTTGGTTAACTAAATGAACATTATTCTAACAGTTTATAAACGTAATTTTACTATATTTTTTTAACTGAAGAAGTCATATAAGAATGTGGTAATAACTTCTTAGATTCATAGACGTGAAAAGTAAACCTCACTCCAAACCCACACGCTGCAGTTCCCTCCCCTAAATCAACTACTTCTTATGTATTCCCTCCAGAAAAATTCTGTTCACAGAATTTTTATCTACATGCTCCCCCCCCCTTTTATTTACACAAGTAGGAGCTCACTGTACACATCGCTTTACACTGTTTCTTCCATAAACTGCGTTCTCGTCATCATTCCATTTTGGTACATACATTTCAGTTTTCATTCAGTTACATGTTACTTTATTGAATGAATGTGTCGTAATTCATTTCCCTCTTTATGAATGGACATCAGGTTGTCTCTCGCTTTTACTGAGTGAAAGTCTTGCGCCTTTGGATTTAAGAATATGTGTGGTATACAGGGGTCTTTGAACACATATATTGGTAGATAAATTCCCAGAAATAAAACCATGGGATCAAAGGCTGCTTTTCAGGCCTCTCACTTCTGAGCACCGTATTCAATGTTTGAACAACTGAGTAACCGAGTTACATCGATTTGGGTGTAATTCAGGTATTCAGCTGCCAGTCAAGTTTTACCTTTGCACATTTTTGTTGTTTCCTCCATTTGTAAATATTACATGCTTATGTGTCAGCAGATTAGGAAAAGAGCCATCGAAACCTTGTGCCCAGTCACGATGGACCAGACCACCTGGGAACTTTTCTTCCTTGCATCACATCAGATTATTCAACTGCAGTGTTCTTAGTAAGCATCGTTTGTGCTCACGTTTCCGAGTTCCTCCTTCGCTGTACTTCTTGTCAGTCACCTGATGACTCATGTCTGTAACAACCTGGAAAGCAGAGAGCCCAGATTTCACTTTCAGATTCCTTAAGTGGACGCCCAGAGGACATGAGATCTATGCCTGTTCTCGAGAATTCAGTCCTGCAGATGAGACCAAGCAGCGTGTACCAGCTTTCTGAGATGTGGAGAGAACGATAGACACCCTAAGAGCAAAACGCCGTGGGGACAGATAAGAGAAGTGTGTCAGGTTTAGTGGGCCAGTTGGAACTTGAGTCATCGCAAGATGGTTTAGTCCTGACAGGTGGAGACTGGATGAGAAGTGTTTCCAGTCCAGAACAAGCAGCAGGAACACAAGGGGGTTGGGAAGTAACTTCAGGAAACATTCATTGCTTTTCCATCAGCTTCATAACAAAATCCAAGGAAAACAGGATGTTTGCTCTGCACAGTAATTCTGCCATGCTCCCGTAGCATCCTGGAGCCTTTCAATCGCATTGCCACCCTGCGGTCCCCTCTAAAGAGAAATTCTGGGCTCTGGCTGTGTGTCCGGATTTCAGTTGAAGGAATAACTTATTTCAGAGGCAGAACAATGATAGATTTAAGATCATAGCTCTCGCTAAGATCCTTTTGTGCAAATGCAACTTGCAGAACACTCAGGAAAAAATGAAGATTGTGATAGATACTGCTTATCTGGTTGGGCTGCTTTGAGCAGCAGAATCTTGACTGAAATCCAGGTACTGGACCACATATTTTTTTTTATTACAAAGCTTGGAAGCTCTTAATTCAGGACCTCATGAAGGTAGTAAAAGAATTCATAGAGAACAATGGATCTCACACTATACAATGAAAATCACACATGTTTAAGATACAATAACCTAAACACATCTCTGTGATGACTAACTCTCTCCTGTGGGGTTTCGATATGGAATCCTGTGTCTCTTAAGTAGGAAGGCTCAGTGCTGTCTGGGGTTCCTTTCTTCCAGATGCAGACTGATCATATTCTGACCCCACAGGCCTTCCCAGCCATGTCTGTGTGGGTTGGTAACTTCCTTGTTCTAGGGCCATTACCATTATTTGCATACAAGGTCTGACAAGTAAGTTTGCAAACTTGTTGCAACAATGTTGCTAACCTTTTTTGATATCAGAGGGATTATTCATTATGAATTTGTACCAACTGGACAAACAGTTAACCAAGTTTACTATGTGGAAGTGCTGAAAGGGCTGCGTGAAAAAGTTAGACGGCCTGAATTTTTGCCAACAATTCATGGCTCTTGCATCATGACAATGCACCAGTTCACACAGCACTGTCTGTGAGGGAGTTTTTAGCCAGTAAACAAATGACTGTATTGGAACACCCTCTCTACTCACCTGGGCTGTCCCCTGATGGCTTCTTTCTTTACCAGAAAATAAAGGAAATATTGAAAGGAAGACATTTGGATGACTTCATGGGACATGAAGGGTAATACGATGACAGCTCTGATGGCCATTCCAGAAAAAGAGTTCCAAAATTGCTTTGAAGGGTGGACTAGGCGCTGGTGTCGGTGCATAACTTCCCAAGGGGATAACTTCGAAGGTGACCTTAGTGATATTCAGCAATGAGGTATGTAGCAGTTTTTCTAGGATGAGTTCATGAACTTAATTGTCAGACCTCGTTTTAATCTTATTTGATGCTGATGTGATTTAATTAGAAAAAAATCACTAAATTAATTTAATTAAAAAACAATTTAAATGTTATTTAATGTACTAAGTTTTATCATCTGATTTCTGGGGTGTTTTCCTTCTACCATTTTACTTTGCAAAACTCCCGCCCTTATGTACCTGATCATAGTCTGACCCAGTAACCAGTGCTTTCGCCGTAACCAGTGCTTTCGTCACAATCTCCAGTGGGTCAGCGGCAGGTGATGGGAGGCATGTTTTAAGCTTACTGGTCATTTCTTGATTAGAGTTCAGGCTGAGAACAGAACTGTTTGGGCAGAATGCAGAGTCAAGTTCCTTCTTGCGTGGCATGTGACCGGAAGCAGAACTTGGGGGGCGAGTTTAGGGGATGGGAGCCCAGCAAGAAGCCATAGATGCCAGGTGCTCGCTGAAAATGTTGCCTCACAGCTGAAAGAAGTCAGAAGGGACAGCAGCATTCCAGTTATTGTTACAGTGTGTCGTATGTGCTGCCTGGGGAATTTTTTTCCTTTTAATGAAATTATGCAAGCATTCTTTTGTTTTACCTGAGCAGCTCTGAAAACAGATGTTTTGTTTCTTTAAATGCTTTGTTTTTTAGCAGCTGATCTAAAATCTTCCACAGTATCTTACATACAAGCTATTTGTCTCAATACATTTCCTTTATAATGCACGGTAGCGTGCCAGCCACTGGCATTGAAAGCCAGACTCCCGGAAATGCAATTTTCCAAATCCATTAACCTTTACTCAACTCTCTGGTAATAAATGTAGAAGAATCACGTCATTTTTCTGCAGTGTGTGATCTAATATCAGTCGGGTTTGTCAGACCTTTTTCCTGACTGTGCGACAGCATAGGCTTACAAAACTAAAACATCTTCCCACAGATTTTATGAATACAGAGTTTCTCTATCGATGTCTGTCTTCACTTTAATATTAGGAGGTTATTTCACTCTAGTTCATTTACACCTCAAGTCAAATTAACCCTTGCTGGAGCTGGGAACTGGGAACTGGGTTTAACAGGTTTCACTAGTTTGCTGCCCTACATAATGGCTAATAATCACAAACATGAAGGAAAAGATTAGACTCGTGGTATTGTGATATTGCTTAAATTGTGTGAGCTTTTACAAATTAAAAAATAGCAAATAGAGTGGGTGGGGCAGGGCCTGGGCGGGCGGGGCCTGCCTGGGGCTTAAAGCCGCCAGCTGCCTGGGTGAAGGAGAGCAGTGAGCCAGCCCGCAGCCCTGACCACTCAGGACGACTCAGTAGCTAGGGCTCTGTGGGCCTCTTCCTCATCCTGAAACTTCCCGGTGGGACCGCACCGAGAGCGCCAGTCACACTTTCTGCAGTAGTGACCCCACCGCCCTGAGTCCGAGTGTGTGCGGAGCTCTGTGAAAGTTCTTTACCTGTATTACGTCATATCATTCTCCCATCATTCTGAGTCTATACAATATTGACCCCATTTTAAAGGTTGAAGACTGAGGCCCAGGAGCCAAGCACAGGGCTGCGTGAGGGGCTGGGCCCGCTTTAGGCCTCAGCCCAGGCCTGCAGCGGCCGGCGCTACCGCTGCTCACCAGGTGCGCTTCAGCCTGGGGCAGGTGGGACCGGCACCTCCAGGACTTCCGGGCCGCCGTGCAGGGAACGCACCTAGCAGGCCCTCGAAGGGAAGTGGGTGCTTGAAGGAAGCTGGAGTCTGCCGCCTGATTGGGACGAGGGAGCCCCAGAAGGCAGGGGACCCACAGGGCGCGGTGCGTGCTGCGCAGTGACCAGCACTTCCGAAGGGGGTCGCCGGGGACCAGAGGTGAGTGGCCCAGGCACAGCCAGGCCAAAAGGAGCCTCGCTCACGATGGCTCCCTCGCTCTCCTCCTGGGGCTCCCCGGCAGCTGGCTGTCCCTCCCGCTCCGCCTTCCCTTGTTCCCCAGACGTCAGCGCCTTCCCGTCGGGGGTCCTTCCCAGACCAGTCGTCCAGTCCTGCGGCCCCAGTGCGGGTCTCTCCTATCCCCGTCCCTCAGTGCTCGCTGCTCACGTCCGTAAACCTCGCCCTCGCACCCTGCAGACCCTCAAACTTAACGTGTCTAAAAGGATCTCACTGTCTGCTCCCTACCCCACAAAAAGTCTCGCACATGTGGACTAGATGGAAGGAACAGACCAGAGTGTGGTTTTATAATGTACTTTAAATAATTAAGGAATTTCAAAGCACTTGACTATGTAATGGATAATTCCCATGTTTGTTGTCCCAGGATCGCGTTGGCAAATGGAAAAGCCATTATGTGCTGAGAGAGAACTTCAATTTGGCCGTGACTGTTAGGTAGGGAAGGACGTAGCGGGTCCCTGAGTCAGGCTTTTGCCTCCCTGGTTGTTTTTCTGAGAAGGACTATGGGGTTATCGCAGGATGGAGGGAACGCCACGCCACCCCCAGCACCCACGGCCTCCTCTCAGTCTCTTAGCTGCAGAGAAAGTCCCAGAGCCTCTGAGGTCGGCCCTGGAGGGGCGGGTGGGGGAGGGTGCTGACCCAAGCTCCTTTGTGCCTTGTAGAGCTGGGCTGGTTGGCAAGTGAAGAGATAAACTCCTTTATCATCCTGTAGCTGCCTGGGCAGTGTCCCCTTCACCTGGAAAAGGCCGCGAGCTCCCGAATTGGACTGTAGGAGATGTTAAGTAGGGGCAATGATTCTAAAGCTGTCGTTGTTTCAAATGGGAAAGTAACAATGCCCCCTTTCTCCCCCTCGCCCCCTCTCCCCCCACCCTCCCCCTTTCCCCCCTCTCCCTCTCTCCCCGTCTCCCTCTCCCCTGTTCCCCTCCCCTTCCCCCCTCCCCAACCTCCCCCCCTCGCCACACACACACAGATGATGATGTTGTGGTCCAGAATCCCAGCTCCTTAATGGAGGACTCAGCCTAGAAGCACACACACATGAACATACACCATTTAGGATGTGTCAGGTAACTGTGTCTGAAGCCATAAAGACATCTGTTTACCTAACAAGGAGGCTGGCAGTTATTAGTTAGCCCCAGGATTGATTCAGGGGCTGCGTGATTGAGCTTCTGTTCCTTCTGCTTTGCGGGCCTCAGGAGTTACCTGTGTCATCTATTCCTCTTGGTCACAAGGTGGCTGCCACAATCCCAGGCGTCATGTCTTCATGTAATGTCCAAAGCAGAAAGCAAGGTTAGGGGAGGATGGCAGGGGAAGGGTGGCAGGTGATGGCCAGGTCTTTCTCTGGTCACACCGCTTTCTTATCGGAGGGAAATCTGTCCTAGAAGCCCTGTGCTAAAGCCTCCTTTCATTTCACTGTTAGACCCTTCAAATGGAGGACAGGGTGCCATGTGCTGGGGTTGGGTGTGTCATCGTGGAAACAAGTGGTGGGGACCGTTGGAGAGGTGCTGGGTGGCCAGCCAGCACTAGTTGCTACCCCTGCACAGCTGCAATTTGGTTAAATTGCAGGTCTCACGCACCTGGAAATAATTTACTGGGTATTTACCACTGCTGGGCTTAAAGACTGAATCTTCCATTCAGTTGATCCGGCTCAGTGCTTAGCTGTCTCTATGAGGGCTTGATACAAATTTCGTGGGTCAAGTTTCCATGGAGATCAAAAGCATCGTCATGTGAGAGCATCCCTTGGGGACCTAGCAGTAAAAAGCACCATTTAGGTGACGCTCACAGGAACAAGCACATGTGTCCTTGACAATCGCTAAGGATGTGTTTTCAAAGAATTTATTGTTCAGTTGGTATGGTGTATGCATCACATTACTGAAATTGCATCTGGGTTTAAATTTTAAAATATCAGTAGACACGAAGTTCTCAATTTTACACTCAAACTTCTAGGGGAATCTGTTATAGGTGGTCTATATAATAATCCTACAATAACTATTAGCTTTTCAATTCGAATAAGTACGTATGCTGGGATAAAATAAATCTCTTCAATGTAATATTCTTTGTTCATTCAGCAGTACTTATTGCATACCCACTATGTGTCAGGCAGTGTTACAGGATTTGGGAATACACAGTGACCAGATAGAGTCCTTGCCCTCAGGGAGCTTATAATCTAATATGTAGGGAAACAGAGAATAAGGGCATAAAAATAAATATATGTATGCCCCCTCATGCCCAGTAGGATGACTGCTACCAAAAGGCAGACAACAGTAAGTGTAGGTGAGGATGTGGAGAGATTGGAACCCTTGTGCATGGCTGGTGGGAACGTAAAATAGTGCAGCTGCTGTGGAAAATGGTATGGCGGGTCCTCAAATAATTGAAACTGGAACCGCCATATGATCCGGTAATTCCACTCCTGGGTACACACCCTAAAGAGCTGCCAGCAGGAACTTAGACAGACATTTGAACACCCATGTTCATAGATGCATGAAGCCAGAAGCAACCCAGGTGTCCACCAACAGGTCAGCGGCTAAGCCAAATGTGGCCCAAACACACAATGGAGTGTCACTCAGCCTTAAGAAGAAGGAAGCCCTGTCATCTGCGAGAACATGGATGGCCCTTGAGGACACTGCTGACTGAAATAGCCAGTCACAAAGGGACAAATATGCATGAATCCACTTAGATGAGGTCCCTAGAGGACTCAAATTCAGAGACAAAGTAGAAGGGTGGTTACCTGGGCTGGGGAGCTGGTGGGAGTTGTTTCATGGGTACAGAGTTTCGTTTTGGGGCGATGGAAAGAGTTCTGAGGATACTTGCAGTAGACTGCTAAGTGCACACTTACAGTGGTTGACGGCGTTTTGTGTTACAGTATGTTTTACCACAGTTTTAAGATACAGTGTCAGGGCTGTTAAGAAGGGCCACCAGGAAGGTGTGGGAGCATGGGGTGGGGGTGCGGGGCGCTGCCTAGATTTGGTGGTGGGAGAAGCCTCCCCCAGGAGTGGCCCCGGCTCAGGCCTGCTGTGTGAGAAGGGGGCGTGTTTGGGGGCCCTGGAGGCATATGTTAAAGCTTGTGAATGATTTATGAATAAAGATGAGAATGGGGAACAGCTGGATGGCCACTGTGGCCGGGGCGGGGCGAGGACAGCGGAGGGTGCGGTGTGCGGTGGACAGATGCGTACAAGTTCCGGCAGAGGGTGTGAAGCGGCCCAGCGGCTGTTCTCTGAGGGCAGGGACAGTGCCACTGCGCCAGAGCAGGTGGCGATGACGCGATTGGTGCGTTAACACTCCCTGGCCCTGTCCTGAGCATGTGTGTTGGGCCTCCAGCCCCTAAAGTGCCGTTAGTCTGGTTCCTCCCACTTTGTACCCCCCATGGCCGTCATGCCCTTCTTCTAAAGGAATCTTTCCCCCCAAATTTCAAGTTACGGAATGAGTAGTGTGCTTCTGTCCTTAGAGGCAGAGTTAAGCTGATTTTAAGAATTCCATTATTGTAAAAATTATTTAAAAAGTGTAGAGGTGACCGTGTAAGCCTTCTTGATTTCAGAATCACGGGTGAGTTCCTGGAAAATGTACACGGAGAGGAGTTGTCTCAGTGTTTGTGGATGTCCAGCATTTCTTACTATGGACTTACACACAAAACTGAGTGACATAAAGGGTCAGGACACACCTAGCGGCTGTCTGTGCGGTGTGGTTCTTGAGAAAATGCTGTGCGGCTGTTGTTCAACACAAACTTCTACGTGGAACTGAAAGAGCCGCAGCCTCTTCCAACTGTGGCGTGATGTGTGACAGTGCAGCGAGCACCCAGTTTAGCCCCTGCAGACCCGGTGCCGGTGTGTTGTTTCGTTCACTAGAAGGAGCCCCTCTGCAAGGTTATGAATCCTCTGTGAACCTCAGTTTCTCCCCTTGGAAATAATATTTACCCAACGTGGCTGCTGTAAAGATTGAGATTGTAAGGACTGCACTCAGGGCACTCAGTTAATTGTTACGGCATTATACCTCGTGCGCCCCTGACGTCATACCGCGTGCGCCCCTGACGTCATACCGCGTGCGCCCCTGACGTCATACCCCGCGCGCCCCTGACGTCATACCTCGCGCGCCCCTGACGTCATACCTCACGCGCCCTGACGTCATACCTCACGCGCCCCTGACGTCATACCTCACGCGCCCCTGACGTCATACCTCATGCATGCCTTACAAAGCCGCTCAGACAATACCCGGTCTCGCGTTTGCAGTGGTCTGCACTTGCGGAGTGGATCGGGTGGCCATCTGATCACACGGCGCACAGATGTGGGACGACCGTCTTGAGCCGTGTTGAGCGGCTGTGTGTTCGTGTAGGGAAAAGGGCACCCACGGGCACCACTGTGGACTTAGCTGCTCCGAATATTACAGTGTGTTTGAACATTCCAAAGTCAGAGGAAGTTCTGCCGCGTCGTGCTCACGTCTGCGTGTTTGATGTTCCGCGGTGTTTGCCACAGCCCTGCGGGCGCTCGGGTGAGCCCTCTCGCCAGCTCGCCTGCGCCGCCGGGAAGATGCGGCCCCCGAGCTGCTGGGAGCTCGCACCGTTGCTCCCGACACCGACTCCTCGCCGGAACGTAAAGACCTCAGATTTGATGATACCCAAAGTGCGTCCCAGGCATCCCACTCTCACGGAGGCTGTTGTCTGGGGGCCCAGCGCCAGCAGCACGTGGAGCGGGTGGCTCTGCCAGCGACGGAGCGCGCGAGACCAGTGCTGACGTGTCCATGCTGCCCGCAGCCAGTAGGTGCGCATAAGTGATCGCTTATCGTGACTGCAGTCAGACCTTCAGCTTTTTTTTTTTTAAAGATTTTATTGGGGAAGGGGAACAGGACTTTATTGGGGAACAATGGTCAAATTGTTGTCCTTTCAATCTTAGTTGTGGAGGGTTCTGTTCGGCTTCAAGTTGTTGTTCTTTCAGTCTTAGTTGTGGAGGGCGCAGCTCAGCTCCAGGTCCAGTTGCCGTTGCTAATTGCAGGGGGCACAGCCCACCATCCCTTGCGGGAGTCGAACCGGCAACCTTGTGGTTGAGAGGATGCGCTCCAACCAACTGAGCCATCCGGGAGCTCAGCGGCAGCTCAGCTCAAGGTGCCGTGTTCAATCTTAGTTGCAGGGGGCGGAGCCCACCATCCCTTGCAGGACTCGAGAAATTGAACCAGCAACCTTGTGGTTGAGAGCCCACTGGCCCATGTGGGAATCGAACCGGCAGCCTTCGGAGTTAGGAGCACGGAGCTCTAACCGCCTGAGCCACCGGGCCGGCCCCGACCTTCAGTTTTACCGTGGCTGGAGCCCCGCTGTCCTGTTCACTGGTACACACCCAGCATCCAGCTTACACATTTGTTAATGAATAAGTGAAATTTTCTTTGACTGTTCAACAATTCAACTTCAAATCAACAAGGATTAACAGTATGGGTGGATATAGGTCAAATACATTGGGGGTGGAGAGAAATTGGAAAATTGGAGGCAGACGAATGGAGGTGAGGTGAGGTGAGTGAGTGTGTGTAACACACGTATTTGCAGATGTTAGCACGGGTGTCTGTAGGTGCAGAGGGTGAGTTCAGCTGTGAGCCTGCCTGGTCTCTCCATTTGTGAAGACTCTGTACTTGTCCCCTTTCTGGGAGGGACATGACAAGTAATATAAAACATTAGCCCTTGTGTAGTGAGTGATGGGACGGCCCTGCAGTTCCCGTTTTATAGTTAAGTTCGGGCCAGAACACCCCCAGGGTGGCTTAGTGCCTTTCTGTTATGAATAGCCCAGAAGTCTTTTTTTTATTTTTTATTGGGGAACAGTGTGTTTTTCTAGGATGTCAAGTTATCGTTTTTTTCAATCTAGCTGTGGGAGGCACAGCTCAGCTCCCAGCTCAAGCCGTTGTTTTCAGTCTAGTTGTAGAGGGCGCAGCTCACTGGCCCATGTGGGGATGGAACCAGCAACCCTGTTGTTCAGAGCTTGAGCTCTAACCACCTGAGCCATCCGGCCACCCCAAGAACGCTTTACTGAGGAAGTGTGCTGGAAGTGCGCTTTACTGAGGAATTTTACAGGAAATTGAATCCAGACAATTGGATGCATAGAAATGTATTGCAGGTCACTTGTCACCTGTCAGTGATGGCAAGTTCCAGGCATCTCCCAGTTGGAGGGCACATTTGGGGTCAGGCTTTTCCTCCAATCACACCATCTCTGTAAGTGCTGACTGTACCAAGATTAAGTGTCACCCTGCAAATCCTCTGTAGAGTAAGACTCATTAGTGTCGTCTCGCTTGTCAACATGGCCTTGCAGTTACAGTGCCCATGGTCTCAGCTGGCCGGTTGCCCTGGAGGACTCTCCAGAAATGACAGGGAAGTGGCCAGGGAACTGTGACAGCGTCCTGGAAGCCCTTAGTCCTGACGACGGGCGGTGGCTGTCAGTCACTGCGGTGTCTTTGGGCTGCTGGGCTCTAAAGACGCACCGTCTGGGTTGGAATCCAGCACGAGTCCTGTCCGCTGTGACCAGGTCGGGTTACTTCAGATCTGAATCTGTGCAGTGACACGTGCACCCTAATAAAGTACAGCCCATGTCACTATATGTCGGGCTACTGTGTGATTATCTATTTCAGTGACGTGGCTAAAGGCAAAATGGAAAACCATGGTGTTTGTGGCCTTGAGGATCTGGCAGCTGAATCGTTTCCAGACCTGATGTAACGTGGGAGGATGCACTGTGACTGAAAGGCGACTGAGTGACCTTGGGGGGGCGGGGGTGTCACCTCCATGGGGGACCAAGCAGAGACAACAGGCAGCAATGTGCAGTTGGATGGAAGGCTGCGTCTGTGTTGAGCGATTTCTTTAGAGCTGCTTGTTAGTCACCGACCAGCACGTTGGAAGGCATAGTGTCGGTGGGTGCCATTGCCTGAGCTGCGTTTTTAGAAGTCGCAAGGTGCTGTGGAGATGAGTGCACTGGGCCGCAGGGGCCCTCGGTGGGCGGAGAAACGGGACTTGGGCTGGGCCCTCAGCGCCCACAGAGGAGAGGGCGGCAGAGTCTGTGGGACGTCGCATTGACACACTCCCTGACGGGCTGGCTGCAGTGGTGCCGGAAAGGAAGGGGACAAGGAGATGCCAGGTGTGTCATTAACGATAGATTGGGTGGGTTTAATTTAATACTTCCTGTATTCCCCAAATTGTCATCTTGCATGAGTGATGAGAAAGAAGTAACAAACGTCCTTTACAGTGTGAAAACGGTGAGCAGCGAGTGTGCCAAACCGTGTAGAAAGCACAGCAGGCGAGGGCACTGGTCACTGCTGCAGTGCCAGAACGCGTCGTGCTGTCCAAACATTGGCTGTGGCGATGGGGGAGCTGGGAGTTCAGACTCACCTTTCATGTAAGTCACACGGCTCTATTTGATTGGCAGAAAAGACCACCATACGCAGAGCTTTCCTTGTGTGCAGGTGTCAGTTCCACAAGCCAGGGGTGACTTTCATGTCAACTTTATGTCCCTGACAGCCCTGGCAGCTCAGTCAGTACTGGTGAGTGAGTGTCAGCATCTTCATGTATTAACACTCACACTTTGAAAGTTTCTATGGAAAATGTCTTGTTTACGACTACTGGCCTCACAGGCTCACAGAATGGCAGACGTTCTAGCCCGGCTTGTGTTCTCTGCTGACAGCTGGGCATCTCCACGCCCTGCAGTCGCTTGGGTGGCCTCTCCGCGTCCGGTGTTTCCTGAGCGGCATGAAGTCAGTTTGGTGACCAGTGGCTTCTCAGAACTTCTCCCCATGAAGCCAGCAGTTTGCCCTGACTTTGGGGACTTCGGCGGGAGTGCAGCGCTCACGCAGGTGGCACCCACAGGCACCTGGGCAGCAGGGCAAGTGTGGGCAGAGTTGGGGGGGGAGGGGCACAGGCCTGAAGATCAGGCGCTTCCCCTGCTCCTCCTAGATGGTCAGTGTCGCCCTGTCCTCTGACTTGACCCTGTTACTTCCTTGTCTGAAACGAGGCCGTGACAGCCAAGTCCAGGCTCCTAGGAGGCCTTTGCACCCCCACTGTAGTCCCTCCGAGCAGTCCCAGGGCCGTGCCTGGATTCTCTGTCAGTTCCTTTGTTCCAGGCTTCCCCCTCCTTGCCAGCCAGGCGTCTGCATCTGTTTCTGTTTCTAGACTTTTCTCAGGAGTCACCGCTGTGGGGATCCAGAGCCCCCCAGGTGGCCAGGCCTCTGTCCTGCCTCTGCGTTCCATCTGGCCACCTCCTCTGTTTAATGCTTGTGACATCCTGGGAGTATGGCCATCACTCGTGTCATCTCCACGGTGCAGAGAACACACTGGTGTGCATATGTTTTTCTCAGGAAAAATACTTTTTAAGAAATAAGACTCTTGGTTGCCAGCTGGTGTTTCTAGCTTGGCTGTTTTATCTTTCAAGTTCTCATCACCAGCCTGCCCCTTTCAAATGTGTTCGCATCAGATGTGTAGTCCAGGTCCCACGAGGGAGGAAAGCAGAAACAGCTGGGCGCCTACAAAGAGCGAAGCACCATGTGAAGGGCTGTTGTCACCTGTGGCCCCACACTGTCCCTCCCCTCCTGTGCAGCTGTGTCCAGAGGTCCTGCGGGCCCCACTGGGAGGGAGGGGTGAGCTCAGCCCCAGAGGCTCCAGCAGCCCCTGCCCCCACCCCCAAGCACTCTCCAGGGCTTTCTGTGCACACAGCTGGCCCCGCCCACCCTCTTGCAGGCCTGGGATCCCTACACTTGTCCAGTGTGAGGTCCCTAGTCACGTTTTGTTCTGGACATAATTTTATGATTTAAACATCTTTTTTTATTTTCATTCCATTTGGACTTCATTATGCTGCCTGTGAAATGGCTACTTTGGAAATCTTTGAAATTGGCTGGATTCAAAACGCTCCTCTAAGCCTTTTCCCTCCTTCTCGCTAGGTTACTTGACTGACTAGGTTACTGTTTAGAGCAGAGAATAAGCAGGGAAACAAAATAAAGTATGATACAGGGCACATAGACTGGGGGAGGGCTTCACGGAGGAGGTGAAGTGTCAGCAGTGCTCTCATCAGGCTGTACTGTGTGTGTGGTGTGTGTGTGTGTGTGTGTGTGTGGTGTGGGGTGTGGTGTGGTGTGTGTGTCATGTGGGGTGTGTGTGTGTGTGTCATGTGGGGTGTGTGTGTGTGGTGTGGGGTGTGGTGTGTGTGTATGTGTGGTGTGAGTTGTGTGTGTGTCATGTGGGGTGTGTGTGTGTGTGTGGGGTGTGTGTGTGGGATGTGTGTGTGGGGTGTGTGTGTGGGGGTGTGTGTGTGTGTGTGGGTGTGTGTGTGTGTGTGTGTGGTGTGTGTGTGTGTGTGTGTGTGGTGTGGGTGTGTGTGTGTGTGTGTATGTGGTGTGGTGTGTGTATGTGTAGTGTGAGGTGTATGTGTGTCGTGTGGGGGTGTGTGTGTGTGTGGGGTGTGTGTGTGTGGGGTGTGTGTGTGTGGTATGTGTGTGTGGGGTGTGTGTGTGTGTGGTGTGTGTGTGTGGTGTGTGTGTGTGTGTGTGTGTGTGTGGTGTGTGTGTGTGTGGTGGGTGTGTGGGTGGGGTGTGTGTGTGGGGTGTGTGTGTGTGGGGCGTGTGTGTGTGTGGTATGTGTGTGTGGGGTGTGTGTGGGGTGTGTGGTGTGTGTGGGGATGTGTGTGGGGTGTGGTGTGTGGGGTGTGGTGTGTGTGGGTGGGGTGGGGGGTGTGGGGTGTGTGTGTGGTGTGGGGTGTGTGTGTGTGTGTGGGGTGTATGTGTGTGGGGGTGTGGGGTGTGGGGTGTGGTGTGTGTGTCATGTGTGTGTGTGTGAGTGGAATGTGTGTGGTGTGGGGTGTGTGTGTGTATGTGTGGTGTGAGTTGTGTGTGTGTCATGTGAGGTGTGTGTGTGGTGTGTGTATGTGGTATGTGTGTGTGGGGTGTGTGTGGGGTGTGTGGTGTGTGTGGGGGTGGAGGTGTGTGTGTGATGTGTGGTATGTGGTGTGTGTGTGGGGTGTGTGTGTGTGGTGTGTGTGTGTGGTGTGGGGTGTATGTGTGTGGTATGTGTGTGTGTGGTGTGGGTGTGGTGTGTGTGTGTGGTGTGTGTGGGGGGTGGGGGGGTGTGTGTGTGGTGTTTGATCTGTGTGTGGTGCATGTATGGTGTGTGTGTGTGTGTGTGTGTGTGTGTGTGGCTGGGGAGCACACATGTAAATGAGGCTGGTTAAGGTACGTGGGGCGTCAGTGACGGCCCCTTTGCCCTCATAAGCAGGGTATGCACTGTCCTTTGCACAATGGCTGTAATAGATTTGCAAGCAGAGGACTAACATCAGATTTACTTTGTTTCTTCTTAAAGTAAACTAAAATTGAACAAAAGCTCCCAAGACGAAATGCCAGACGGCCAATGTTCCATTGCAACATCCACGAACAGACTCGGGGGCCTGGGTCCCCACTCGCGTCTCCTCCTGAGACCTCGGGGCAGCGGAGCCAAGTGCTGGGACGATGGGACTATGTTTCCTTCCCGTGTCACCGCATGGCTCTGCCCGGTCACTGGGCCAGCCGTGAGGGCCTGGCTTCCTCCAGTCTCCACTCCGCGTACTCCCGACTCTGCCCTTCAGTGATGGACAGAAGCACTGCGGTGCTGGCAGCTGTCTGCGGCTGACGCCTGGCAAGACCATTCACGTTGTTCACTCCCTACGTTGTTATTTACACATTTCATTCAGTTCTACAAATTGAATTTTATTTAAAAACCTGTTTTTTGGTTATGGCATAACATATACTTGTAAAGCCTCAGATAGCAAGGAACACAGGCTGTGTGGTTTTCTCCCATAAAGAAAATTCTCTGCGCCATTGTCCCGTTTCCTGCGTGCCTGCTGCTCAAACTGGCATGTGACCCGCTGTCTACTTGCTGAACATTCTGGGTAAAATAGCACAAGCAGAGTTTCATAATGGTGACAGTATTAGATGATTGTATTTGTTGGGACCTTCCATTGTTCCCAGCTTTTCACATTATCCAGAATATTTCCCCAGGATGAGATGGTACGGTACAAGTTGTGGGTCAGATACAAGCATCTTGAATTCTAGTACATGGCTACAAGTCACGCCACAAGTGGACGTTCTGCCCAGAGAGCGTGAGAGTCTGTTTCATAAAGGGTCGCCAACGCTACACATTTTCTCTCAGTATTGTGTTTGCCAATCTGATAGTCAAAACACATTTCAGGGCCGGCCTGGTGGCTCAAGCGGTTAGAGCTCCATGCTCCTAACTCCAAAGGCTGCCGGTTCGATTCCCACGTGGGCCAGTGGGCTCTCAACCACAAGGTTGCCAGTTCAACTCCTCGAGTCCCGCAAGGGATGGTGGGCTCTGCCCCCTGCAACTAAGGTTGAACGAGGCACCTTGAGTTGAGCTGTCTCCCGGATGGCTCAGTTGGTTGGAGCGCGGGCTCTCAACCACAAGGTTGCCGGTTTTACTCCCGCAAGGGATGATGGGCTGCGTCCCCTGCAACTAGCAATGGCAACTGGACCTGGAGCTGAGCTGTGCCCTCCACAACTAAGACCGAAAGGACAATAACTTGAAGCTGAACAGCACCCTCCACAACTGAGATTGAAAGGACAACAACTTGACTTGGAAAAAAAGGCCTAGAAGTACACACTGTTCCCCAATAAAGTCCTGTTCCCCTTCCCCAATAAAATCTTAAAAAAAAAAAAAATCTATTCTCTTAAAAAACACACAAAAAGACACATTTCATTCGATTCACATGTTTTTCTTCATTTGTCATTAGGCTAAACATCATTGTAAATCTCCTTGGCAGGCTAGTTTGTCCCCTCCTGCTGGTGCCTTGGTGTCTTTCTGGCTGACCTGGCAGGCATTACTGTGTGTGTGTCACGTGTGATCACATCATTTCTCCCAGTGGACTGGATCCTTGAATTCCTTTTATCTTGTTTTTCTTTACTACACTCATAAGTAGGTGGGCGGATTTAGCAGTCTTTTTCTTCATTATTTACTTTTCCCTTAATTCGTAAAAACTTACATATGTTCACCCATCATGCAGGTCACAACACACACGCATCAAACATAAATTTATGTATTAAAACCAGTACATTTTCTGTGTTGCAATAGTGTCACTCTTGTCCCCTCCCCACCCAGCTCCTCCTGTCAGCTTTTTAAAGGGAGCCACTGATTTTTTCAGTTGTACAGTGGTTAAGATATTGGAAGTTCTTAGATAAGAGTACATGTATTTGGGATGAAAATTCAACTAGCACGTATGGCCAGATTTGGTTGATCATTAATATGTACAAGAATTAAGAAAATTAAAAAATTATCACAATCTTAAGAGTAGTTTCCTAAATACACTTAAAAAGCACATCATGTTTAACTTTAGTTAAAACTTTTTTTTCTTTTTTCAGCTCTTACATATGATGCAAATAGAAAGTCCAAATAAAATGTTATTTGAATTGTGAAGGAAGCAGTTAACTTGAGGGCCAGAAACACCTCCGAGTCCCAAACGCATAGATTTGGATAAAGACGAGTCGTCTCATGTGGAAGACACCGTGACCGTGACACGTTCCCTAGCCCAGCGCGTGCCTCACGGGCACAGGACCTTCAGTTTCATCTGAAGATTTGTAAAATGGGACAGAAGCTTGATATGTATTTATCTGAAGGAATTCATTCATGTTACAACTTTAGGCTGAAATGACGTATGAATTTTAATTTCCACCCTGCACGGGGAAGGGGAAGTTGATGAAGCTTATACAATTAGCTGACAAAAGACGTGGTTTCATTTTTCTGCAAATACTTTAGATATCCAGTGTTAAGCAGCGGGGGTCTTTACCTGTATTCACATGTTTATGGAATCCCTAACGATTTCGGTATGGATTCCATTATTCCGGGAACTGAGCACAATTAAGGTTTCAGGCTCGGAGCAGCAGGAAGGCAGCCACTGTAACCAGGTCCTTAGGCTCAGGGACTTGGGAAGACGAGTTATCAGGAAGGGTGTCGGCCCCCCGAGGTGACACATTCTTCACCCAAACCTCTGCGGGGATTTTCAGTGAGAAATTCTTTTGTGTCTTTGAAAGCAGAAAAATCAAAGGCCTTTCTTTTAATCTGACTCCATGCAGGCCCGAGAGTGGCAGTAATAAGGAACAAACACATTAGCACCAAAAGGAGATGATAATGGGAAACGAAATCTTCATGCATAGGCCCCTGGCTGGGCTCTGCAAAGCCTCCCGCAGCACTTTGAATGTAAAACTCGCCTCACGAGGACAAAATCGCAAGTGCAGGGGTGTTTGCATGTGAAATGGGCGGTGTGTGTGCTGATCTGCTGGGTGAATGCCTTTTGTTGGGCGATGGGGGTGGTGATTCCCTCCTGGGAGCTGGCGGGGGACGGGTGTGGAGAAGCAGAGATTACGTGGAAGCACCAAGTGAAGAGTGGACGTGTTTTGTGAATCAGAACGTGTGTACTGAGTGGGAAGGACCGCTAAGCAAATTGATTTTGCTCTGAGGTGGTTTATTGCAGCGCTGGTTCCCCAATTTCTGGTTTTACTTGTTGGACTCCAGCTGCCCCCTGAAAGTGAAGAACAAGAGAAGGCCGAAGCAGTGGGGACGGTGAGGAGACAGAGGTCACAGTGGGTTCTGTGCCTGACAGTCCTGCAGTGTCCCGGGGTGGGAGGGAGAAATGGAAATGGGCGTGGGTAGGCGTTCTCAGCACTGAAAACCGCTGGTGTTGGTGACAGGCCCCACAATGGGTTAACACTCCTGCTTTGGAGCACCCCCAAACATGTCCTCATATGCACATTTACTACTTTTTGTCACTGATGAGATCTGGCTCGCATCCTTGCATGAAATGAGTTCCACGTTAGCTATTGAGACATAGTGACAGCAGTTTTCAGGATCACAGTTTTTGGGGAGGCATCCTCCAAATGATTCAGTCTTCAGTCCATCAGGAAAACGTGGCTGTTCGTGCTGTATGAGGTGTAAAGGCCCTTCTGGAAGCAGCCTCGTTCCTGAGCTCCTGGAGCGACTGAGGCTGCACACCCAATGCAAACCCGGTTTTAATCAGGGGCGAACACCACCAAATCTGCCTCTTCACACAAGCATGTTTACCTCATAATAATTGTGATATAGCAGTGAGAACGGCCACTGTGGGTTTACACAAGTCAGAAACAAAATCAAGGCCCCCAAGTGGTAGGACAGCTGATTCAGACTCGCTAGAGCTGAGGCTGCTGGGGAAACTGACTGTCTCATGACGCTGCAAGCTTTGTGTTCCACAGGGATGTGAGGGACGGCTGTCCCTGAGCTCTGAGGCCTCGTTCACACTCATAACGCTTTCCTTAAACTCCCCTTTTCCTACTTGCTTTCTCTCTGTCTCCCAGTTAGCCTGTGAGGCTGTTAACTGTGAGGCAGAGCCTGTGAGGCAGAGCCCACCATTTGGGGTCATTCCTTTCCTCCAACACCCCCCATTGGCCCCGAACTCACACATGCATGTGTCCTGCGTGTGTCATGTGCCCTGCATGTGTCGTGTGCGTTCTCACGGCCCCTGAAGCTGAGGCTCCTGAAGACCTCTTGGTTGGAGCACACTTGGAAATGTGCCCGTGCTTTCTAAACGCTTGGGCAGGCTGGGAACAGGGTTTGTGGATTATCAACTTAGTAGCAATTAAAAGTAGAGCTGGTTCTTTAAATTGGCCTCTTCTTTAATTGGTCATCTGTGACCTGCTCATTTCAGCAGTTGTCACCGTCTGCAGAGTGTCCAGGGATGTCACTGGGACCGTGGATGTGAAGATTTCAAGTTTCTGGTGGGAACAACTGCCTTGGGTGACTTCTTTGCATTTGGGTATAAAATAGATGCATACATATGAACAGTGAGCCCTTGTTAATGGACCCAAATAAACTTTGGAATTTGGGAGGAAGTGTTACATTCAGAAAATGTGGTGCAAACCCGGGGCTGTTTACTCTGAGATTTCCCGAGGTCAGCTGTCCCCAGCCCTGCAGAGCTGCGGGAGTCACTGGACTGCAGACAGGCCCAGCAGTAATTGTAGGGTCGCACCGCCATGCCCGTGCTGGGTAATAAGGAAGCCCCTTGCTGACACCGAGATTTATTCTAGAATACAAAAGGTGTTCGTTTCAGGGCTGTTCAGCTGTAGGCACCTTCTAACACGTTATTTTCTTCCTTCCATAATTTCTGACTTAGAAACTCCAAACAGATGCCCCAGATGCATCTTTTTTATTACCCCAGTGTCATGAGTGAGAAGAAGCCAAAAGACTGGCAGTAAGTAGATGCCTGCTGGTTTCCATGCAGCCGAGCGTGGACGTTATGAGGCCTTATTTTATCTGTAAGAATCCTCTCTTTCTGGTAAAGGAAGTGGGTATGGGGGTTAGTCTCAGGCTAACTGAAGAGTAATCACAGGAGGGGCAGTGGCTCTAGAAAGCCCTGGTCCCCTCCCCATCCCATGTATTCGTGATATGCAGACACAGCCCTTAAGACAGCAGCTCCCTAAGACGGGAGTTTCCGCCTGTTTAGAAAAACCGTCCTTCAGACGAGTCTGCGTTTGGGTCTGGGTGAATGACAGGTTCAGACAAGAGCGGCTCACGGCCTCTCGCCAGCTGTGTGTGTGTGTGTGTGACGTGGTTCACGCCTATGACCTCAGCATTTCCCCAAAGCTTTCTGCCGTCTGCCTGCACAACCCTCAGGTCTCAGTGGAGGAACCGGGGGAGGTGATGCTGTGGCTGAAGCCGGAGCCCGGAGGGACCAGGCTGTGGGCAGGCCGCTGGGAACAGCTCTGGAGACAAGGCACAGGGGTAGGAGAGATTGTCGCAGGCGGGAGGGAAAGGCTGTGTCCCCAGCGCCGGCCTGGGCTGAAGCAAGAGGCTCCCAGTGAGTGGCCCCCAGACCCCTTGCTTGGCCTGCCTGGTCCCTGCGTGAGTTCCAGGGGGATGTTCCCAGGGGGGTAAAGAGCAGAGTGACGCTAGTGGTCCCGCGAGGACGTGGGCCCTGGGCCGGGGTTCCCAAGTGTCCGGAGTAGCACTCAGTGGTGAGTGATGAGTGAATAAAGGGTGGCATTTCCCACTTGAATTTCTGCATCTAAAGAATTCCCAGCCCCTGGGAGTGGGGACTGCCTCGTGTGTAAGCGGTCTGGGCTTCAGTGGTCATCTACCAGCGGGTGGTAAGTGCCCCGAGCGCACCCCACTTGCTCCCCCCCCTTTGAACAGAGGGCACAAAGCGCTTCTACAAGGCAGCTGCTGTCAGGCCTCCTTCAGACCCTGCCCAGCCCCACAGGAAAGCCCCCAACTCGCCCCCTCCGGACCCTCGGCGACTCCCTGGGGCTCTCAGTGCGGCCTCACCCCCCGCAGAGACACGATCCAGGACGCTTTCCGCCGCCCAGCGACGGGGGCGTTCGGGTCCCTGCATTTTGTGCAGCCGCCCCTTGACCCTCGCCCCCCACCTAGCCCTAAGACCCTCCAGTGTCCCCGGACATTGTCGCCCTTTTTTGAGCTCCAGTGCAGCCTGCCATTAAGTCTTGGAATCACCGAACGGGCAGCTGCTGGAGTCACCGTGCCGCCTGACCCACCACTCACTCGACTGTGTGCCCGCCCTTCAGCTGGGCAGTGGCTGCGCAGGGCTCGACCTGCGTTTCCATTCCAGTGCTCTCAGCTGAGTCACGGTGTTTCAGGAAGTCAAGGTCCAGGGCTCTGGCAGCTGAACGCAGACAGCTGTCCTCCGTGTTTGCAGTTGTGGTCACGGCCACATCGCTGCGTTCCCAGGGCGCAGGCTGGGGTGCTTTGGGAACCAGAGGCAGTGGTGTAGCTGGAGGCTGGAGACACAGGACAGGCACGCCTGGCCTCCCAGGTGGGCCACTCCCTCTGTTCCAGTTCTATATTTTGAAAGTCTTATTCAGGGGCACACAGATGGATCTCTACTAGGCTGGGCAGCTGAGGACAGGCCTCCGCCTGGCTGGCTAGTAATTGACCCCCGGGTCACAGTGGTTTGTCTGCACGGAGGTCACAGCCCCTCTGGCCTGTTTCCTTTTGCCACAAAGCAAAGTGTGTACACCTGGTGATTTCTAAAACCCTTTCCAGTCCTGAGTTTCCATGGTCAGTCCTCAAAGGCAGAGGTAGCTGTCCACTTGTGTGCTGAGCAGGGTCCCTGCTATGTTTTGCTCTTTTTTGTTATTTTGCGGGGGCTGCATTATGTTAAAAACGTTGAATTCGTTTCCAGTAGTTAAAAGTCTTGATATAAAACTGTGGATTTCTAGCTTCTCTCAAAAAGAACATGGCACACTGAGCTTGCTTTCCTTGGCAGCTGGCGGCTGGAGCCACATTCCTGTGACTGTCACCTTCAGACATGACTCTGCAAAGTTCACCAGCTCCCAGGTCTCCAAGTCTGTGTCAGCGTTTCATGCTGTAACTTGTTATTTTATTCATGGCACTGTTTAAATGTCAGTTTAAAAATATTTAGTGGAAAAGAATAGAATTAAGCCCCGAGTTAAATTTTCTAAACATTGGACCCTGTAATGCGTAGTCTCTTGTGTTTTGTGCTTTAAAACCGAATTGGGTAGCAACTTGAAAACCTGTATTTTTCATGCTTCTGCCTCTGGGTGTCTGGTGCCCTCTGGTGGTAGGAATAAATCATTACATCCTCATTAAGCATTGAAAATGCTTGATGCCACTGGGCAGTTAATTATATGCACAGTCAGCGCTGGAGCTTACAGCTAATGCAAAGCAAGCATTAACTTGGATTCTATAAATAATAACTCCATAAACTCTGTGGGGACAGAGTTCCAGAGAGCAGTTTCCCGGCTCTCTGCCTCATGTGGAAAGGTGCTGGCTCGGGTAGTAGATGGCCATCAGCTGTGACTAGTTGGCCATCAACTGTTACCGGTTAGCCATTGGCCACTGATATAACTGCCGGTGGGGGGAGGTCCTTTGAATCCGGCCCCCTCATAGGTCAAGGCTGTGGAGCTGCTGTCCTTGGGTCAGGCCCTCTCTGGTCTAATCAAGGTCCATTTCTGTGTAAATGGACAGCTTTTCTGGGTAGGCAGTTATACTTGGAAGGATGCTCTCTGCTGTGTGACTCTGGGACTGTCATGTCCATGAAACGACTGAGGTGTTTCCACCTCTCGGCCTTTGCTGCCTGTTCTCTTACCCAGAGGGTGTTCCCTCTGAACTGACACAGGTTTGGATTCAAGCCAGCTGACATGTTAATGAGTTGAGCAAAGCCGGCCTAAAATACTGCAGTCTACCAACCTTTTCCATCTGTGACATCTTAGAGAATCACCATGGAGCACACGTCACGTGCTGACCAATGTTATTTGTTAATTATTAAAATTATATATTGAGTCATCTTGAGTATGAAGTCTCTGAGGGCAGGGGCCACGCCTGGTGTGTGTATTTCCCCCAACATAGTTAGGATGTGGATTCTATGGAGTAGATTATGGGTTGGTGCCTCTGCCAATATTTTAAAAAGCACATTCATTTCTAAAGAAAAGGTTATACCTACTTGCAATAAAATACTACTCTCACTAAGAAGTCACTGTATATAGTGGGTGCTCTGATACAATTATTATTCTGTGGCAAGAGGGCAGGTTGAGAAGGGTTCAGAATAGACTTGAGGATGAAAACACCAGATCTTAGATGAGGTGAAGCCTGGGCCTCATAGCTTACAAAAAATCCTTAAATATTAGAAGACCAGAAAAGATATCAAGAGACAGAAGACGGGTTGTAGAAAGGAACCCAGAATAGGGAGATCAAGACGGAGGTTTAGCGAAGGTGACACATGATGACTAAACTGTTAGGGACTCTTGAACAAGCCAGAGGCTGCCGCCCGAGTCAGCAGCCGAGGCCCAGGAGCTGGGAAAGGGTCTAGAAGGGAAAGACTTCTTCAACAGGCTGTAGGAATGCAAAACCAAATTACTTATATTTATTACATTTAGGGCTGAATTTACAAGGTGTGATCAAAATATACAGTGAATGTTTAAATAAAAAAAATATTCCAGTAAAAGACACATTGCCATTAATCTCCCTCAAAATTCTCCCCCTTGCTTTAAACACACTTGTCCCATTGTTCTTCCCACTTTCTGAAGCAGTTCTGGAAGTCCTCTTTCGTGAGTGTCTTTACTTCATCCTCCATCATGACAACGGTCCATGTCACATATTACTTCTAGTACGGCAATTTCTGTCAAATAAAAACATTACAGTTTGTCCTCATCCACCTTATTCACCAGAATTGGCACCGATAGACTTCTGGCTCTTCCCCAAAGTCTAAATGACCATGAAAGGAAAATGTTTTGAATTGATTCAGGACATCAAGACAGGCATGACAGCACAACTAAAGACACTCAGGAAAGAGGACGTCCAGAACTGCTTCAGAAAGTGGCAAGAACAATGGGATGTGTGTTCAAAACAAGGGGGAGTATTTTGAGGAGGATTAATGGCAATGTGTCTTTCACTGTAATAATTAAAAAAAAATTTAAACATTTTGTGATCACACCTCGTATGGGCTTGGCACGTGGGAAGCAGCAACGTGGACTAGCAAGGACCGCAGTGACCACCGAAGCTGTGACTCCTATCGGTGATTTACTGCGGGTCTCTCCTAGGTCCCTGTGCTCTAGTGACTCTGCTTTTAGTGATCTCTGTGTTGTGCACGACAGCAGTTGGTACTCAAAGTAGGTTTTTGACAACTCAGATGTGCCATATTGACAAGAAAACACAGTGGCTGGAGTGAGGTAAAGAAAAAGAAAAAATAAGGGCTGGGAGGGGCCATGAACATGAGGTGCAGGGCTTGAAGGCAGAAATCTCCCCATGTTTGATCCTGGAAGTGGCACCAGAGTGTTACCCGAGGGTGACCGCAAGGGACTCATGAGGAGTCCTCAACACCGAAGGGCCTGGCTTATTTGCTCTTCTCACAGAGCAGCTAGATCTCCTGGAAATGGACATTGGACTACCTGGTCTGTCCCTATGGGAAGAAGAATGAGTAAGAGGAGACTGGTTTAGACATCTGGACATACGAAGGTGATCAAATATAAACGAGCTTCTCCCTATGGGAAGGAATGGATTCTTGGTTCACTGTGACCTTGTGGTAAATAGTCTGCTTGATGATGTTCTCTTTTATCGCCAAGAAGCATCAGGTCTCCAGCCAGCACTCTCGCGCTCTCTTTTTTAAAACAAATTTTTACAAGAGTTTATTTGAGCCCAAACTGATGACCTGTGCCAGGGAGCGAGAGCTCAAATGCTCCCTCCAACCAGCTGAATTTGAAGTTTGCTCGATTCTGAGACAGCTGATAGCTTTCCAGCAGGTTGAAGGGGCTTGTGGAACGTTCTCTTAGAAGGCCTTGTACTGTTTTTCCTCTTGAGGGTTTCAAGGGTGACTGATATAGAAAGTAATTTTTCCTTCAGAAAATACTACACGTTAGTACTGATTTAGCAAAGTACAGTGTCCCTGTGTTGTTCATGTTTACAGAGTATTTGAGGAGTCTTTCTTGCTGCCATATTTTAAAGAGTCTTGACAAATTGTAGCATTTCTAAGAAAGACAGCCTAAAGAGCAGAGAGGAATTGTTAGAATAGCTGAAACTTTTCACTTATTATTATTAATTGAGAAGAAGCTACATAGTTAAATTTATTCCATATAGTTCCAAAAAGTGGTAGTTGGGTCTTTGGGTAGAGGCTATAGAAAGCCGATTTCTGCTTAAAGTAAGGACTTTCTGATCCTTTGAGTTGTTTGACAGTGGAATTGGCCACCTTATGAAGCAGGGCGTATTAGCTCAGCTGCCAGAACAAAAACCACAGGCTGGGGCTTAAACAACAGAAATTCTTCTCCCAGTTCTGGAGGCTGGAAGTCCAAGATCAAGGTTCCGGCTGATGTAGTTTCTCGTGAGAGCTCTTTCCAGGCTTACAGATGGCACCTTCTCCCTGTGTCTTCACTGGTTTTACCTCAGTGCATATATGGGGAGAGACAGAGAGGGAAAGTGTGAGCTCTAGTGTGTAGTATAAAGAGACTGAGCCTGTGGGATCCGGGCCCCACCCTTACGACCTCATTTGACTTTCCTTCCTTATCGGCCCCAGCTGAGAATACAGCCACACTGGGGTTAGGGCTTTGGCACAGGAATTTTGTGGGGACAGAAACGGGGGAAACCTGTGACTGGAGGGTTCCACTAAAGAGGGGTTAGCCTGTCAGAAATGCTGTGCTATGGACCCTCAAACTAGGAGAAGCTGGACAGGTGCTCTCGGTTTCCTCTGCCTAAAGGAGCAGGGTAAAGCTGCCGGTTTGGGGGAGAGGCACAGGTAGGGGTACCGTGGGAGGAAGGATTCGATCTTATTCTGGGAGCTTCTAAGGAGCCAGTGTCACAGGTGCTGGGAAACGCAGGTGGCGGCAAAGCAAACCTGTCCCCTCTTTTCTTTTTTTTTTAAAGATTTTATTGGGGAAGGAGAACAGGACTTTATTGGGGGACAGTGTGTACGTCCAGGACTTTTTTCTAAGTCAAGTTGTTGTCCTTTCAGTCTTAGTTGTGGAGGGCGCAGCTCAGCTCCAGGTCCAGTTGCTGTTTTCTAGTTGCAGGGGGCAGAGCCCACTACCCTTTGCGGGAGTCGAACCGGCAGCCTTGTGGTTGAGAGCCCACTGGCCCATGTGGGAATCGAACCGGCAGCCTTCGGAGTTAGGAGTACGGAGCTCCAACCACCTGAGCCACCAGGCCGCCCAACCTGTCCCCTCTTGAGTCGCCTGTGCTGGGTTAGGTATGCCAATGGAAGCTGATGCTGTAGCCATCTGTACAGAGTTTGCAAACAGTGACCCGTCCACACACACACACACACACACACACACACACACGGAATAGTGTCCACGTGTCACGCAGTGCTCACTGAAGGCCTAGGTCAAAGCACACTGTGCGTCTGCCCTGTGGTTCCTGGATGCCCACGACCCTCCTGGGGCAGTAAACCAGCCTCCCCACGCCCACCCACACCTGGGCCCTTCTCCGTGGGCAGTGAGGTCATCGAAAGTGCGCCCGGAGCAGCTCAGCGTCGGACGACCTGGAACATTCTTACGTACAGACTGCACCGCCGTGGAACCTGGATCCTTTCAGCCCTAAAAGTGGGCGACAGGCACACTGGTCAGTGTGGCCGGTGCTGGACCAAGGTCACCGTCCCTCGGTCCCAGCAAACGTGGTACTTTAACGTGAACCACAGCAGAAACCATGTGGCCGCTCGCGCGCGGCCTCTGCCTCAGGCCCCCGGCCACGGACATCACGCTGGTGGGTGTCAGGCGAATGCGACGCCCCCTCGGGCGCTGCCGCTCAGGGCGGGGGTGTCCGTCTCTGTCAGACGTGGGGGCCGCGTTCCTGCGTGTGCAGGTACGTGCCCCTCGCCGTGTGTTCACAGCGGTGCAGTGGCGAGTCTGTGGGCACGGGACCTCATCACGTGGGTGTGGGGTAAAGCTCCCACTGTGTGTGTGGTAAAGCGCTCACTGTGTGTATGTGTGGGATGATGTGACCACCTTATGCCGCGTGTTTGAGCGAAGCGCACACTAACCGTCAAGCAGCAAAACTTCTACAAGAAAAAGCAGTATTTTCATGGCCTCAGGATGGGCAAGGATTTCCTAAGCAGAATACAAAAAGCTCCTAAACTCATAGATTGTACTTTATGAAAATTAAAAACTTGTGTTAATCAAAAGGCACAGTTAAGAGCGTAAAGGACAGGCCATGGGCTGGAAAAACGTATTTACAAAACATACCCAACAGAGGACTTGTAACTACCATATATAAAGAACTTCTACAAAGCAGGAAGAAAAAAAATACCACCTCAATTTTTTTCAAAATAGACAAACGACTTGATAAGGAACGTCATAAGAAAGCATAAACAATAAACACTGGCCAATAAACAGTGTAAACAGAAAAATAACAAAAATAGGGAAAATATTTCATCTGCTACAGGAAATGTAAGAAACATATAGATGCTACATATTATATAATATTCTGCCTTCCCTGCTTAGTGATTTGCTACTGTTTTAGAAACATGGAGAAATAAAGAGCCACAAGGAAGGAGAGAAATAGAAAAGTTTTGCCCTGATGTAAAGGAAGATGTGGATTTTATTTGCACGATATGCTATTCTTTTTTTTAAATTTTAAATTGGATACATGCTTATTATAGAATGCTTTGGAGAAAAGCGTTATTTTTAAACTTACCATCTGTTACTTCAAAACTAGATTTTTTGGGATAACATGAATTTATCATTCCCTTTGATCAAAATTTTAAAATAAAAGCACAATATGATTTAAGAAAAATTTCGATTTTTACAGTTAAGAACCTAAAATTATGTAAAAATAGTAAGAAAATCTTCAAATTAATTTTTAAAGTTTTTGATGGAATTTATTAAATTATTTTGTCCAAGAAATTAAAACAAGCCACGTATGAGCCAAAAGTTAAGGTGTTAAGGTGATTCATGTAGAAATTATTGTTATGAAAGGCTGGAATAATATTTATATTTTGTTCAAAGGATTATAGGCAGGTTAGTTATCAAAGAGCAACAGAAAAATAGTTCTAAGATAAGTGGTTTTTGTCATTATTATTTACCCTGAGAACCCCTTGTTAAGAATTTTATCTCATTATACTATTATTTATTAAAAATTAGATAGGAACTATTTTAAATTTTGGGCTATCTTATTACTGAATTACCAAATCATAGGAACTCAAAGACTGAAATAGTCGCAGATGTGAGTTTCTTCAATTCCATCTTTCATAGATGAGAAAAAGACCCCGTTTACGGGGTCTGTAGAGTAACTGACCCCTCACTCCAGTGTGCTGGGGGACACTTAACAGTGCAGGAGCGCTCTGAAGTGCTTCTAGAACAAAAATGAAGTTCATTTTAAGAGAAGCTATAAAAGGTCATGAAAATCCTTTGGAAAGTTTTCATGCAGTTAATAGTTGATTTGCACAGATTTCTAACTTGGACGTCTTATAAAATCAGTTGCTGTGTATTAAGAGTTCATTTATAAGAATTCAATGTATTTATTTAATAATTTTGATAGACGGGTTTCCTGTTGTCTGCCAGTGGAGTCAGGTCGTTTGTTGGAATTTGTTTAATTAAGTCAATGAAAGCAGAGTATGTAGTAATCTTGTTTATTGCTTTGCCTATTTCTAGCCGATAAAGTAAAATCAGTCCCATGGCAAATACTGGAAATGCAACTTAAGTGTAATTAAGTCTGCAAAGGCTTAATTGTGAGGGAGGACAGTACCCAAGCCTGAATTTACACTCAGTCATTTTCAGCATCAGATTTCATTTCTTTTATCAATACGTGTTGGTGGCTCTGTTTGTCTCTGAGCCGAGGGAGGTGCTGAATGCAGAGGTCAGAAGCACTTTCTTCTGTCGTCCCTAATTATTCTCACTGGGAATCGATCTTAACTGCTTTCATCAAAGAATGAACTTGCTGCCAGGAGCCTTATTTGCCTGCCAACATGAGACTTTGGGTATAGATTTTCCATTTCTGAGGAGCAGCCAGGGGCAGAAATTGGCTCTCCAGGCAACTGTGAGACAGAATAATGAAATGCGCCCGGCTGGAGAGTCAGAAGATAATTCGGTCTGAGCCCCAGTCCTAGGGCCGGCCAGCCATCCAGCCTGCGAAATACAGATTGTTCTGAACCTCAGCCTGCCGTCCACGCTGAGGATAACAACATGCTTGTTATGAGGCCCTACCACACGGGGACCTACGCCTCGTCCGTCATCATTGCCTCCCCACCTCACTGCAAATCTGACTCTATTCCTTGGGATTCCTTTGGAGGTGAAACTGCAGACTAACTGAGGTGGGCAGACAGCGTCGGGCTGCTGCAGAAGTCATCCTGTCGGTGGACGTTACCTTGCAGCAGAGTGGGAGACAGCTCGAGGCCACCGTGCTCCCTGCGCCCATTCCCAACCCCGCTTGAACTGCAGACAGCACAGACCCGTCAGTCCATTTCCCGGAAGCCTCTTCTTTGGCTGTTACTCAGAGACTTCACACAGTCTAACGCATCCTGTGTTCCAGGGTGAGGTCATCCAAGCTTGGCCCCAGTTGCTGTAGAACCAGAGTGCTCAGGGAAAGTGGGTTTGAAGGATGAAGACCTCCAGAAGCTAAAGACAGACAGACATCAAGACGTCAGGAAGGGTGACTGTATGGAGCTTCTTGAAAAGAATTGTGGAGGTACATATACCACACGAGTACACGTTGCCGTTTTAACCATTTTAAGTGCAGTTCAGTGACGTCAGGTGTATTCACATTGTGCTGCCATCACCACCAGCCATGTCTAGAACTTGTTTATTCTTTCAAATCTGGAACTCTGTGCCCATTAAACAATAGCTCTCAGCTCAGCCCCTGGCACCCACCATTCTGTTTCTGCCTCTCTGGTTGCGATTACTCTGGCAGCGTCATTCAGGTGGAATCATACAGCGCTTGTGCTTTTGTATTTTGTAGCTGGTTTATTTTGCCATAATGTCTTCAGTGTTCACTCATCTTGCAGCCCGATCAGAATGTCCTTCCTTCTTATGGCTGATTAATATTCCATTGTGTGTTTTGTTGATCCATTGTCCGTCAGTGGACACTTGGTTGCGTCCATGTCTCGGCTAGTGTGAATTGTGCAGAATGGGGTGCAAATATCTGTTTGAGTCCCAGCTTTTAATCCCTTGGGGTGTTCTCCAAGAAGTGGAACTGCCGGGTCACGTTGTCGTTTGGTTTATAAGTTTTTGAGGAACTGCTAAAACTGTTTCACAGTGCTGCCCCATTTTACGTTCCCACCAGCAGTGCACGAGGGTTCCAATTTCTCCACATCCTTGCCAACACTTATTTTCTGTGTTTGATAGTGTCATCCAAATGGGTGTGAAGTGGCAGATTAATGGGAAAGAACATGAATTGTGAAATGGTGTGTAGCCTGTCTCATTTCCTAGCGTAGGATCCACAGAGTAGGTGCATGTTGGATGAATGAGCAAGAATCCACACGTCTCATATGAAATGAAATAATGATGGAGAACAATCCAGGAAGTGTTACAATGCAATACAGCTTGTTCATCCATCCACCCATTCGGGCTGTGAACAGGAAGGGGTACGTGTTGTGCACTGTTAATTGTTGGGAGCTCACGTTTCAGCCTCAGCAACGCTGAGCCTGGCGTGGTCCTTCTCGTAACAGCTCCCTGTCTGTGAGGTCTCTAGGGGAGGGGCGGAGCCGCCAACGGGGGACAGCCCAGTGAGCTGCCCTTGAAAACACCCAACCCTGTGGGCTCTGAGGGCTCTCATTTTCAAGCCACAGTATGGTTAGCAACGACAATGTATTTTGGTGACACGTTTGTTCTTTTACAAGTCAGTAAATATATGTATCTCTGACATGTCTGTACGTACACGTACACATACATCCATATATCTGGAGTCTCCTTCGTGGGGTTCGAGCAGTGCCCTGCTTATCAGAGGCTGATGGATCCCGTGGGCAGTGGTGGAGGGATGCAGCGGGTAGGTGGGCAGGCTTGTAAGTATTTATAAGTGGCGGGTCGGGGCAGGATGCTGATGGAGCCGCCGAGAGAGAACCCACAGACCTCCCACCCTGAGGGGCGGGTAACTAAATGGAGGCCTGTGGGTGGCACAGGAGGTAGTGGCTACACAACACAGGGACACACGCTCGGTCTCCTCAGCAGCGCAGTGTACAAAGTCCCGGGTGAGTGTGTGTTCTTAGGAAGAAAATGAAGGTGAGCCGTTGGACAGCAGGCTCCCAGGCTGGAAGATGGAGCTGGGGTGCTAAGCAGGCTCTTGTCTGGGGTGTTGGAAACCCCCTCAAGGCTGCTGGTAGAGCCCTGGAGACCTGGAGAGAGCCTGGAGAAGGGTGTGCCCCAGTGAGACAGATTAGTGCTCCGCGGGCGGGCGGGCTGCAGGTCTGGGAGGCCGTGGTGTTTTGTCTCCACAGGCGATGGGGAGAAGTTTAGAAACCTGAGTGCTGTTTCCAGGATTTGGTGACTTATTGGATATGTGGTGTTGGGGGGAAGGGGACTTCCCAGTTTCTGGCACAGCAGTTTCCTAGGGAAGATGCTAAGTTCCATTTTGGGCAGTTTACATTTGAGGTGCAGGTGGGGCGACCAAGGCGGCTTTGGGGGGAACTTTAGGGGGAGGCAGGGGGAAATGATTGCTGAGGTGTTTCAGTCGGTGCTCTTACTGCCAGCCCTCTTGTAGGGTGCTAGCATGGAATTATTAATGGATGAGCTCAGATACTTCCCTTGGGACTGGATCCAGAGAGTGTCACATGCCGCTCGCCCTCCTGGGGGCACCACAGGCAGAGGGAGCTTTCTGGCCCCGCCCCCGCCCCTCAGAGATTTCTTAGGGACCACGGGTGGGGACGTTTTGTTGTTCAGTGGCTGCTGTTATTTATTTTGTAGGAGCAGGCCTCCAGCATGATGCCTCTTAGCAAGACTGATGCTCGGCTGGCATTCACTGGCCGGCTGTGTGGTTATCCACAGCTGATGTCTGTCCAGCTGGCCAGGTGACCAGCTGTCATTGTCACTGCTGCATTAGTGGTTTGTGCTCTTTGACACCCTGATTTAGGAGGCCTTCCTTGACATCTGCCTATTCTTCTGCCTTCTTTCAAGTTGCACTGTCAGGTCCTTTTCTGCTTCCCCAGTATTCCCTGGTAAGTAGGTATCCTTCCTGCCGCCCGCACGAGGCTGAATAATGACCCCCAAAGATATCAGGTCCTAATTCCCGGAACCCGTAAATGTGACCTTATTTGGAAAAAGGGTCTTTGCAGATGTGACTAGGTTGAAGCTCTTGAGATGGGAAGATTATTCTGGATTATCCAGGTGGCCTAAATGCCGTGACAAGTGTCCTTAGAAAGACAAGCAGAGGGAGACTTGACACCAACACAGGCGAAGGCGTGGAAAGTGGAGGCCATGAGCCGAGGGTGGCCGGCAGCCATCAGCAGCTCAGAGGCAGAGGACGGGTTCCCATGGGGCCCGGGCGGGGACACAGCCCTGCGGATACCTTGGTTCTGACCTGCCGAAGCTGATTTCAGGCTTTTCAGCTCCAGAAATGTGAGAGAATAAATAGTCCAATATTGCATGGACTATACTTACACTGAAAACATCTGTTTGTTGTTTATGTGAAGTTCCAATTGAACTGGGCAGGCCTCCTGTATTTTATTTGGTCACCCTAGACAGCGAGCTTGCCTTAATCATCTCTGTTACTGTTTACCAGTGTTCAGCAAAATGGATGTTTGGTGACTAAATGACATGATACTTTTGCAAAGCGTTAAAAAGTATTTTTATTATTGAAACTTGCAAATATATTCCCAAGTGGAGAGAACAGTAGAGTGAAGGCCTGTGTGTCCACCGCCACCAGCACGCAGCCACGCTCGCAGCTTCTAACACGATCGTTTAGTCCCAAGCAGCAGCCCTGGTGCATTGTTTTGCGTGTAGATACTTACGGGTGTGTGTGTGTGTGTGGCAGGAGGGGGTGCGGGCAACGGCCCCTGCACATCAGATGCTGCGTCCATGCACAGGAGGCCAGGGCCTGGACCATGATGGGCACTTGTGTGTGGATAACAGGAGAGCAGAGCGAGACCTCTGGGACTGAGGGAGCCTGCCAGGGAGTGCCAAGGCACATGGAGGGCATGGCCAGTGTTTCCCACATATAAATGGAAACATCGGCACCGAGACTGGGAGAGTTGTCCTACTGAAAACCTAACACTTCATGAACCCTTAACTGGCTTCGCTGACAAGTTCACCTCTCAGAATAGTGAGGAAGCAATCAGGAGAACTGGACTCTGAGCACCAGGGAGGGCAGGGAGGAGCCGTGGGTGTGGCCATGTGACCACATCATTCCTGTGGGAAGTGGCCAGGAAGAGAGGGCTAGGCTTGTGGGGAAAGTGGCTTCAGACATTTGGAGGACAGACGGGGGCGTTGCCTCACGGACGTGAGTGACACAGGTGCCAGGGAGACAGGAGTTCTGTAAAGTAAGCCTTCCCCACGAAGCACATGCATTTTCATGGGAGGGAGGAAACCAGATGCTGCTGTAGCAGCTGTTGGTCACCGCCTCTCGTACCAGGTAAACTGAACCAATGAAATGGGCCAGGCCGAGAAGTCAGCGGACAGACCATTCTTTTCCCAGCTTTGTTGAGGTGTCGTTGACAAAATTGCATATATTTAAAGTGTATGACATTCTGATTTGATATACGAGATCAGACAGTTAAGTTCGGAACTGGTTGCAATGATGTTGCTAAACTTTTTTGTTATCAGAGGGATTATTCATTATGAATTTGTACTAACTGGACAGACAGTTAACCAAGTTTACTATCTGGAAGTGCTGAAAAGCCTGTATGAAAAAGTTAGACGACCTGAACTTTTCGCCGACAATTCATGGCTGTTGCATCACGATAATGCACCAGCTCACAGGGCACTGTCTGTGAGGGAGTTTTTAGCCAGTAAACAAGTAACTGTATAGGAACACCCTCCCTGCTCACCTGATCTGGCCCCCAATGACTTCTTTCTTTATCCGAAGTTAAAGGAAATATTGAAAAGGAGACATTTTGATGACATTCAGGACATCAAAGGTAATACGACGACAGCTCTGATGGCCATTCCAGAAAAAGAGTCCCAAATTGCTTTGAAGGGTGGACTAGTCACTGGTGTTGGTGCATAGCTTCCCCAGGGGAGGACTTGGAAGGTGACTGTAGTGATATTCTGCAGTGAGGTATGTAGCACTTTTTCTAGGATGAGTTCACGAACCTAATTGTCCGACTTCGTATGCGTATCTTACCACATTGGGGTGCTCAGCACACCCATCACCCATGTTACCCTTTTTTGCGGGAGAATGCTCACGATCTACTCTCAGCAACTTTCAAATGTGCAGTGCAGTGTTACCTGTTGTTGCCACGCTTCCTGTTAGGTCCAGGATGCGCTGGGTCATGGCTGGGTCTTGTGACTGAAGCCGTGCGCGTTGACCAGCATCTCCCCACCCCAGACTCGGGCCATTCTACTCTGTTCTATGAGCTCAACTTTTTTTTTTAAGATTCCACATATGAGTGAGATCGTACAGTATTTGTCTTCTTCTGTCTGGCTTATTTCCCTCCGTGTAATGTCCCCTAGCTCCATCCATACTGTAGCAAATGGCAGGACCTCCTTTCTCATGGCTGAGAAATGTTCCATTGTATAGACACCTCCTCACTTTATTTATTCATGCGCAGACACTTTGCTTGTTTCCATGTCTTAGCTGTCGTGAATAATGGTGCCATGAACACATGAGTGCAGATACCTCTTTGAGATCCTGATTTCATTTCCTTCAGACAAATACCCAGAAGCGGATTGCTGGATCACATGGTAATTTTATATTTAATGGTGTGAGAAACGTCCATACTTTTTCCAAATGGCTGCAGCAATTTACACTCCCACCAACAGTCTATAAGGGTTCCCTTTTCTCCACAGCCTCACCAACACTTGCTGTCTTTTGTCTTTTTGGTAAAAGACATCCTAACAAGAGTGAGGTGCTGTCTCACTGTGGTTTTGATCTCATTTCCCTGAGGATTCATGACACTGAACACCTGTACATGCTCCTGTTGGCCAGCTGTATGTCTTCTTTGGAAAATGTCTATTCAGGTCCTCTTCCAGTTTTTAAATTGGGTTTTTGTTTTGTTTTTGCTATTGAGTTGTGTAAATTCCTCATATATTTTGGTTTGCAGGTATTTTGTCCCATTCTGCAGGTTGCCTTTCCTCTTGTTGACTGTTTCCTTTGCTGGGCAGACGCTTCTCAGTGGGATTTTCCCCCTCTTGCTGATTTCTGCTTTTGTTTTTGGTGTCATATTCCAAAACACTGATCACCAACACACATGTCAAGAGTTTTTCTCCTCTGTTTTCTTCTACGAGTTTTACAGTTTCAGGTATTATATTCCAGTCTTTAATTCACCTTGAGTTAATTTTGGTGAGTGGTGTTAAGATGGGTCCACTTTCATTCTTTTGTGTGTGGCTGTCCAGTTTTCCCAACAGCACGCGTTTAGGAGACTCCTTTCCGGGCCGTGTGTCCCTGGCTCCCTTGTCAGGGGTTAGCAACTGTATGCATGGGTCTGTTTCTGGGTTCTCGGTTCTGTTCTCTGGGTCTCTCATTATGCCACAACCATGCTGCTGCAATACAGCTTTGCGGTATCGTTTGAAATCAGGAAGTGTAATGCCGCCATGATTGCTTTGGCTATTTGGGGTCTTTTGTGCTTCTGGACGAATATTAGGATTGTTTTTTCTATGTCTGTGAAAAATGCCCTGGAATTTTGATAGGGATTGCACTGAATCTGCAGATTGCTTTGGGTGATGTAGACATTTTAACAGTATTGATTCTTCTTATTCATGAGCATGGAATATTTTTCCATTTATTTGTCTTCAGTAATTTCATCAGTGTCATATAGTTTTCAGTGTATGGATTTTTCACCTATTTGTTTAAATTTATTCCTAAGTATTTTACTGTTTTTATGCTACTATAACTGGGGCTATTTTCTTAATTTCTCTTTCTGATAATTTGTAGTTAGTGGATAGAAATGCAACTTATTTTTGTATATTGGTTTCTTATTCTATAACTTTGCTGAATTCATTTATTAGTTCTAATGGTTTTTTGGTGGAGTCTTCAGGGTTTTTTGTATATAAGATCATGTTATATGCAAACAGATAGTTTTACGTTTTCCTTTCTGAGTAGATGCCTTTTGTTCTGTGTTGAGTAGACATGGCGTCCTCATTCTCTTCCTGGTCTCAGAGGAAAAGCTGTCAGCTTTTCACTGTTGAGTCTGATCTTAGCTGTGGGCTGGTCACACATGGCCTTCATCATGAGGTACGTTTCTCCTATACCTAATTTGTTGCGAGTTTTATTATGAAATGGTCTTAAATTTTGTCAGATACTGTTTTTGCATCTATTGAGGTGACCAGCGTATCCTTTTCGATGCTGCAGGCACTGGGGAGACAGTTCTAAAGGAACCGGACAGGGGCCCAGTGCTCCAGAGCCAGCGTGCTGGTGGCAGCGGGAGACCACAAGGATGCAGGGACTTGACAGCGTAGGTGGGTACGCAGGTTTTATATCTTGGTGTTTAAGAGTGTCTGGGCCAAACGGAACAAGTGTGCAGGGAACCTGGCTGTGGGTGGCCTAGCTCCACTGTGACAGGAGAAAGGCGAGGTCTGTTAGTCAGGCCCTCTGACTGAGGCCTCCCTTACGTGCTGTCCCTCTTCCTTCCCGCCTCTCCATAACTCAGTGCCCCCCCCCCCCCCCAGAGCAGGACTGGTTCTGGGCCCTGTGCAGTGTTCTGTGCTAGCGTCTGTCTCCTGCCACAGTGACTCCTGAAATACCTGACACTCACCACATGTAGGTCGAGTGGAACAATCTGTGACTCAGTACTGTCCCGAAGTAATTTGACATCTGGTGGAGGGGTCGGACGTGTATACAAACGGAGTGTGTGTCGGGGAGAATGGGTTCAGGGTCTCGGTTTAAGGAATGGCACCGCAGAGCAGATACAGTGCACAGCCTCTGTTCCTGGAGGAGCGCCGGGCGACGCAGGGATTCCAGGCGATGGTTGCTTTTCATCTATATTTTTAAAAAGTGGATGTACTGGATTTGACATTGGTCCTCAGCAAAAGTTAGCATGAATTTTAAAATGGGTGGTTTGTGAGCACTCATATTGGAGAGAAGTTATCACTACGAGTGAGTTGGGTTTACACAGAGTAAGTGAGACCAGACTTGGTCCTTTCGTTGTCCATGGGTCTCCTGCTTGGGAAGGAAATGCTGAAGATCCCATATTTGAACCCGGCCTCAGGCAGACCCCTACAAGGCGGCATTTCCCTATTTTGTCACAGGACTTGGTCCTTTGCTCTTTGTCAGACTTGGTGGATGAGGCCAAAGCAAGGCATATTTATTACACTTATAGTGACATAGTTTTAGTGCTTTGGAAAGTAGAACTCGGGTTTATACTGAGGCTGAAATGATGGTATTGAACTTCCACGAGGATACTTATAACCATATATGTACAAGTGGACGCAGCATTTGCGTATCACACATACGTACACACGCAGCGTTCGTGTTCTGGTGTTCACGAGACTGAACATCTATTTGAAGAACAATTTACTGGAAAAGTTCTAGTGATTTTAGCCGACTGCAAGCTCACTGTGAGCAAACAGTGTGGAAATTGCCCGGAGAAGGGATGCAAGCGTAGATGGCATTAATAACTGCCGAGTGCTCAGAGCCAGGGACTGAACCCCACTCCTTTGTGCTTCTCAGAACGCATGTGTCTGGGGCCTTGAGTCCGTAGATGCGGCCGTCACGGTTCAAGAGGCACGAGTTTGGAAGTGGGTAAGCAGGACGTGGAGACAGTGGAGTACCACGTTGAACAAGAAGCTGAGTAGACTGGGGACTGACTTCTCTCTGCCATGACCTGAGGGAGGACAGCACAAATGTGATGTCACTCCAGAGAGCAGAACTGAAACATGCGGCTGGGGACGGTGAGAAACACGGATGCTCAATGTAAGGAACAGTTGGAAGCGAGAGCTCTTAACATCGGAGTGAGGATAAATATTAATTGAAAAGTATTGTAGATATGATCATTCTTCCCAATTCAGTTTTAATCAAAGCTCAATGAAAAAGAAATAGAAAAAGTGGGATTTTTTGAAGGTTGGGAGCACGTTTTTAAAATGACCTGGAAAAACAAATGGGCAATAATGGCTTTAAAAATAAAAAAGAAGGTTCTTTCATTATTATGTAAGGCTAGAATGATTAAATTAAAATGACACTGGTACAGACAGATCAATGGAATAGTTATCTCAGAAAGAGACCCTGATATATCAATAATTTAAGGAAACACAGAAGAGGTATAACAATTGAGACTTATTAGAGGGATTATTTAATACATTTTCTAGGACAATTGGTTTGTTAATTAGGAAAGAAAATAATCCAAAAAATCTTCCAGGTAATTTAAATTGTTAAATGGTTAAAAAACAAAAACACAAACAACAAAACCAAGCCAGAAATATTAGAAAAATAAGAAGAAACTCCTGAACTTAGGGAGAACGTCTCTGTGTTATTATGTTTTACTCTAAAACATTTAAAACATGAAAATAGAATGACTGGTCTGACAGATACCCATGTATTCCTTATATAGGTTTACTAAGTGTAGTATTTTGCCATATTTATTTTCTTCATGATGTATTTAGAAGTAAATTACAGACATGCTGTTTTATCCATAAATTCTTTAGTATGTATCTCTAAAAGAATATTTTTCGTAACTAAGCACAATAATATTATCACATCTAAAAGATTAATAATAATTTCGTGATTTCTTCTAATACCTAGTACACATTCACATTTCCTCGGTTGTCCCTACAGTGTTTTTTTTTTTTAGCTAATTTGCTCAAGTGAGAGTCCAGTTAGTGATCTAAACAGCACGTACCATTTGTCTGTTAGAGCTCTTATTTCTGTGTTGGTCCAGAAAAGTGGCCCCACCACTTTTTTCATTATTGTTACTTGTTGGAAAGACTGGGTTAATTTTCTGGCAGAGTTCCCCCTTCTGGATTTGGGTAAATGATTGTTTCCTTCTGGCTTCATTTAACTTTTAGTGAGCTCTGCACTGTATTTCCTGTAAACTGGAGATTTCCATCTGAAGTTGTGACTATAGTCAGGTAAAACATTCTTGTTGCGAGTATCTCGTGGGGGGTGCTGTAAACATTATATTGCTTTATGTCAGGAGTTGTGTAATCCTAGTTGCTTTACTGTTTGTAATGCTAAGCTCCATCACTAGATTGGTGGTTATGTAAACGTTGCCACACCACTGCCTTGTGAAGTCACGATTTTTCCTGAGACAAATAAATATTCTGTGTGTTGATAACTTGGTGAGTTACCCACTCCTGTCAACCTTATCCTCAGTGCTCTTGGCACCATTGCTCATTCTGGACCAGTTATTCCACTGCAGGTGGCAACTGGTGCCTATTGCAATCCTGTCAGCCCCTTGCTTTCATTAATGATGAGTCTTCTGTCAAGAAGAGTTTCCGTCATCAGCTGGGGCTGTTTGTTACTTTGCAGTAGAGTCCCGTGTGGTAAAGAAAGAATCACACTTAAACCTCTGTCTCTACAGATGTTTTGAGGAGGGAATTGGGATAGCCGTCTTCTCAGTGAGTGGCACGTGTGTTTTCTTCCCGTGTAGAGTATCATTAGGACTTTTATACATTCAGTGCCTCGTTTGACTACAGTATTCCTTACGATGCTGCAACAGGTGGGTTACCAAGGTCAGTGACACCAGTATATTTGTGCCAACACGTTCTTATAATGTGACACTGACATGTCTCCGTTACTTCTGCCCGGCACTCTCTTGGGACATGTGCTTTCAGTGAAATCCATCCTCCCTGAGGCCACCATGTTGGGGACGCGTAGAGATACAGAGTGGATACAGATGAAGGAGTCCCAGTTGTTCTGTCCCTTAGCTGATCGAGTGCCAGCAACCGACATGTGAGTGAGTGATGAGCCCTCAGGGGACATCAGCCTCCAGCTTTGGAGGTGCTTAGTCGACGCAGAATAAAGTGGATGCCAGCTAACCGCTGAGCCCTGGCAGCCTGGAGGTTTGAGAGAGACAAATGCTGTGCACTAGGTGTGGTGTGGCCAGGGACGCAGTCCCAGTAAGCAGGACGGACGCTTGGTGACGCCGGTCTTTGGGGTCCCCCCATGTGATTCCTGTGTCCCTGCTGTGAGGCCAGTGCTCGTCAGTAGTGGCCTTGCTTCCAGTGCAAGGCCCTGGCTTAAGCTCACCCTGTCATCCTCTGCCTCAGATCTGAACTCAGCCTTTTCCCAAGGAGCCCTGGTTCTTTTCAGTGGGGAATGGTACTTAGGGTTCAAAATGTCGGCGTTAGGGAAGCTCTCAGTGGAACAGATTACAATAGAAAAATTACAAATTTGGGCAGGCCTGGTGGCTCAGGTGGTAGGAGCTCTGTGCTCCTAACACCTAAGGTTGCCAGTTCGATTCCCACATGGGCCAGTGGGCTCTCAACCACAAGATTGCCAGTTCAACTCCTTGTATCCCACAAGGGATGGTGGGCTCTGCCCCCTGCAACTAAAATTGAACACGGCAACGTGAGCTGAGCTGCTGCTGAGCTCCCGGATGGCTCAGTTGTTTGGAGCGCATCCTCTCAACCACAAGGTTGCCGGGTTTGACTCCCTCAAGGGATGGTGGGCTGTGCCCCCTGCAACTAGCAACGGCAACTGGACCTGGAGCTGAGCTGCGCCCTCCACAACTACGATCGAAAGGACAACAACTTGACTTGGAAAAAATCCTGAAAGTACACACTGTTCCCCTTCCCCAATAAAATCTTAAAAAAAAAAAGTTACAAATTTGATGACAGTGAAAACAATACAACATGTTTCCCCAAAGCAGAATTAAAGAGAAACTCTGAAGTGCAACAGAATGGACAAGAAAAATACTAAAAATCCTATAAAAATGAAAAACAACATGAATGAGCAACTCTCAAAAGATGGAATACCAACGAACAGTAAATACTGAATCACGTACAACTTTCGAATAATAAAGAGAATATATACTGTTTTCCTTTATCAAATTAGTAGATTTTTTTAAAAAAAGATTTTATTGGGGAAGGGGAACAGGACTTTATTGGGGAACATGTATGTCTAGGACTTTTTTCCAAGTCAAGTTGTTGTCCTTTCAATCTTAGTTGTGAAGGGCACAGGTTCAGCTTCAAGCTGTTGTCCTTTCAGTCTTAGTTGTGGAGGGCGCAGCTCAGCTCCAGGTCCAGTTGCCGTTGCTAGTTGCAGGGGGCGCTGCCCACCATCCTTTGCGGGAATCGAACCGGCAACTTTGTGGTTGAGAGGATGCACTCCAACCAACTGAGCCATCCAGGAGCTCAGAGGCAGCTCAGCTCAAGGTGCCGTGTTCAACCTTAGTTACAGGGGGCGCTGCCCACCATCTCTTGCGGATTCAAGGAATTGAACTAGCAACCTTGTGGTTGAGAGCCCACTGGCCCATGTGGGAATCGAAGCAGCAGCCTTCGGCATTAGGAGCGCGGAGCTCCAACCTCCTGAGCCACCGGGCCAGCCAAATTAGTAGATTTTTGTTAAAAGAAATAAGCTTCAATGTTGACAAGAATGCAGTGAAACTGGAGTTCTGCACACACTGATGGAAATGTCACTTGATTTTGGGCTTTCTGCTGAGTTATCGGGCAATATGAATTAAATTGCAATATTAAAAAGTTACAGCCATTTGTACTAGTTAGAGTAGAGCCTCGGATACTGTGACAAAGGGGCACCAGAAGAAGTGTCTTAAACGGCAAATTTATTCCCATCCATGCAGAAGTCCAGGGCCTGTGCCTCAGGCTGGAAGGCAGCCCAGGTCCCAGTCCGAGGTGTAGGGCCCGGTTCCTTCCAATGTCCCGCTCTGCTGTGGTCGGGATGTTTCAGCGGTGCCGTCCCAGCTGGGTCCTAGCAGGTCCGTGCCCATCACAGAAGGAAAGGAAGTGCAGGACGGGCCATCTTCCTTAAAGCCAGAGAGGTAGCACCTGCTCACAAGCCGCAGGAGGCCGGGGCTGCTGTGCTGACCGGGAATCCAGCTTACGTGCTGCTGCCGAGGGAACAGGCTTCGTCCTTTGATTCAGTAATCCGTTTCTGACCATCCAGCCAGATGAAATACATCAGCTGCAGAAAATAAGGGCTAGTTACATAAGGACCGAGAGCTCAACCAAGGACCTCACTGGTCAGTCTGTGACTTACTGGGTGAACCCCTTGGGGACCGTCTGTGCACTGTTGCTGGAGGGCCCTCGAGGCCACGGGCAGGGGGAAATGAGGTGGGAAACCCAGGAGGGTTTTCAGTCAGCCAGGGATTCAGTTCTAGTAAGAACACAATGTCACTGTGTGTGTCGTTGGGCAGAGAGTGGAAGCAGCTGCCACACCCAGGACACTCGGTGATGGCTGTTGGAATGAGGGCTTCAGCGTCATGCTGATTCTTTGGAATATTAAACTTTTATGAGCTGTATAGAGTTTGGACGGAGCATGTTGTCTGTGAGGCCGAATGCCCACTTTACTTCGCCCAAATGGTAAGAGGTCCTAACAGAAGGTCCCGAGTGCTGTGTGGGTACAGACAACTGGGAAGTGTTATTTTAAAATGTTCAAAGGTAATTACATTTGTAAAGTTAAAGATGAGCAAAAGGCCAGGAAACGCTAAACAAAAAGTCACTTCTCAAGGAGAAAAAGATATTTTCATTTTCTTGTCTCTTGATTAATGTGCTCTTCCCTGCAGAATAGTCAGAGAATAATGAAAACCCTTGGCTCCTTACATTTAAAGTAGATGGTACTGTTTTATGCATTTACTAAAGCTATATTATCTGTATTTAAATAGTATCTACATAGCCTCTTTGTTATGGAAATAATGTATTCTAATAATCTATTAATCTATATAATTACTTATCTAATAACCTGTTTGTCATTTTATGAAGTGTGATCAGAAAATACAGTGAATGTTTAAGTAAAAAAATGTATTACAGTAAAAGACACTTAACCCCCCTTAAAATACTCCCCCTCACTTTGAACACACTTGTCCCATCATTCTTGCCACTTCCTGAAGCAGCTCTGGACGTCCTCTTTCATGAGGGTCTTTACTTCATTCTCCATCATGACAACGTTCCGTGTCACACATCGCTTCTGCTACAGCAATTTCTGTCAAATAAAAACATTACTGTGTGTCCTCATCTACCTTATTCACTGTAACTGGCCCCATGTGACTTCTGGCTCTTTTCAAAGTCAAAATGATTCAGAACATCGAGGCAGCCATGACAGCGCAACTAAAGACACTCACAAAAGAGGACTCCCAGAACTGCTTCAGAAAATGGCAGGAACAATGGGATGAGTGTGTTCTAAGCGAGGGGGAGTATTTTGAGGGGGATTAATGGCAATGTATCTTTTCTTTTTTTTTAAAGATTTTATTGGGGAACAGGACTTTATTGGGGAACAGTGTGTACTTCCAGGCCTTTTTTTTCCAAGTCAAGTTGTTGTCCTTTCAATCTTAGTTGTGAGGGTGCCGTTCAGCTTCAAGTTGTTGTCCTTTCAGTCTTAGTTGTGGAGGGCGCAGCTCATCACCAGGTCCAGTTTCTAGTTGCAGGGGGCACAGCCCACCATCCCTTGCGAGACTCGAACTGGCAACCTTGTGGTTGAGAGGACACACTCCAACCAACTGAGCCATCCGGGAGCTCAGCGGCAGCTTAGCTCAAGGTGCTGTGTTCAATCTTAGTTGCAGGGGGCAGAGCCCACCATCCCTTGCGGGACTCGAGGAATCGAACTGGCAGCCTTGTGGTTGAGAGCCCACTGGCCCATGTGGGAATCGAATTGGCAGCCTTCGGAGTTAGGAGCATGGAGCTCTAACCGCCTGAGCCACCGGGCCGGCCCAATGGCAATGTACCTTTGACTGTAATATATATATATATATATATATATATATATATATATATATATATATATATATATATATATATATAAACACTCAGTGTGTTTTGTGATCACACCTCGTAGCTGTGACATTGAGTCATTTGTTTTGTGTCAGGCTTGTGCTGGTTTCCCCGCAGTAGATGACCAGGTTGCTTGTGACTGGATTTCCCTATGAGAGTCCTAGGGAAACTAATTTCCATTTGGTCTCTTTTGGGAATATACCGTACAAAGAGTAAAACGGAGTCCATTCATTCCCACTGTGTACAGAACACCTACTATGTTTAAATCAGTAAATCACACCATGATCTGGTTAGGCAGATCCTGTGTCTACAGAAACATCTGAAATACAGTTGATAAACCAAGTTCACAGGAAGTAATGTAGTTAAAGTGGACAGAAGGGACCCTCGTGGTGGCTGGTCACTTTCTCATCACTTGGCAGCGTTGTGCTTCATAGAAGCTTAATAATTTTGTTTATTGTCACCTGAAAGGCTCCATTTATTACCATTTGTCACAGTGAGGCTAAGATCAACTTGGTCTTGTTATCAGCCTTCAGATTCAGCATTGGACACAGCGTGTCATAATAAGGAGCCTGGATAAAGACACCATTTCCTCAACTTGTCACAGAAATGGAACTGGAAGTCCCCCTCCGAATAAAAAAGCCTTATTTGGAAGCATTCACTGCGGTCAGATGTCCCTGTTTGTGCCGGGTGCCTGGTAGTAATCGGAACAGGCCTCGGACACGTGTGGGTTCCAGCGTGCATGTGACCCTGACGTCCTGCGGCCCCACTGGCTTCTGTCCAGGGTGCTGGGCTCATGTGAGACCCTCTTGGCAGGTTGTACACGCGCTGAGCCTAGGGTTTCCTCCCTGTGCGCCTCCGGTGAGCTAAATCCACGCCCAGTGTGAGCGCGTGTGTGCGCGCGTGCCTGTGTGTGCCTGTGTGTGCCTGTGTGTGTGCATGTAAAGGTGCTCTGCAGAGAGGTGGCTGGCAGTGATCTGCAGGCGACATCACTGCGCTGTATGTGCTCTTGACAGAGGGACCCTCGTGTCCTGAACCAGGCGGGACCCCAGCCACCGCCCACAGAGCTGATCAGCTCCGCCTTTGAACACGTTCTAGTGCTTTTCTTGCCTAGTTTTTCCTTTTAGAAACATGAGGAATCAGGCAGAATAATTTCTTTGTGACAAAGGCGCGGCTCCTTACTCTGTAGCACCTGCTCGGACGGATGCCGCAGGCCGCAGACGGCGGCGTCCCCTTCACGTGTGAGTGGGAGAGGCTGGCGGAGGGGTGTCAGGCTGGGCTGATGTCAGAGCGGGTCATGTGCTCCGCGGCCGCTGGGACTGGCCGCCCGGAGCACATGGAGCGCTGTGCGAGGCTGCAATTGGCAGGGCGGCCGGCTGCTGCGCCTCTGTCCCCGACACCAGCCGCGGCGAGGCTGGGCCCCTCCGCCCTGGGCCCCATCTGCTGAGCCGGCGCCGCGGGCGGGCGGGCGGGCGCGCGTGCGGGAGAAGCGGCCCCAGTAAGTGCCGGCGGGCTCGGGCGCGGGGGAGGCGGCGGGCGTGGGCTGCGGCCCGGGAGCCCTTTGTCAGCCGCAGCCGCGGGATCTGGGCGGGGCAGCCCTGCTTTCCAGCCGTCCCGGGCGGGGGCCGGGCCGGGGCTCGGGGCTCGGGGCTCGGGGCTCGGAGCCCGAGGTGCAGGCGCCCCAGCCCTGGCGTCCCACGCCTCTCCCAGACGGGTTTTCTGATGTGCATTTTCTAGTTTTGTAATTTAGGGCGGGTTACTAGGTCTGGTGAAAGAGTCGGTTTCAATGGCCCGACCCTAAGGGGACCCGTGTTGGGGGGGAGGGCGGTGGCTGTCTCTGTCTCATTCCCTGCTGATGTTGGCCTGGTGGCTGTGTCTGTGCCACAGAAGTACTTCGTCGCCGCCGCCTCTTTTCTGCTTTGGGGGACGAGCAGGGGCAGACCGGCAGGGAGGGGCGTGTGGGTTTGGGTAGTTTCTGGCAAATTGCAGTGCTGTTAGTATGTTGCCTTTTTTAATGGTCAGGTTTATATTAGGGAGCGGCAGGGTGGTGGAATTCTCCAGCAAGCAATTGTCTTTCCTGCTTCAAAAGCCAGATGAGAGTGGGGACCAGTGCCAGGTGCCGATTCGTAAGCGCGGCTTCCTTGGGTCTTTTGCTGGTAACAAGCACCACATTTGCACACTCATCTCTGCCATGTTTAGGTGTGGCCTGTGTGGAGCGCGAGCGAATGAGTAAATCCAGTAACATCTTACTGACCCTTCCAGGCACATTACACGGGGCTCATTTTAAAGACTGGAAAGCATGTGTGGCTGCAAGGGGCTGTGAGGGCAGGTGGGGAGAACAGGTGTGTACCTGCTGTGCTGCTTTCCTGTGGACACGTGACAGAGCTTCCGGTCGAGGTGCAGGATGACCACACGCCTGTCAGCAGCAGAGGTGAATAACCAGGTGTGTGTCAGCGCTGGAGGAAGGATTCTGGCCTGTCTTGTAGTGAGAACCCTAGTCCTTCCCGTGTGTGTCTGCACCTACTGTAGGCTTTGGGGCCAAGGACCAATCCCGGAAGCATTTAGGCGTGGAAGCTGCTCGGGTGGGAGTGGTGCTGGGGTGCTCGCAGAGAGCGTGCTCAGAGGAGGTCTGCTGGCTGCTGTGCAGCACTTTGCAACAGATGGTTTCGGTGCCAACTCTGGCCCAGGCGCTGGCCCCATGTGGGGCTGCGTGCACCCACTGGGTCAGCAGCAAGTGCACACAGGGCTCTAGCGCGTCCTTGAGCGCATGGAGCTGAGCGCCAGTCAGGCGACGTGCAGGTCCCCATGGCCCCGCCCCGCCTCTCCTTCCATGTTATTGGGCGAAGCTGCCCTTATGCTGCAAAGCGCTACCGTCACTGCCTGTCGTTCTGCTGGCTGTCCCAAGAGGGCACAGCATGTGCAGCTGTCCTGGCTGAGGAGACTGCTGAGCAGGGTGGGGGGTTCCGGCCCCCGTGTGCCCGCCAGCTCCTCATGGTAAAGATGCCCGCTGTGGCAGTTTCCGAACTCCACTTCTTCAAAAATTTCTGTGTTCCTATGAGAAGAGATGAAGACAGTTGCTCGTTTCCCGTGTCACTCACACGAGCTCTTTTCAGTTCCTGTGTATCTGCACTGCACCCAGATTTCTCCTTGGCAGGGACGTGGGGCTGGGACACACTGGAGGGCCTAGCAGCTCAGCCGTCACATCACTGGGGAAAGCTGGCCAGCGTGTACCTGAGGGCCTGACCGTCATACCGGCACCAGGCCCCTGGCAGCCGGCCCAGTGCCCTCTGCAATCAGTCACACGACCGTAAGGAAGAGCGGCTTCCGGCAAGACCAGCCGTTTCCAGCTGCAGTCACTTTCCGCTGTGTGAGCTGCGGTGTCAGTAGGACAGTAAGGTCACTGCCATCCCTGTCCCTCCCCGAGGCCATCTGGGAGCAGACTCACAGTCCTCTGGGGGAAGTGAAGGCCCATTTTCTTAGGGTAGCACGTCTGTTCGTGAGTCACGTCCTGATCTTCAGGTGCCACCAGGTCCTGAGTTTCCGCCTTACTGGGTGTCTGGGCCCCCGATTAATGGGGCTAATCAGACAGGCCGAGAACACTAGACACTTCCTCTGTTTGGGTGGCCTTCTGAGTCGTATGAATGTTCTTTCTTTGTGCAGGCCCTGTTCATGGTGCCAAATTTAAACCCATTGAAGAGACGTTTACTTTAAAATAACGTTTCAGCTTAACTTACTCTCTTTAGATTACTGCTAGCCCCAGAAGAGACTGTAAAAAAATCACTTGTGGATTGAATGACGGCAACTACAGACCGCGCCTGTGAGTGAGGAGATGTGGGAGGTGGCGAGAGGGTGCGCCTCGTTAGGTGTCAGCGCACTGGGCCGCGCGGTCCCGACCTGGTGTGGAGTCAGCGTCCGTGTGAGGGCACGTCCTGGAACTCATCTGCGTTAATGAGCTCGTAGGGGCAGCAAGCAGCCCTCAGGCTGGGTGCTGCTGGGTTACGGTTCTGGGAGCCTTGCCCAGGGACACAGGCCTGTGAGCATGTCCTGATGTCACTAACCCGTCTCTGCTGCTCAGTGAGGGCGTCCTTTCATTCCAGACGTGCTCTGCGGGGACACCCCGGACAGATTAGTTCTGGTAGCTCTGAGTGGTTTCAACCAGAATAATTGGAACACTGTTCTAGAGGGCCTGCACTGTCACTCAGAAAGAAATGGCTGCATGTGTGACATTTCTAAATGGTGACATCTCCAAGAAACCTTCTAGCTGCTTTCTTACGAGGTCTGACAATTAAGTTCGTGAACTGGTTGCAGTGATGTTGCTCACCTATTTTCATATCAGAGGGATTATTCGTTATGAATTTGTACCAACTGGACAAACAGTGAACCAAGTGTACTGTTTGGAAGTGCTGAAAAGGCTGCGTGAAAAAGTTAGACGACCTGAACTTTTCGCCGACAATTCATGGCTGTTGCATCACGACAATGCACCAGCTCACATGGCACTGTCTGTGAGGGAGTTTTTAGCCAGTAAACAAATAACTGTATTGGAACACCCTCTCTACTCACCTGATCTGACCCCCAATGACTTCTTTCTTTACCTGAAGATAAAGGAAATATTGAAAGGAAGACATTTTGGTGACATTCAGGACATCAAGGGTAATATGACGACAGCTCTGATGGCCATTCCAGAAAAAGTTCCAAAATTGCTTTGAAGGGTGGACTAGGCGCTGGCGTTGGTGTATAGCTTCCCAAGGGCAGTACTTTGAAGGTGACCGTAGTGATATTCTGCAGTGAGGTATGTAGCACTTTGTCTAGGATGAGTTCGTGAACTTAATTGTCAGACCTCTTATTTTAAGCTTCAGGTTATGGGGCAGGGGGAAGGGAAATTAGGCATTAATGTTAACACTAAGGAAAGACAGAAACTCCAAATAAAGATACCACTTTTTTGGAAAGGATGTAACTGGAAGCAAACACAGAAAAGATGCTCAGTGGAGTATCAGCACGGGAGCAGCTGCTGTCCCCTCGTAAATGTCCCTCTGAGGCCTTGGGTGCCATTACATGTTCCATTAAAGCAGGAAGCACAGCAGATATCTCTGCTGTGAACGAATCAGCAGATTCACTTAACGCTAATGCGTAATGTGTTCAGAGCAGGCCAAAAGCTTTTCAGGTTATTGCAACACAGGGCCCTCAGTCCGTACGTCCAAATGTCTCAAGTGCATGCAACCACGGGCCAGCCCCCTGCCCATCGTCCACCTGCGAGCCGGGGCTGTGTTCACTGTGCCAGCAGCTGCCAACTTGCGGGAAACTGGGCCACTGCATGGGTCAGTGCAAGTTGCAGAGCTTTCTGATCGTGCGTTTGAACTGCTATGCGCTAGTCTGTGTTGATTAATGCTAATTATTTCCAACCATCTTCTCAACGGTTTAGACAGAGGCCTTCCTTATACCAACTGTGTTTATTTATTGTCCTTTGGGCTTTGAGGTAGGTCTTCAGCGTATTTTTGTCCTTTGTCTTGAGTGTGGGAAAGGAGTTGTGAGGCCCTTACATGACCCTGCCCTTGAAAATCGCACTCCAGTGCAGCCTTTGAGATTTGGTAGAACAGGAGCTCTGTGTGTATCGATTTGGAAAGAGACTGTGCACTGTGACCAGTTGAAAAGAAAATCCCATGATTCCAGACCCAGATTTGGAATTTGGATGTTGTTGACATTGTTATTCTCTTATTCCTTAATCTTGTCCGTTTGATCTGTGCTTTTGCATCAGATTAAATGGGTTTTTGAGGCGGCATCATAAGTAGTGACAACATGACAACAACAATAGCACTTGCCATGTACCCGCCCTCCGCTGACACGTCACTGATTCACGATGCCCCACAGATGTCAGGTGAGCTGTCAGCTGAGAGGCCAGCGGGTCTTCCTCAGTCTAGAGCTCTGACTCCTGTCACTTACGCTTATTGTGTCGACTGCAGATTTCTGTGGAGGTGTGAACACAAAAGCGAAGGCTGACACAGAGGCCTTTTGTCCCCATGCCACTCCCAGACGTGGCGAGGGGCGGGTGCTGGTGTGTGGCGAGGCGGGAATGCTCCCGTGTGGGCTGAGGTGCTTCTCCGCCCGGTAGCTCTCCTGCAGGTGCCCAGGAGACAGTCCCCATTGCAAGTTCCCGATGAAAATATCTGCATTGAACAATATTTTGTATCACAGGACCTTATTCTTAAAAGCATGGTTCTTTCAACTTTATCCAAAACGTGGCTTTCTAGTGAAATCGCTGTGCAAAGCATGATTACGGAAGCCTGCAGGTGCCATGTGGCCGGAGACACTCGTGAGAACAGCAGTGCTGAGGGTCTGCAAAGGCCCGGCCCTGCCCCCTCCGTGGGCCCTGGCTACCGCCCTGATGAGTGGCCAGTGGCCTGCCTAGCTCTGCCTTCTCCAGGCTCCCAGGCGTGTGCTCAGGTTACCCTGTCTTCCCGGAACTGGCACCTGGCTGGTACAGAGCGCAGCTGGCCCACGGCACTGCCACCCACCAGGGGCCCTGCTGTGGAGGTGTGAGCGCCGAGGTCGAAACAGCAAAGTAGGGTTTCTTGGACATTTTAAGAGAATACATTGTGGAAAAACAGAGCAAAGACCGGAAAACCAAGCCTAAGTCATCCAGGCTGAGCTGCTTGTGCTTGGCTTTGAGCTAAGCAGGTTCTTTCCTGGAGCTTCCAAACAGCGTCTAAGGTGGTGGTTGTGACACTCGAGAGTGTCCCCTTAAACTGTCGTTCAAGTGCCAGTGGAAAAGCAGGCTGCAGAAAATTTTACACAATTGGATCTTTTTCCCAGGTTGCTGTTGGAACATCAACTCTGCAGTTCATAACTTTTCCTCGTAGCTCAATGTCACTGGGTTTTATAATGAAGGAGACATGACTCCATCCCTCGTGAGGAGCGGAGCTGAGTTAAAAGTAGTTTGCGCCATTTTATAGTCACACAACTGCTTCCTTTTGCCCAGAAAAGACTGTTGCTTCTCCATCTTGTATGTTTTATGCTTTTACTAAAACTTGCTGATATGTACAAAAGCATATTCTTTCTAGCGGTAAAGTTACCTGTGGAATAATACTGCAGAATTTTAAGCACTTCACTGTGGTAGTGTATGGTATTCAATTTCAGAATGAGCTGAGTTCTGTAAGAACATCTGGCCCAGATGTTAGTAAAACAGCTGTCGCTCTACCGTTTCACATGGGGAGTCACGCTGCCCGGTCTGCTGCTTGTTATGCACCCCGCTTCCGCCTCCACTGGTGACCGAACAGAAGAGACTTAGAGAAAAATGTTGAAAAAGGAGGTGTATTGTTGCGTATAAGCTCCTCAGACGCGCCGGCATTATTGTCCAGAGACAGCTACACACTTGGGCTTAGGATGGGCCGGTTTCACTTGCTCAGCATTTAATTGGGGAGAGAGGCACCCCCCACCCCCAAGACGGGCACCCAGCTCACATCCGTTTATCAGCACCTGGCAGGGCAGGTGAGCAGGGAGCATGGGAGAGTCGCTGGCCGCTGACTGGGGCAGGCGTCACATGCACACAGCGCAGTTTTGAAAGGTGGGCGAGCCTGCACTTTGAACCTCAGGGAAGTGAACAGGCTTTGCTGTCCGAAGGAGGTCTTGAGCAGAGGCCTGGGAGGGGTTTGAGGCAGAATGGTCCAGCATGAGGTAGGAGGTGAGGGGGCTGACAGAGGGCTGGCCAGGTGGCCTGTTAGGCCCCAGCAGCTCAGAAACCCAGGACAGGCATGTCTGAGTGGACAGATGGCCGGGAGTTCCGATGGTAGACATGTCAGGGCAGTTTTCCAATATTTTTGGAAATTTTCCTGGTAGGACAGCATGTCAGGTTAATTTAAGCCCTGTGTGGTCATTGCAGTCAGTTAATTACAGTGGTACCTGGTACGTCCAGGGGACTGTATATTTTTTCTCTTTTAATTTATGAATGATTTATGTTTCTGAATGTGTAACATACTGTCCCAAACTGAAAAGCTACCATAGGATAAGTAAGCCTTCCTTCTCCCGTGGTGCCTGTCAGACGACGGCGGTGCTTAGCTGTTTGTGTGCCGTCTGCGGTATGCCGTGAATGTACTCACGCGTCGCGTGTGTCCCGTTCCACAGGAATCGTAGCCCTCACGCGCTGCTCCGCGTCGTCTCACTGAGTATGTCTGGGTGTTTCGTATCAGTACATACCAATTCCTTGTTCCTTAGACATGTTTTATTCTAAACTATTTCAAACGTGCCCCAAGTTAGAATGTGTAATGACCCCTTTATCATACCTACTGATATTTGGAGAATCTTACCATATAGTAGAGAATATTAAGGAATTTCATTAACTTTGTTGAGTTTGATCGTGGCTTAGTGGTTATGTACCATTTCTCATTAATAAAAGATCATGCTGATATATTTGAGTGCAGTGATATGGCGTCTGAGGTTTGCGACTTACAGTCAAATACACCAGAAGGAATCTGTGCGGGGGAGCAGCTTGAACCAAGACTGGAAAATGTTGAGGTGGATGAATGCAGGTTCATTCTAATATTTCTCTACTACTGTGTGTGGGGGTAAATTTCCATAACAACACATTTGCTGGTGTGGCTTCATCTATTGCTCCCCCTTTGTCTCGGGAGTATTTTAAAATAAAGTCTGGGTATCGTGTGACTGCACCAGGAAGTATGTCAGTATGTTTTCCTAAAACATAAGGACTTTAAAAGATCACTAAAATGATCACATCTCAGAAATGAACAATAACTCTTCATATAACCCAATGTCCTGTCTATTTTCCAATTTCCCTGATTCTCAAAAACAATGACTTTATATAGCGGTTTTGTTTGAATTAGGAGCCAAACTAGGTCCACATATGGCATCCATTAAAACGCTTTTAGACATTAACACTTCTCTTACTAAAAGCATTTGTTTGCTGAGGAAAGTAGGTGACTTATGCTGCGGAAGCCCCGCCCCTGGGAGTGACCATTCCCACCAGGTCTGGCCAAACGTGTCCTGTGCCCCTGGATGTGACACTCGGTGGGACTCAGGCGCAACGTTTTTGGCCAGAACCCTTCCTGGGTGGTCCTGCTGTGTCCCCACTGCGCCCTCCGAAGCCGTGCTCTGTGTTTCTCTGAGTGATTCTCAGACGGGCTGTGGGCGGGGTCTGCGGCCCTCACCTCACCTTTGCAGCCTCAGTGATGGGTGTTGCCTCGGCCCATCACCCACTGGGGCTGTAAATGATCCTGGTCCTTCCGGCCTTTTGCATTTGCGACCTGGGCTGTCACATAGGAGCTCCTCTCATCCATGTTCCCATGCGCCCGAGGACAGCGGGTTTATTGTTTGTCAAGACCACATCACACTGTTTAACTGGTCCCCTGTTTAGGGGTATTTACTGATTTATTTATCGTAGGGAGGGCGCAGCTCACAGTGGCCCATGCGGGGATCGAACCGGCAACCTTGGTGTGATTAGCACGGCGCACGGCGCTCTAACCACTGAGCTGACCAGCCACCCCTTGGTTATGGGTATTTACACTGTTTCTTTTGCTTCTTCTTTTGGTTTAAGTATTTTTTCTTACAGGATTTCTTCATATACACATGTATTTACAATGACTAGTAAGCTATGGAATTTTAAGTTTTACTTAAATAGAAAAGTATTATTGGACTTTTTTGTTTTCTGCACGTTAGTTTTGTATAAAGATAAGTCAGACAGACAGACGTGCATTTTAGCCCAGGGCCACTCATCAGTCACACGACCTTGGGCACGTTGTGTGTCCTTTCTAAGCCTCCGTGTCTTCCTTCATACACTGGGTGTAATAACGGTACCCCGTCCCGTGATTGTTTGGGGGTGAGAACCCATCAGCACGCCTGTGCGCTGCACGTGTGCAGTACGTGCACAGGGTGGTAAAGTTCGCTGGGCTTTGAGGTGTAAGAGAAATGGCACAGGCAGAGTCTGGGACCCGGCGGCTGGCAGGGCGCTCCGGAAACAGTGCTGCCTTTCTCCCTTCCTTCACTTACTCCAGTCTCAGCGACAGTGAGAGGGTGAAGATGAATCTCGGGGGCCCGAGCTTGTCACTGGGAGGCCGGCCTCTCCCCGCGGTCAGCCTTGGGGCCACCCAGTGGAGGGCAGACTCCCTGCTGCCCTTGGGCCTTGCTGCTCACTGACACGTGTCAGCCCGGAACGCAGAGGGCAGAAAGCATCAGCCCTGCATCTTCACCTTGAGCTGGGGACGTGGGCTGTCCCTGTCCTCACCTGGCCTCCCTGCTCGGCATGGTTTCCATGTCGTTTTTAGGATTAGAAAGCTGTGCTGCTGTGACCCGATCTCTGTCACTTCTTGTCCTGGGTCAGTCAGTGTGGGAAGGAAAAGTAAGTGGACTCATACTCATGAGTGCGCCCTTCAGATGTGAGAGTAGGTGGCGTTGCCCTGAACGTCGGCGTGCTGGCTATGTCTCCTGGCAGCTCCTGGGGTGGCTGCTTCTCCTGCCCTCCTGGTTGCCCCTTCCCGTCTGTTGCTTGTCCTCACACCATCCTCTGCCTTAGCCCCATCCCTCCGCTTTCCCGTCACATGGCCAGGCTCCCCTTTTTGCTCCGGGGACTTCAGGCTCCTGCCTCTCCTGTCCTCTCTGCTGCCTCGTCCTGGAACCTTCAGGTTGCGCGGACCCTGCCTGCCCCTTTGTCCAGGCGACTGGGCAGGCCGGCTCCATTCTTCCTGTGTCCTGTGTCCTGGCCGACGAGCACTGTCCTGGGCTGTTCCCGAACCTTTGGACACACGCCTTGCACACAGGCTGAGTATCGTGAAGATCTGTGGGGACAAAGCACGGAGTGGCTCCCTGCTGCCAGGGAATGTGCTGAGGGAGCACACCTGCTCTTGGCCCTGCAGTGACAGAGGGCACCGTGATGCCTGCGTGCCATCTTGAGGAGGGCAGCGCTGAGTGTGTCACACCAAGGAACTTTTCTAGAGGTCACAGTGTGGCTTGGGTGGCATGACTGCCATCTGGTGTATTCATTGAGATTTGGAGTGTCACCCACTCAGAGTGGAGAAGACCGAAAACAGGGCGGCCGCTGGTTTTTTTTGTCTCCATCGGTTATTCTCCGGCGAGGTAGCTCAGATTCCTCCAGCCAGCTGTAAGCAGTGGTGTAACCACTTTTTTGATTGAAGGATGACTTTGGAAAGAATTACATGTGGCAGATGACGTCCCATCTTGCACACCCTCTGCACCTGGATGCCGCCTGAGGAAAGCTTCTTGTAAATGCTGCTGTGGCCTCCTGCTATCGCGCCGTCCTCTGCAAGCTGGCTTGTGTCCCCCCCTTTGAGGTGGTCTGTTTTTCTCCTGCTGCCCTGAGCATGTGGCACTTACTGCTGCTGTGCACCAGCTTGGTGCTGGAAGGACAGAGGTGAACAGACGCTGTCCTGCTCTGGCAGCTGGCACTTGCTCAGCACCTTGGTGGGTGGGGCAGGGTGGCCTCTGCTGGCCCCACCTTGGCTCTGAGGCAGACTCTTGGCCTGGCCCTAGGAACCTGCATTCTCATCAGATGATCTTAGGCCCAGAGCATGGCAGGAGTCAGGTGGCACATGGGACGGTGACAGCCAGCAAGCACCGCTGCGCCCGCTCTGCGCTGACGTTTCTGGGGGAGGCATGGCTGAGTGCTTGTGCACAGGCTCTGGGGTCAGGACCAAGTACCTGCAGCCCAGGGGCACCCCCAGTTTAGCCCTGGGGTGTCCCGGGGACACAGCTGACAGTATTGTGAGGACTCATTAGGGGACATGCAGAGATCAGGCGATGACACTACTGTCCAGTGTCACCCTGCCTGGTGCTGCGCTGAGCAGGTGGCACGGACGAGGAGGCACAGGTCACGGCATGCCCAGTCTCTGCTGGAGCCCTGACCTGACAAGTGTGTGTGGCAGAGTGTGTGCGTCCCCTGCGGCCACCTGCCCCTGGGGTGCTGTCCTTTAATGCACTGGCAGAAGCTCACACCTTCAAACTGCTGTGCTGGAGCCTGATTTCGTCAATATGCCCTCCCTCCACGGTGGGCCATGCGGAGAGCCTTCTGGAAACCCTGATGGCTGCTCTCTTACAGTCCATCAGGGCTGGTTTCTTCTGTGTTAGAGATGAAATGATAAACTTCCTGCGATGACCTTATAATCTAGGGGGCATGACAGTCCCCTGCTCAGAAGACCCGGCCTCCACGTCACTGCCCATGGTGAAGGCTGGATGCACTGTTTTTACACAGACCCACACGTCTGAGTCTAAGCAAGTGTGTCATGAAACAAGCACAGTCGAGTGCCCACGCAGAAGGCTGAGCAAATTTTAATTTGATTTGATTCTAATTTCAGGTTGGGTATGGAAGGCTTTCATGTTTGTGGTCAGCATTGTGGATACTTAGTAACAAGGTCAGAATGTGCCTGAGCTTCTGACATGCACTTCCTTGTCTTGAGTTCTTTTCCTGGAGCGATTTAGTTTTCACACACTGAAGTGACGATGGAGGCCTGGCCTCCAAACAGGTCTGCAGGTGTCGCGAATCAGGAGGAAATCAGGGACCTGAGCTCGCTTTCTTTTTTTCTGTAAAACGAGGAGGTGGGAGGCCTGGCATTTCCTCAAAGTTTTGACAAGTGGCCCCTTTTCCTGGCTGGAAGTGTGACACCACACAGCGTGGCCGCCTGCGTGAACACCTGCCCTTGCTCAGCGGCAGGCACTTGTAGGTCCCCCGGGGCAAGTCCTGTAGGCCCAGGACACTGCAGAACCCACCATGGCCACGCCAACACTTGTCACACTAGCTGATTATCCCATTAAACAAGGTGCTTGCAAAACAGTTTCATAGAAGACGTTTGAAGTAAAAGGTGGTGACTGTCACCTAGGTTACTGTAAGTGTGGACAGACACCTGATGCTTCTCTTAGAAGACATTCCCACTGAAGAGAGCGGGAGTTCAGACCTCTGGGAGCCAGGCTGACTGTTCATAAGAGCAACTTCTTCAGTTTTAAGTATTAAGTGATTTGATTAGTTTCCTATTGCTGCTGGAACAAATTTCCAGAGCCTTAGTGGCTTAAAAAGCACAAATGTATCACCTTACAGTCCCGAGTGGGTTCCTGGGCTGAAATCTGTATGTCTGGCTCTTCCCCTAACTCTAGGCACACACACACACGCACACACACACACACACGCACACACACACACACACACACACACACACACACAGAGCTCTATACAGGTATAATTAAGATACAACAAACAGTACATATTCGAAGCATGCACTTTGATACATTTAAAATAAAACTTGAAGCCATCACTGCAGTCAAGATACCAAACATATCCATTACACTTAAAATCCCCTCCCGGCCCCTTTCTTAATCTCCCCTCACTCTCCCCAAACTGCCCATCTGGGTAGATATAGAACATTCCATGTCACAGGAGGCTCTGTTGGAAAGTGCTGGTGAGTCTTGCCGAGAACACCCCATTGTGTTTCATTGTGGTTGCCACACCGGTCGTTGGTGAGTCAGTGAGCATTGGTACCACTAGTGCAGGAAGACAGTTCTAGCTGACGGTCGCTCTTGGTTAGGACCTGTCAGCCAGACCTGGGGGTGAATGCGGGTCACTCCACCAGGCCGCTGCACCAGGCAACCCCCCACCCCTGGCCAGCACGGGTCCGCCCCACCTGGCCACCTGTCATGCAGGGTGTCAGACGCAGCAGCACAGCAAGGCTTCCCGTGGGCAGCCTGCTCCTGACTGTAGGTAGGACAGTTAGCTCTGGGGAGTGGACACAGATTTGTATCTTTGATTGAGGTGGGAAAACAAGGCACACCTTCTCCTTCCATTTAATTATGAGACAGATTTGCCCAGAGCATCCCCGCTCTGCATCCCCTGTTCTCTCTGCTTCTCCTCTTCTCTCTGAGCGTTTAGACCAGGGCTTGCTTACGTCCCTGTAAATTCCTCAAGACACTGGTGACATTGAGAAGGGTCTGACTTTGTCCCTGTCACCTTCACTTGGACCCTCGGCTGAGGAGAGAGGGAATAATCCAGTCTTCCTAGAGAATAGTTCCAATTGTTTGTTTCTTGTCACAGAAGTTTATTATTAAACATGAGAGTACAGATAAGCTGAGGAAGGAAGTAAAAATTATGACTGCTTAACATATAGAAATAACTACTTTATAGTTTAGTATAAAGCGAATTCTCATTCTTTGTTATGAGAATGAAAATATAATAGACATCTTAAGTCTTATGTTACTTCCCACGTCACGAGTATATTTGGTTATCAAATCTGTTGTAGCACAGATGCTGTTTAATGAGTATTCGAATGTATCAGCTGCTGTGAATCAAGGTACTTTTTTTCTCTAAGCTTTTGACCCTTGAGTTGTTCATATAGCCCCAAGTATAGAGGAAAATATACAGAGGCAATTCCCAGAATTGTTACTGTCAAGATTGTCAGCTCACAGAGGAAGAAAATACTAAATCCTTTTTCAGTTGTGGAAATATTCATTCGCTTAAATATATTTTCCATCTCAGATTCTGAATGATGTTTACTAGTTTGGAATGGTGGGAAATCTGATCTGGGGAATGGAATGTGGCAGCTGCTCAATGGCTCAGAAAAATAAGAATGTTGCTTTAGGATGAGAATCAAAGGCTGCCATATGTAATAGAAACTTTGGGAAAACTCTTGTAGGCAAAATGAAATTATCCACATTAGAATTAAGCAAGATTACCCTATCCCGTGCATCAACTGAAAAATTAAACAAAACAAAACAAACATCCCTGGGTTCTGTTGATTTCGTCACTTAATATAGACAGTATTTAATATAATTTTAGGAATCCTGAGAATATGAAAAATATTTCTAGATAAATTCCATGAACATAATAGTGTTGTACAAAATTTGCCAACTTTTTTAGAGTGTAACAGAGTACAGTGCATTGACCCCCCCACTCCCTCCCGGGGAGCATGCCTGTGGGTGGTGGTGACCATGGTCCCAATGCCACAAGCCTGCGTGCTTTGCCAGGGGTCCCGCACCTTCTGAGTCACTCAGTCTCTGTGCTTTTTCCTACTTGTACTTGTCATTATGATTATGCAGTTTCATTAAATATTACGGAGGCAGATGAGGCATATTTGAAAAAGTTATTTCAGTGAAAAATGGAATGCTTTGTAAAGACTTGATAAAGGTGAGTCAGGAAACTGTAAAAGGTTAGGGAGAAATTCTTCTAAAACCCTGAATGCTCTTCATTCATATTGCCTCACCCCCCCACCCCCACCTTCAAGACGCTGAAATTTGAACTATACTGTCCACTGAGTGCAAGGTTTATGCCAAGAAGAGGCCGTGGACTCCATATTGCAGACTTGCAATCAGAGGGTGTGGGGACAGAGTCCCAGAGAGCAGTTTCCAGGCTCTCGACCTCATGTGGAAAGGTGCTTGTTTGGGTAGTAGATGGCCATCAGCTGTGACTAGTTGGCCGTCAGCTGTAACCAGTTAGCCGTTAGCCACTGATATAACTGCCGTGGCTACCCTAGGGGGTTGGTTGGGTGGCAGAGAAGCGGACGGCAGATTGTGGTTAGCAAGAACAGTTAGCAAGCGTGGATGGCGGATTGCGGATCGTGTGGATCCTACTTCCTGTGTCTTGTCTGGCTGCCAGCGAGACTGGGGTGCAGGAAGACCCCCCTGTTGGGGTACTGGCGGATGTTTGCTTTTGTGTCTCAACCAGCTGCCAGCAAGAATATAACGATATGAACCCCCTATCTATGGCTCTGTTTTATTCCTTTTTGGCCTCACAATATCCTGCGTTCTTGTGCGGGGAGCAGGACCAGAGACCCTGCATGATATGTTCCAATAAAACTTTACTTACGGCACTGAAATTTGAATTACATACAGTGTTCACATGTCGTGAGATATTGTTGTCTTTTATGTTTGTCCATTTCAAAGTATAAAGCCATCGTTGACCCCCACAGGCTGTGACAGTGTGGAGGCCGGGCTTGGCCCTCTGTGGGGACAGAGCCCCAGAAAGTATTTTCCAGGCTCTCAGCCTCACATAGACAGGTGCTGGCTGAGGTAGTAAATGGCCATCAACTGTGATTGGATGGCCATCAGCTGTGGCTAGTTGGCCGTCAGCTGTAACCAGTGAGCCATTGGCCACTAATATAACTGCTGTGGCTACGCTAGCAGAGGGAGGGAGAGAAAATTGGGGGCTAGCAAGAAGATGGCGGCTGGGCTGGCAAGCGTGGATGGCGGTTTGCGGACAGTGTGGATCCAGCCTCCATTGAGAGTATAGTGCCGCCAGAGAGAATATAGTGGTATGACTCCCCTACCTATGGCTCCGTGGGTGTTCCTTTTTGGCCTCACCATATCCTGCGTTCTTATGGGGGGAGCGGGACCAGAGACCCCGCAGGCCTCCCCGCATGACAAATAGCGCAGCGAGCAGGGTCTCCCACACGACACCCTCGCTTGCCCACAGCCCCGATCTGGCCGCCCTCATTCCATGGTGCCCGGTGCCTCCCCTCAGGGTGTCAGTGTCCCAGAAGCAGGGTGTGTGTTTGCTTGCATGGCTTTTGCTTATGTTTTCCTTGCCGGGAGTACCTTCTGTTGTATTTTCTAACCCAGAGCAACTTCCTCTGTTTGTCCTCCCTCATCACTTGCCAGTGTCATGGACCATCAGACGCCTCCCTTGCCTCCAGAGTCTCTTAAGTATTTCAGTCTTTGTCACGTGACTAGTGTGTTAGTCCTTTATTATTTCAGGTCTGTGAGTGTTGGTTCTTTTGCTTGTAACTTCCTGGAGCAGAGACCACGCATTTTATTCCCTGTAACTCCTCTCGCCATAGCACTGAGCACAGAGAAGGGAAAACACTTATTAGATTGGCATGTTTGCTATCAAAGTTAATCTTTATTAGTATTTCATTGAGTTTTCAAGCATTTTTATTTGGGTTTTGGTCTCAATACTCTTTTCCCCCTCTGTATTAATCTTTCTCCACTGACTTCCTTCCTTGTCCACAATCATATTCAAGACTCCTCTTTATAAAACACCAACAACAGTAACAACAAATACGCACCCTGATACGCACCCGTTCCTTTCTAAATTAAGCAGTTCGTTTTTCCTGGAGATATTTTCGGACACGAGCTGGAGCCCAGGTGGAACACGGGTCGCTGGGTACTGGAAGCAGCTGTGGGGCCCTGAGGAAGAGGCGTCCCAGAAGTCCCCTGGGGCCCCGCTGTGCCTCCGTGGCCCAAGGAGGCCCTGCTCAGTGCGAGGCAAGATGCCATGAGGCAGAGAGGTGAACGTGACAGCGAGCTCATGCTGCACTGGCCACCACGGTGAGCACCTCCCAGGGTCAGCTTAGGCCCGAGGCCATATCCCCATAAGTGTGTGGATGAGGGTGACAGCGAACTCAGCTGAAAACAGCTGGACTGGCCCCCTGACCAAGAGTGCCACACTGATCCTGAAGGGACCAGAGGACCTGTGGGTAATTCACCTGCCTTCTGGAAGAGACGCTCAGCACACCCAGGAAGACAACGTCCTCTGGCACCTCACCCTGTGGGTAAAGACGAGACTGTGTGTCCTTTACTTGTCAGCTTCTTCCAGGGTGGTTCCGGCTGTAGGTCTTCCTGCTGTTGGTGTGTCATGCTGCCAGTATTTTTCACTCTCTCTTAACAGCTCACAAGCTCAGGCAGTTGCTTGGCAGACAGCTGTGTTGTCACCTAGGACAGTGGTTACGACCAGGCTTCACATCAGTGCTCTCAAGCTGACATGGGGCCTGGAGGTCATCTCATCACTAGAGATGATGCCAAATGAGCTCTGGAAAGTTAGAGGTTCAGAGTCAGAATAGGTTGAGATTTTCTATAACCAATAAAATCTTTTTCAAACAAAAAATGAATTTTCTTTTGCATTCTGAAAGGTTTGCGTTTAAAATATAACTAAGACAAATACTCAGTATCAAACATATTTTTTGAAAGTTTTGGCAATGTAAGTAGCTAAATTATTTCAATCTTGGCATTTTCTTCTGGCTCTACAGAAAGGGTGTCTGGTCTGTTTTCTAACCTCCCGCCCCCCACCCCCACCCCAACACAAACTGTCAGTGCTCAGAGAGAAACCAGCCTTCGCGCCACCCGGTTCTCTCAGTCTGGCGCCGGCACTGCCGCTGGTTGGTCTGATTCTAGTTAATCCACTGCCTACAACATCATACATGTTTTGGTCCAAGTTGAATGGCAGCCTGTTCCAGCAGGAAAAGCAGTTGTCAGCTGTCACTGTGGTCCCCATGTGTCGTGTCAGGACAGCTGAACAGAGAAGAGGTGTGTCCACGTGCTGACCCGCGTGCCCGAGCCTTATGAACTCGGCTGGAAGAAGGAATCATTTGTGAAGTATTCTTTCAAAAAGATGAGCTTTGAGTGCCCTGAACACTGCGTCCTAGTCGTCCTCTCGGCGCTGTCGCACCTTTCTGGGGGGCGGGATGCAGGTGAGGTCCGTCCTGTGGAACGGCGCAGACCGTTGCACACTCCGGGCTGTGTGCCTGTCCTGATCGTGCCAGGTACGGTGGAGCCTGTGGGTGCGCAGCTGCCACATACACTGGTGTGGACATGGGCTTGCCTGTACCTAAGTGTCCTGCTTTAGGTGTTTTTGCTCTCATCGTCTTTCTTTTGGTCCCCCCTTTCTTTGCTGGGTTTCTGATTTTTTTCTTTTTAAAAATGACCAGTTATTTCCACTGAACAAAATTTCCACGAGAAATAAAAGTGTACCGTGGCTTTCTTGATTCATTTATAAAGCATGTCAGGATCCAACAGGCTTATGTTGTAATATTTCTTGGAGAGAACTGAGTTATGGTCTTTATTTCACACCCCAGCTGCCAGGAGCTGCTAAGTCCAAAGGGGTGATATCACTGGGGGCATGATTTGCATTTTGGAACACACAGTGGCCCACAACGTGCTGTGGGCGGGAGCCGGCGGCATCCTCGTCCTTCTAGGCTTCCAGCCGCTTTCTTAGTGGAACACTGTTTTCAGTTTGTTTCTTCTTTTACAGCTTGTTAAGTGGAAACAAACACCCTGCAGTATCGTGGTTCATTGCTATATAGCGAGCCATGCGCTAAGCGAGACCATTTAGAAGATGATAAGCAAACAGGCGTCGGGAACATGAGACTAGTGCTGCTTGGTGGTTGGTGACATGGTTAGACCCCTCCATTCGCTGCCATTTCTTCCTTTGAACGCAGTGCAGGAGGTATAGGCACAGCCCTGAGTGGCATGCCCAAGGGAGGGGAAGGGCTCCCGCCCCCTCGCTGCCTGGCGTTCCTCCCCGTGTCCCTCAAGCTAAGCCCTAGAACTTGGCCCCTCGGCCTTCGAGGTCCCAAATTTGAGAATGCAGGTAAGTACCTAACGTGTGGTGTGGCTGTGCTGTGTCCCCCACGTGTGGAGGCCACCTGCACCGCCATTGCCGGGCTGTGGGTCAGTGTGTGCCTTTGAGAAATGGGTTCGTTCTAATACCTAGTGCCCAGTGCGGCCACGGAAGGACACAGGTGGCGGCAGGACTTAGTGACACATGCCTGCTGGCTCTGTAATGTTAGGCGCCCCTCCACAGGCTGCTTCAGCCCTCTAAAAACTCATTTCACTTGCAGAAAAAGCATGTGCAGTGTAAGAGGAGCTGTGATCCAAAGAATAACTAAGCATCTACTTTATTGAGAACTTACCATGTTCCACGTGTAAAGCTACTGTTTCAGCTACTTTACTATAGAATCTTACTTTTCACTGTAACCGTGGGAGTTGGTATTTTTTGTTGTTTGTTTGGAGTTGGTGTTTTGTTTTGTTTTTTTGAGGGGGGAGTTGTTTTCTTTGTTTTTGAATTGCTGTTTTAACTGACAGGTGTGTGACTTGCCTGGTATCATGTAACTAACCAGCAGGAGAGCCTGCTCTCAAATCAAGCCCAGTTGACTCTTAGCTTTTTGTTTTTCCTTCCTTTCCTTACTCCCTTGTCCCAGTGAATATGTTATAGAATTAATTCATCTGTTTATGGTAAAATCTAAGTTAATAACCGGTGCTGTTCTCTACTCCAGCCATGTCCAAGTAACAATTCCTCCTTTATTGGAAACAGGATGACAATGTAATTTATTCTTCAAACAAGGACACTTCTGAGAGTGAAAGGGGTGCTATTAATTATTCTGGGAAAACGGGCTTATGCCAGAATTATCCCAGGCAAATTAGGGGGTTCACATGCCTGAATTATAACAAAAATACAACCCTGGCTTACTTAGGAGTATCAGCTCTCAAGACAGAGCCAAGTTCAAACCCTGACTCTGGTATTTACAGCTTAGTGACTTTGTCAAAATGTCTGAGCACTGCGTCTATTTCCTCATCTATTAAACAGGACTGACACTGTCAGGGCGTAGTTTATGGGTTAGTGTGGGTTTTAAACACCGTGACGTGTTTAAACTGAGCACTGATGCAGTAAACGCTCGCTGAGCGCTATGCGCTGTAGCGAGAAGGGGGCTTCTGCACCTGCACTCTGCCTGCCGTCCAAGGCTTGTTGAAGGCAGCACAGCCTCATCGGTCCTGAGAATTAACAGGCCTGTTCGTACTAAGTTCTCAGTAAACACTTATGAAACCAATGGAGGTGTATATGTTCACAGAGAAGGTAGTTTGCATTTCAAAGAGATACCAGGGAACAGAGATGGTTGGGGAGGTGGTTACGGGAGGGAGGCCGGGCTGTGAGGGGCAGGCGGTGGGGACATGGGACGTGAGAGTTCTCGTACCTCTGGGCCCCTGGAACTGGATTGCAGGTGGAAGGAAGGGGTGCTAAGACAAATGCTGTTTGCACAAAGATTGTACTTACATTCTATGCTCGGAAAAGAGACAACTCTGGCATGGCAGGGAAATTTGGCCCTTGAAATTAAACTGCCTTTATTAGCCTAATGAATTATATTTCCTTATGAGCCTGTTCTGATGTTCTAACTCTAATCTTGTGAATGTGTGTGGCAGAATGGACCTTCAGTTTTCTCAGCTATAAAGTAGAGATAATTGCACTTCATGCGGTTGTTGCCTGGTTAATATAAAGTCTACAAGGTGCTCACAGGTGTGAGGTCCTAGTAACTGCGAATGGCTGGTAACACACCTTAGGGCTTAATTAACTTGCTGTGATGAACCTGAGGAAACATTTTCATAATACTGACTTTTTATCAAACTCTGCGTTTTGCGTGTATTTGCTGGCTCTTGGCTGTGAGGCAGTTTTGCCATAAAATGTAAAATAATGAAAAATAAAAGGGATGTTAAAAAGGACAAAATGGAACATGTAAAATAATAAAACAATGATGTTTACAGGCTCTATTACTGAGAACACATTGTCCTCATGACTAACAGGACTGAGCAGTCACTCACTGCCTGCTGGCGGGCGCGTGCACGGTGATACCAGATGCGTTTGGTGCGGTGGCTTCCGAGGCCGGTCCCCATGGAGAGCGTGGAGACGAGGCCCGTGCTGACCCACCCAGCCCGAGGGCGTCTCATTCTCCCCAGTTCTTGGAACCCACTTTCCTGATGGAAGCTCTTCCTGTGGGGAGCCCAGAACCACTCAGGGCTGTAGCTGTCGTAACTGCTTGTCTGGTGAAACTCAGAAGAAAAGGACACAGGAGTCCCGAGCTGCAGTGGGGAGCCTCCTCAGCTCAGCGCGTAGGGAGAGCTGGACACTTCCCTAACCCTCTGAATCCCGGCTCCCACAGACAGGAGTAGGAAAGCCCATTTCAGTTTAAAAGGAGTGACCCGCACACCTGAAACTAATTAAAAAAAATTACTAAGATGGGGGGAAAAAAAGGATCGAAAGCCGGATTTGCGAAAGGAATTTTCATTCATTAGTGAAGGTGAGGTCTGCTTTTCCACCGACTTTGTGACCTTCTAGGGGACGACAGACATGGATTTCTCCTCAGAGTGGCAGAAAGTTACCAGCTGGACATGCTGCCAGGTGACTCCTTTCCAGAGGTGCTCGTGGGGCGCCGACGAGGCGAGAGGGCTGTCACTGTAAGAACCCAGTGGACCCCTTTTCATGTGTGAGCAGCTGCATCATTGTTCAGTCACCCTGAAATTCTGCCTGATACCCCCCCAATGTGTCCCCAAACTACAGAGTAACGCAACAGTCCTGTGTTGAAAAAAATGCCAACAACAGTGACACAGCAGGAGTAGCATCAGGCCGGCCTGCTTTCCTGTGTCTCTGAATTCCAGTCGAAACAGGACGATGGCGGCTTAAAGAGGGTCCTTGGATGGCAGCGACTCAAGGGACGAGCTATGGGACTGACTCCGTGCGCATCAAGGACAGTGCTCGGTTGGTTGGTGCAGGCACACTGTGTGTGGGGACGCTCTGTGCGGGACGGATGCGGATGCTGTGTGCGGGCACACTGTGCGGGACGGATGCTGTGTGCGGTCATGCTGTGTGGGGACACGCTGTGTGCGGGACGGACGCTGTGTGCGGGACGGACACTGTGTGCGGGCACACTGTGTGCAGGGATGCTGTCTGGGCACGCAGTGCCGGGCTCTGCTTTGTCCCACTGTGCTGTGTTTGTGAGTTAAACTCGTGTTGTCTGATCGAGCCACACACTGCAGGCATTTGTCCCCTGGTGCTTCAGCCCCTGGTGACTGTGCCCAAACCCTAACAGAGGAGCAGAAACTGACTGCGCTGCTTTTCCGGGCCAGCAGGGCTGCTGGGCTGGAGTGAAGCTCTAACCTCATTTGTGCGTTGGCTCTGGGGCGCTTCACCGTTTGCACGTCTGTCCAGCCACAGAGGTTGGGCCCATGGCACTTTCAGAGTTATTTCTTCTGCCCATGTGACACAGGCCACAGACTGGGATGCTGTGTGTGCAGCAAAGCTGGTCCTTCAACAGGGCACACGCGACTTTCTCCTACGTTTGGCCTGTTGCCAAGACCTTTGCTTTGTGTACCTCACAGTTCTGAGAGGTAGGACCTCTGCGTTGGAAAGCAGGCAGACCACCGTCGCCAGAACAGAACAGAGAGGGTCGGAAGCAGGACCGAGGAGCACAGCACACAGCCCCGCAGCTCGTGGCCACCGGGTCCCTGCGGACAGCTGCCAGTGGGAGCCTTTACATAGCCAGGGTTCTCGCTCGGGACCTTGCACACGCTGAGGGGAAGGGTCTGGCTGCTGCTACGGGGCTGCTTTGGACGAACCCTGGACATACCAGGCTTGTAGCGCCTGCTTCGTCACTGTCGTTTCCCTGTCACCAGCCCGACCCCTGCCAGGGGCTTCTTCCCTCTGTGCCCAGCCTGGGAGCCACGGCCATGGCCTGCCTCAGGGCAGCTCCTCCACTGTCAGCCGCACTTGTAGTGCAGCTGCTGTTTTGGGGCACAGCCCTGTCCCCCCAGTGTGAGCACGCTCAGCTCATAGCCCAGTGCAGCCTCGCGCCTTATGCGGAAGGACAGCCGGGGCCCTGTGCGCCTTCCGCTCCCTCTCTGGGGCACCTGCCACTGCTGACCTCACCGTCATTCCTCCTACAGCCACGCCCATGCCCCCATCCCTGAGCTGCTCTGCTGCCTGGTCATTGAGGAAGCAGCCGTTGTTTAGAGATCAGACAGTGAGTGGCTGTTCAGGTGTCCATTCTAGCGCAACAAGGTCGCTGGCCCCAGGGCAGAAGCCTTCCGGGCACCGCTCCGTCTGTTCTCTCTTTAGTGCCTCTCCTCTGTCTCTGTCCTCGCTCCTCCTTCCGTCTGCCCCGTCTCCATCGCAGGAGTCAGGTGCCGCGGTGCGCTCACTGGTACCGCACGCATGGTGACATTCTGCAAGGCGCTGCCCAGTGGCCTGGGACTCTCACTGTTTTGTCCTTTTGACACCTGGAGGCGGTGCTCTTCTCTCAGTGTGGGTGGGGCTTTCCGGGACACTTCACGTGGATGCTGAAAGCCTGCACTTTATAGACGGGGCTGAGGCTCCATAAGGTTGTTCATCGCACAAAGTAAACTGTTTTCTTCACGAAAGCACGATGCCAAGCAGCTGAGCTGTGGCTCCATACCCAGTTCTAGAGGGACCTGAAGTACTGGTTCTGGTGCAAGTGTCTGAATCCCTGTTCATATGAAGTTTACATAGATGTGAGCAGCACACCATGAAGAGTAAGAAAAGAAGATGGAAACATTGCAATATTTTAATGCGGAATGCTACCACTGATCAGGTCACGTGTGCTGTGACATATTGTGACATGATCTGATGAGCAGTTTAGTAAAACTTGATATAATGTAACAGGACTCCGGCAAGAAAAAGTTGTCTAATCTCCTGATGTCGAGTAAAATATAAATAACCTAAGTCTTAAAGGAGGCGGTGAGATATGGTGAAATGAAGACTTTGTTCAAATCCCTGCTGTACACCTGAAGCTCGTACTGTAGTGTGTGTCAGCTGTGTTTGATTCAAAAGCGCTTTCTATTGCAGAATAGAAAGAAAAAGACTTTGAAGTGGGTAAACCCTGCCTCTGGAACTTAGGACAAGTTAGTCACGATGGTTAGTTGCAGCGTCTAAGGGACAGAAGCGTTCCGATTTTCATGTCACGAAGAGCCGATAGGTAACGTGTGCGGGCGGCCCGTGGAGCTTCTGACGTGTCGCACGTTTAGTGAGCGGCAGTTGTGACAGGAAGGGGAGGTGCTGGGCCCGGGATGTCTCTCACCCTGTGGTTTTTTCATTGCTCTGTAGCTGCAAGATGGGAGATGCCTGACCAGCCTCACCTTCCCTGGTCAGCGAGTTCAGCCAGTGCTTTGTGTGGATTTCAGGCTGACTCTGAAAGCAAACGGCGTCCCTCCAGTTTCTTTCATATGAGAATTAGGACTGTAACCTTTGAAGATGTAAATTAAAATTAACCAAGAAATATTTAAACGCATTGGATATTGTGGCTATTGTGTGATAGAAAAAAAATGTTTTTTCTTTAAGTAAATACATATATATGTTATCTGCATATTTTCTGGAAGGCTAAGAAATATTTAAAACGGTGAGTGTATATTGGCACGGCCAGAGTCCGTGAGGACAGAAAAACAAGTTCCAAATCAATGTGACATAATTTTTAGAGCAATAGCTATGAGTGTGTATGTATAGCGATTCTGCAAGGAGTGTTTCCTGTTAGACCTGGGTTCCCTTTCTGCTTCATGTGCTTTATACGTAGACTATTTTTCTCCACTTTATACGCTTCCCTTTTCTTGTAATGAGAAGGGGCGCAGGGATGCTTAGCCAGGACCCGTGAAGAGACTTTACAGAGGCTGTGGAAGGGGACGTGAGTCAGGTCACGGGGCGTCCCAGGTGAGGCAACGCGGGCAGCCACCAGCCTTCAGCTAACCCAGGGACCCAGCTGGCGGACACTGTGCCACTGGCATGCAGACGAGCGGCCACACGGCGGGGGCTGCAGAGGGAATCGGCACTGCGATGGCCTAGCAGGGAGGGGACATGCGGTGTCACTGTGATCCCATTCTGTCCCGCTGCAGGGTCTTGCTGGGTGTCTTGCAGGCCACACCCTGGTGGTAGCCAGCGGGTCAGAAAGCTTGCGTGACAGTCTGTAGAGGTCGGCCTCACAGGACAAGAGGGGGGTAGGGAAGGGACCTGACCAGATGGGAGGCCAGGGGCGCCCAGAACATGACCAGCACGGGCAGGCATTTCTTTTGTAAGGAAATGTTTAAAAATGAGCTATGTTGACATGAGACATGGAGCTAGGGGACAAGCAGAGCGTTTGGTCTAGATGTCGGATGCGACAAAGGGAAGTCATGACACTTCATGCTGGAAAAGCAAGTGTGGGTCAGAGAGAGGACACATGGCTTTTGATGACAGTGTCAGGGTTACAGACATTGTTCCCTGGGTTTTAAAGTCAATTTTAGACTCTGCAGACATTTCAAATCGAAAGGAAATCTTTAGAATACTCTGGAAAGCTGGAATTAGCAGGGATGGAGTGAAAATGGGAGGCAGGATGTCCTCATAGAGAGATCACCGAGGACATCTAAGGGTGGAGGCTGGAGTCCCGGACCCGCTCGGACGGTCCCTGTGAGCGTGTTCACAGCCCGTCCTCAGGGCTCCGTGTGCGAAACGTTCCACACGGTGCAGTGACACTGAGTGAGCAAACGTGCGGAAGTGCTTGCAGCGCGGCCCACACATACATGCACAGCCCCTGTCCGTCCACGGTAATACCTGTCGGTCCTGGTGCCGAATCCATGCCGGTGTCCTCCTCACACCCCTGCGCCTCGCATGGGCTCGCCTGAGCATGGGTGCCCTGTCTGGAGTTGAGGGCGCAGACTCTGGCCTTGACGCTGGCTCTTCCCGTGAAACTGAAGTCACACCCTTTGACTTGCTTCCCACGAGGCACAGACACAAATGAACAGCTTTGCGGAGAAAACCAAAGGGTGTAACTGTAGTGAGTTTTCTCCAAAGTTGCAGGAATACGATTGAGATTGATGTTCACCGGCTCCTGCCCCCAGTCGACCAGGGCCGGCCGTTCCGTGGAAGGCCCGGACAGTCCACCTGGGCGTCCCTCATGTCATGTCAGTCTGCGTCGTCACAGTGACGAGGACAGTGGGGTCCTCGGGAAGAGCTGTGCGTCTCCTGAGCGCTTCAGACATTGTGTACCCACGACTTTAAAGGGCCCATAAACTCTCAGAAGAGAATAAACAACGTGAAAGTGCAGGAATTAATGGTGTTGATGGACGTCAGAGAGAAACGAGAATGAGAAAGAAGGGCCTGTTGACAATAAAATGTATTTGCTACTTGAGCATGAGCTTAGCAAGCTGCGTGTGTGCAAATGCACAGAAAACAGGAATGCTTTTTGGGAGATGAAAAGGGAGACTTGAGTAAGAGATGGATGACCTGGTAAACAATTGTTGGGGTGTCACTTTTTATCAAGTCTATTTATAGACTGAATGCCATCCTAATAAGTCTCGTGGGACTTGAATGAGTTGAACTCTGCAAATTGCTACTAAGCGTCAATTGGAAAAGACAGATGTGAATAGAAAAGGATGATCTGGAAAAGAAAAAGAGCAATGAAGGAGGATGTTTACCTCCAGCGAGGGGACGCGTGTGAATCAGCAGGACTAGGACTAAGATGAGTGGAACTGAGAGCAGATAAAAGAGAGGCCTGTATGCATACAGGTGCTTAGAGTTCTGTTTATAGAACTTTGACAGTGACTTGAATAGCGTGAAAAAGAGAATGGCTGCATAAATTACGAAACAACGGCTCAGTGCGCAGATTTGCAGACATTAAAAGGGCACGAACACTAGGCAGTAAGTGGGAAAATAATTATATAAAATGAGTAAAAAGGGAATATATTTTGTATATATAGTGTTATATGTGTTAAGTTTAAAGGAGTGTATATCATGCTCAGGCTAGGTTTATATTTACCTTTTTAAATGAGCACATACTCACATTTATAGAATAAATAAAACGTGTTGAGTTTAGATAGTGAAATAGAGAGAACTTTGTTCTCCCTAAAATTCTTTTACTGTTTTCATAAGGTTTTAACACTATGAGTTTTGATACAGATTATGCAAACTTTCATGTAGGACATGAAAGTGTGTTGGCTACACGTCGTCTGGCACACTGAGCTTCAGCCAATAAAAACACTTCTCAACTACGGATGTTGGCCTTTGTCTTGTTTGCAGTCGCCTTTACCATCTCAAATCTAATGTTGCTTAAAGTTCTTTACAATTAGATGGGCGTTTTCATAATTTCTGATATCTGTCATATATTATTTTTCTATCTTTTCACCTACTCTATTTTGCCTACTTTTTTCTGAGCTCTTGAAATGTTTAAAAGTATGTTTTGTTTTACTCTGTTGCATTTATAATAGCGACAGTTTTAAGTAATTTATCGCTGCCTCCTGAAAACCTGTTCTTAGTAGAAATGTGAAAACTGTTAATAATCTGCTGAAATGTTCTCAAATTTACGTCTCCTTTTTTCTTCTTTTAGGTAAGTAGCTGAACTGGGACATGAAGAACTGATATTTCAAATGACAACCATGTTACAAAAGGTACTTTTGGTGTTTTAATATTACTGTAAAAGGGATCCTATAAAAAAGACACAGCAATTGGAATGTAACTAAGTACTATTTTTGTAAAAACAGTTTTTTATGTGTAAACAGACTTGAAGATGTTATAGCTTTAAGAACGATTATGAGCAGTGTAGCGTCTGATGGAACTTTCACTTCTGCCGTCTAGGAAGTTATTATCAGTATTAGTTCTTGGGATGGAAAGATCAGCTGCCCGTCTTGTCAGCACTGGTGGGAAGCGGGAGGTGGGGATGGAGCTGTGTGCCACCCAGCAAACACCGCAGCTGCTGCATGTGGCCTTCTATTTTCTCTGAAGGTTAGGGCTGGTTTTCTGTGACCAAAACATTATTTTCAGGATTACTTATAAAATCGATTACCATAAGCTTGTCAGTAAGGCGATTTGGTTCTGGATAATCAGATTGTATCAGTGTGGGGAATTCTCTGGATTCTATTTATATGAAACCACTTTTAAGTGAAGGGGAGGAACGAAGAAGGAAATATTCGACTTAAAGAAATAGAACATAAAAGTTCTTGCACTTAGCTATCTGTCTCTCACATATGGCTTGTGGAAATCTGATTTTTAAAAAAAGCCATGAATCTTGTCTAGAGGAATCTTTTGTAGAAAAAACCTTAAAACACTGTAGAGGCTGGCACGTCTGGTTGCTGGGGAGACACTGCATTGTGGTGTGTAGGTGAGCTGTGTGGTCATTACGCAGAAGTCGGGTGGTGCTCCGATGCAGTGAACTGCGGGTTGTCCCGTTCTAGCGGGCAAACAGATTGTTCCCATGAGCAGAGCTGCCTGAGGACACAGAAGGACAAGCTTGTGGATAAGATTACAACGTTAAAACCTTCCAATTTCACCTAGAATTTCCTCAAGCCCCTTACACCCCTGAGGGCAGGTGCCAGGGTAAAGGTTTCATCTGAAGAGAAGTTTGGAAAAAAGTTGGGGAAATAGTTTTACACTACAAGGTTGATGCTGTTCAGATGCTGGCCGTTGATTTAGCATCACTCTGTGTGCTTTGTGGCTGTTCTCGTGCGTGATGAACGCGAGTCAGACACTTGTATTTACGCTGATAATGAGAGAGCACCTGCACCTGGCTGCTCTCAGGAGGGGCAGGCCCCGTGCTGTCTGCTGTGTCAGCGTGTTGCATGCTGTGAACCTCACTGGACAGTCCCGGGACCCGTCCACGTGTGACCATGTTGGCAGTCGGATCGCTGCATCCTGGACACTCAGGGGAAGAGTGTGCAGTGCCTTTTGGGAACCATCGTCTGACACGTGGTGACGGAGCCGGTGACAGAGAAGGAGCCTGCTTTGGTAGAGTCTGCAGTGTGACAAGGCCCAGAGGACTATTTCCAGGGCTTGAGCAAGAAGGAGGGCGCCGCGAGGGCAGGCAGTGGGCTGAGGCATGCATAGGGAGGAGAGGCAGGTCGCAAGAAAGATGGCTCCTTGAACGTTTTGTCGGAACCTGTGTGGACAGGGTTGTTGGGGTGACAGAGCCTGGGGCTCGTTTAGATGTGCTCGAGAGAGGCTGGGGGTCTGACTTCTGGGAGGGGGCTGGGCAGTGCCCGGAGGGGGGGGGGACACCCAGCATCGCCAGGCCACGCTGGGGTGCTTCAGTCACAGACTGTGGGCTCAGGGAGACGGGACTGTCAGCAGTGACTCCGTGTTCTCCAGGAAGCGGGTGTGGCCACAGGCCTGGGGGCTTTGAGGAAGGGGAACGCTTCGAGGGTGTTTGTGCCCAACGGGAGGGCATCATCCTGCATTTTGCTTCCTGCTTGATGACCCTCAGTCAGCCGTTGCGACCATCGTGACAAGCCCCAGCTGGCAGGGGGACCTACAGACACCCAGTGAATAACGGAGTTAAAATCGACCACATCGGAGGACATCCACTTAAATGTGGACTTTCCCAAGTTTGCGTGGACACCTGTTTTGTGTGTTTGTAATGGTATCGTGTGTGTGAGTGTTTCTTTATAAAAGTCAGACATCAGACATATCCTGCTTTGAAGGAGAGGATGAGAAAGATACTGTTTTCTAGGGTCCTCGGTTTTGGAGTGTGTCCCGTAATGCCAGGGCTTTGGTGGCAGAATTTAAGAACACTGTTTGGCCTCGGAGAAAAGATGACTTTTTAAATCCGATGTTCTTTTGCCATGACTTCACAGCACGCTGTCCATTCTCAATGTCACGAGGCTGGCCCAACCCTCAGTGTGGGAGCGCCCCGAGGGCAGGCCTGCTGGCTGACAGTAGTGAACAGGCCACAAGACAAAGGACGCCAGTGTGGTCACTTTGAATTACAAGAATCCGGAAATGCCCTTTTAATAGAATCTCTGAATTTCTAGTTTGCATTTTGATTTTTAAGAGTGTTTACTGGAGGGTAAAGAGCTCTTTATAAGACTTTCAGGAACTTTTAAATGTTCTTTAGCTGCAAAACCACTTGGAGAAATAAAATGTGGGGTGAACAGTGCACACCTGGGCCGCTGCCCTGAGCACCCCTTGCCTCGGGTCAGGCTCTGAGCCGGCAGCACTGACGCTCACAGAACTTTGTTTGACTATCTCAAGTTTAGGTGGTCGCAACTATAGTAAATTTCATCAAAGCGTAAAGTTCTTAAGACAGATGTACTGTTATTTGAAGATATATTTTCTCTGTAATAAAATATGCAGATTAGTGTCCACTTTGCCCCAAAGTGTTGCTAAGTTTGGTGGTAATACATAGACACTAGTTTTGGCCAAAACACTCCGGAAAAACCATTGCTAAGTGTGTTACACACCGGTGGCCCCAGGCCGCAGCTGTGTGAGGAGGGCCATCTGGCCAGCAGGGCTGGGGGCAGAGCCTGGCCTGTGGGTGCTTGCATCACTTGGACTGTACTGGCTGCGTCTTCCCCTCCGACTCTGTCCCTGGGAGTCCACTGCTGCCCGGGCACCGTTCTGACTGGCAGTGATTGCATGGGCCGTCTCCACCTGGCTGGGAGGGGCTGCCTGGCTGAGCCTTGACAAAGACTGATGCAGCCGAGCTGGGGCCTGGGAGCCCAGGCTGGGCCACACTGCACACGATGGGGGCACTTCCGGTTAAGATGGTGCAGTAGATTGTAGCAACAATAAAATGTGATCACGGAGCCTGAAGAAAGTAATGCAGATCCTGAGGGGCACCGGGGAGAGGGAAGCAAAATTGAGGGGATTAAAGAATTGGATCACAGCTCCTCAACTCTAATGGGGAAAACTCTTGTGCGATTACTCAGCAGTGGTTAGCTTGGCAGGGGTGACCTTGGCAGGGGGAGGTGCGTCATGTTTTAAGGCTGACGCCTGCCTGTGCCCCTCAGCGTGCACACTGCTCAGCATTTTCCAGCGCGTGCCTGGAGTGTGAAGTGGCCACCGCCTCACTTCCACGTTTACACCTGCAGAGCGATGTGGTTGTTTGGTACTCATTTCATCAGTGAGCAGAATCAATTTGATAAAAGATTATTTCCTCGCTAAGGCATCGTTTTCACCATCGTTGCGGTGGGGGGATTAGGCACACCTCACCAACAGGGCTGACAGCTTTCCTCCAGCAGCGTTTTTCCCCCCCGGAAGCAGACTGTTTAATGACTAGAGTCTCATTTGCTGGTTATTTTAAAAGATGGTACACATAAGGCACCATGCTCAGGGATATAACTTAAGACGTGGCTCCTTTTCTAGTGACTTCACACATCTCCCCTCTGGAGAATGGTGGCAGGGCTGGAGTCCCAAGCTTCTAGGCCTTTGGTCTCTCTGGCGGCAGCCCCACCCAGGAGCCTCATTAGGAGAGAAACACTGCTGTCACCCAGGAAACTACATGGAGCTGAGGACCTGTGTCGGGCGGGGGGCAGAGACCAATATGTAAATACACATTTCCTGCTACCTGCCAACACTGAAGTGCTTATGAAAGCCTGTAGTTTTGCGTGGGAATACAGGAAATAGTAGCAAAGATGGCCAAGCCTGAGGGATGGGGTCGCGGTGGGCGGGTGACTGACTTTCAGCAAGTTTCCTGAAGCGCTTACTTGGACCAAAAAGAAGGTCTTAACGTGTGATGGCTGACTTCTTCACCTCAGACAGTTCGTTATCGGTGTGGCATTTTGGTTAAGTTTGGTCAAAGCCTGAAAAACAACTGTAATTACAAATGGCTGACACTCATTTTCACGGCCCCCAACCCAGTGGAACCCCAGAAGCAGCAGCAGAGGAGCAGAGAGCTTATTTGATGTTGTTGCCTTTTTCTGGTATTACAAAGGATAAGACGTTTTTAACACTCCAAAAAAAAAAAGAAAGAAAAAGAAAAAAAGAAGAAAATATTACATAACACTCAGATTGTTTTTCTAGCCCCAAAGAAAGTAATACTTGAATTTATTGTTAAGAAGCACAGATTTAAATGTCACAGGACACGTACTTCCAGAATGAGGTGCAGTTGCATTAATCAGGACCCTTAGTGAACAGTTACTACATTTTAGCATTTTTGCATCCTGTCATGTGATAACATGGGGGTTGAGCCAGTCCCACGTAACACAGGACCAAACTGGTTATCAGGGAAATCAGATTCATTTATATTCAGCATCTTCAGTGGATGCTGTGAGGAGTGACACTGAGGAGTTAGGAGAAACGCCTGTAAGTGCTGCCGCTCCCTGCCGGCACAGTGCTTGTGTCGTGGGCCCTGAAGCTGCCCAGTGAAACAGAAACTGGAATTCTTTCGGGAATGAGGCTGATGAAGCTAATTGTTGTTATCTTGTTGTCAGTGAGCATCTAGCTGATAAAACCCGAACAGCTAGCAGGCTCCTCTAACACATACACTTGGGGAGAACAACGTGCTGAACTGGACATTTGCGAAAAGGAAAAAGGCTGTTTTTACAAATGTGAATTAGACTCTAAACAAAAAAAGCTCGTGACTGCTCTAAAATTAGAATGTTCACTTTAAATACCCCAAAGGGCCAATTGCTGATATTTGAACAAAATGGAAACCAAAGATATTAACACGAAGCAGTCTCTTGTGTAAGGTTGTAAGACATGCCAGGCACTTTCGCCGTGTTGCTTCGATACTGGAAGTGAGAGGAGGAATAATTTGGAAGCAAAGTAGTGAAACGCCCAAGTTCTTGGAATTTGATTCAGACCAAAAGGAAATGATTTCTGAAATTCAGCACAGATTTAAAAAGAATGGTTCTTCTAGTTGTGAAATACATCAGCGACACCTCTGTTTTTAATGACTCAAAAGATATGTCTGTAAGTCTTGGGGTAAAAATTGAAAGGGTGATCTATAAAAATGCTTTTGAAATTAAATAAAAAGTTGAACGTATACTGATAGTTTAAAGCTAAGTGCTTTTTGAATTTCTTGAAACATCTCCAGAAACTGTGAGTCGCTTGTCCCCGGGACACACTTGGTCTTGGACAACTCATTGGATTCTGGTTGTTGGGCGGGGCGAGCGTCAAGCTGACTTCCCACCATGAAATGGCCCCCAACAGCCCACAGTCAAGGTATTTAGTACTAAGACAATTGCTAAATAAATCTAGTGCATCCATGACATGGCATATTATGCAGCCATTTAAAAGTAGTTTTTAAAAGAAATTTTAATGATGTGAAGAAGCTCATTTTTTATTAATATCAAAATGTGGACTAAAAATGTGTTCACCGTGCTCTCAGCTATATTGTCCACATGCACAGAAACATGCAACAGAAATACAGAGAAGTCAGTGGTGGTTTGATCTGGATACTTCTCATTTTTATTCATTTCTTTCTTTAATTACAATTTTTTCCTACAGGGAACATTTATTATATTTTACAATTAGAAACTTCTTTTTTTTAAAGCTTACTGATTCCAAGTGTTACTGCAACTTACCGTGGTGAAAATATCATTATCAATAGCTTATGATAAAAGCTGGTTTTTTCCTGAAATGTATGGGGAAGAACGGAACAAACAGTGCAAAATGACCCTCATTACCCTGAAACTGGGGCCAGTGTTGAGCTGACGTCTCCAATAGTCGTCACTGTCTTAGAAGAATAACACCCACCCATCTGCTGTGGTGACTCGTGTGACATTTTTAGAAATACGTATACTTTTATTCTATCATTAATTAAAAAAGACCTATCTGTCTACTGTGTGAAGTCCGTCCTCAAAGAAAACTTGACATGGTTGGAAGAAAATAATGCTTAAAGCTGCAGAGCCCTGCCAGTGTGAGCCTGGCACCGTCCCCCAGGGTCCGATGGTGATGACGGAAAGTACCTCAGAAGAACTAATAATATCATCAAACGGTGGCGTATACTCTAAACACTTGAGTGAAATGATGTGGAAGACCTTTGAGAGATTATTCAGAAGAGGTAACTGGCACAGAGTATAATAAGCAATTTAATTAAAGTTAGGGAGCGTCGAACAAAGTCCTTTCCTGGGCTGCTCAGGTCACCAGTCCATTGTCCCATGGATGGGAGCAAGTTGGATGGAACCCTGGTCAGCAAAGGGAGGACGTGTCCAGTGATCGTGAAAAGAACACTTGTGGTGTCCATTGTCTGAGGGTCTCCTGAGCCAGGATGCAAGGGCCAGGAACAGCCACTGACTGACTCAGTTACGTCACTGTCAAAGCCTGGCGTGGCAGAGAGATTAATGGTGTCCGTTCAGCGGGGGCTGGGTGCTGTCTAGCAGATCCTCGGAATTACCTCATTTTAGAGTGTGTGAGTGCTTAATTCTCCTTCTAGGCTATTGCACAGCTTTGTAGGGGTAGGAGTTAATCTGTAGAAAACTGATCGTAATGCAAATGATTCTTGCCCATGGAAACGCTAACAAATTTTGTCCAGTGTGAATGCAGTTAGTTTCTGTCCTGTAGGAAAGGTAATCCCAAACATAGTACTTTGTTGCCACAAAGGAGATGAACCAGTTTCGCACGTTAGCAGAATCGTTTCAGCATTTAGCTTGTGTCGTTGTCCTCTGAACCACTTTTAACACTTGCTGACCGTCTCGTTAATTATCTATGTAAAATCTTTGAAGTGGGCCATCTTATATGTGAATGATAGTTAGGATTTCACCTTTTGAAACAATGCTTTTGCGGTGACTTAGCTGCCTGTGGAATGGATTTCCCAGCTGGGATGTTTCTGCACCTCTGTCCTTTCAAGTGGTGGCAGTGTGCCCATGTGTCACCACCTGCCCCTGTCCTCTCTGCCCATCACGGCTTCTTCCAGAGGCTGAGACCATCCACCGGTCATTCCTTCTCGGAAAGCACACAGGGAGCGCTTGTACAATCACCTACCCTGGCTTGTCCTGAAAATCTGTGCAGGCGGACTTGTTGACGAAAATCAACCATCCTGCAGTATCGATTCCATCCTTTTCATTCTTACGTGTCTTGCTGAGCTGTGGCCATGACCCCACTGCATTCACAGGACAGTTGTCCCTTGCTACCATGGCAGCAGGCAAGTGTGTCACTGCGTTGTATAAAGCCTCCTTCTTTCTTCGACCTGCTGTGTGGAGATGTGACTTTGCTCGAGACAATTCCCGTATCCTCTTGTTTTCCAGACCAGTGAACGCTCCCCTGCCAGCCAGACAATCAGGGCTTCCGGGGCTGACTCCAGATTCTCCGTACTAACCAAGGATGCACTGCTGTGCTGTTAGCCTGTAAAGCTGACAAGGGTCCTCTGATTTCCCAGTAGTCTTGTAGGTTAATTTTGATTAAAAAAAGTCAGAAAAGAAATTGATGTGCACACTTTTGGAAATATCAGAAAAAAAATTGGGAAAAAAAGCCAAATGGTAGAATCGTCTGTGGCAGCACATTTATTATGTTTTAACATAATGATTATAATTGCATTTTTAAATAGTGAGAATAATAAGAGAAAACAATAATACATTGGACTTTAGACCAAAACAGTTACTTTTATTTTTAACTAGTTTTGAAGTCATTACAATTGACAGAGGAAATGCTTGTTACTGTCCTAAGCTGATACAATTAGGAAGTGTTTTAAATAGGAAAAGAATGTATTCTAATGTCATTAGCACTTATGATAGCAAACACAAATGGCACTGAGATATTTCCATGGTCAAGCATAAAAATATACATTTTTCTTAAAACATCTAAGGTAGAATTTTTTTGGTACTAGTAATTGTTAGATGGGCCGAATTGTGTCCCCTCCAACTTCAGATGTTGAAATCCTAACCTCTAGGACCTCAGAACGTGACTGGATTTGGAGATGGAGTCTTTTAGGAGTACAGTGGGACCTCGGTTTTCGAACATAATCCACAAGTTCTGAAACGTTGGAAAACAGCCGACAGCTAGGCCTCAGGATCTTGCACTCAGCAGAAGCCGTGTGACATGTTCAACTTCTGAGTCATGTTCGAAAACCGAAGCATTTACTTCCGGGTTTACAGCGTTCATAAACCAAAGTGTTCGTCAACGGAGACGTTCGAAAACTGAGATACCACTGTAATTAAAATGAAGTCACTGGGGTGGTCCCTAATCCAATCTGATGGGTCCCTATAGGAAGAGATGAGGACACAATCATACACACAGGGACGACCATGTGAGGGCCTGGGGAGAACACGGCCACTGATAAACCAAGGACATAGGCCTTAGGAGGTGCCAGCTGGCCCTCGCCTTGATCTTGGACTTCCAGCCTCGCATCGTGAGAAGGTAACTTTCTATTGTTTAAGCTCCCAATCACAGGTTTTTTTTCCTGAATTCAGGGCAGAAGAGGGCAACTGTGTGTAAGTAGCTGATTACGTCTGTAAGTAGCTGATTTGCTTACCTGTCCGAAGCTATTGGCCCCTTTGGTCAGTTGACTCTGTTTTTAGGGCTGATTTGCACTCTGCACAGCTCTCAGTTTGCAGGTGGCTGGCATACTCTTTGCTCCTTAGACGTATGTGCGTTCCAATGAGGGCATGCTGTCAGGTCTGTGACACAGCGGGGAGATGAGAACTCTGTGGGGAAGCTCTGAGTGGTTTGGGGTTCACTCTGTCACTGCGACCACGGCTGCCCAGCTCTGACCCTTGTTTTGGTATCTGTCTGGCCCACACAGCCACTGGTGGTTGGCTAAGCTTATGGGCCCTGAGAAGTCGTCCATTTCTTAACCTCAAATGACTGGTCTCTGGCAAAGCTTTGACAGCTGGGCTCTGGATTGCAGGGCTGGTTGTCTTGTGTGCTGCGGTGTCCCCACCCTCAGTCCACACTGTGGACTTGGCCTTCCATCTCTGTAATGACACGAAGCTGATGGTGCGGTCGGCAGGTGGGTGGTGCCGTGTGCTGGTGTCGTGGGAACTCTGGTTCCCACTGGAAGAGTGACAGGCTGCGCCCTGAGGTGTCTCCATCCAACACCATGAGGCGGCTGGTGATGCAGGTGGTGCGGGAGGTGAGGGTGGAGCTTGGGGGTTGGAGCAGGACCATCTTCTATGGGCCATCTCTTGGTCTCCTGCTGATTCTTCACATGTTGTCCGGCCAGCTACCTGGGGCTTGCAGGCAGGGGCTAAGGAAGGGGCAGAGGGGAGGCAGTGCTGGACTATAAGTGGGGAAAAGAGGCAGAATAAGGCCCCGCATCATAAGACAACACACAGGGACAACAGGCGGGGCTGCCTGACCTTTATGGATGTAACTGTCTAAGGGGGAAACTAAAGTGAGTGGAACTGAGTGACTGCCAGGAGTTGGTCAGAGCGCACTATGGCTGGGACACCGAGGGTTGGGGACAGGCGGGAGGCTTGATGCTTTGCAGGAGATCTTTCTTCCTTTCCTCTCAGTGGTGAGAAGAGCTCTTAAACCCATTAGGAACCGCGCATGTGGGTGCAGGTGACAGGGAGCGGCTCTGGAAAAGTGGCTGGTGGGTGGGCCCTGCGGACAGGACCCTCCGTGGTGGGAATGGGGAGCCCGGCGCCCTGCAGAACTGGTCCTCTCAGATACCACCTATCAGGGCTCAGGCAGAAGTCGCAGGGACTCAGGAAGCCACGCGTTTGTTGTCAGTTAGGGACACGATCGCTTGCAAACTACTTATTTTAGTGCAGTTCAAAGACTTCACCTTCCTTCCTAAGTTCCATAAAGGCTCCACTCCTCTTCAAGGAAGGGCAGGTTGGCCTTGATGCCTTGGTTAGAGTCCCATGACCGTCCCCTGTGGGATGGCCTGCGGGCATCCCACATGGGTTACATCCCCAACTGCGGTGTCTAGCATGGTCTCCATGGGAACTCTCACTTCCTTACACACAGAAGTGATTTTCCTTTATATTTGGGAGTTGTTATGAAGTGAAACAATGAAAGCTAGTAGTGACTCTGAAAAATTGGGAATTGCTCCTTAAGGTAACATGGGTACCGGAGACTTGGTTTAATTTGTCTTTAAAAAGACTACATAATATCACACTGTTCCTACTGTTAAGAACAAGTTTTCTGTCAGTGAATGTTAATTTGTTGTTTAAGTGCACAGGTCAGCCTCTAGCCCAATGAGATTAAGTAAGAGAAAATATTGGCAGAGATGTTGAGCAATCTTAAGCAAGATGGCCTCAATCTCCTGTGCACAGCTCTGGCTTTGGCCTGCAAAGGATGCAAGGTTTAGTGTTAGTCCAAAGTTTAAGTTGCTTGTAATCAGAGTTAGTTGAATGCCTTAAGGCCAATGAGGAAGAAAACTTCTTGAAAACATTTCCCAGATTGCTACATATAATCTCACTCTTCAAAAATCTCTTTTAATTTGTTTTCAAAGCAGTTTCATACTAGACAAAAGTTTCCTAATGTAGTGCTTAAGGGAAATGGTATGTTAAAAAACTTTTATAAAATCGCTCATACAATTTTCCTTTATTTAATCAAAGGAGTCAAGTTCATGTTACTCTTGATAGTCTCCTATTTCTTCCTATGTCAGGAAATGTAAAAATCAGTGAGTGTGTGAATGTGTGTGTGTGCTTAAGTATGAACTGTGCATGCGTAGGTGTGAGTGTACATGTGTGAGTGCACATACATGCATGCATAGGTGTGTGTGCATGTGTGAGTGTACATGCATGTGCATGAGTGTGCCTGTGTGTGTGTGTGTGTGCACGCGCATGTGTAAAGGGTACAGTGCGGTTTCTAGAACGTAAGGTGTCTTGTGAGGTCTTTAGCTTTGTTTATTCCTAGTGCAACAGGAGACTGGATGTCATGGAAGGGTTTCTTTCTAGCTGAGAAGTGACTCGATCTAGGTTGCATCTTAAATGTTTTCTTTGCTCAGGACTTACCGCTTTTGGAAGTGAAAATGTGGGGTCAGTAACCTTCCCCAAATCTTGGAATTGGCAAGTGGGGGAGGATTCAAATGGAAACAGTGTGCGCTCTCCGTGGTCCTGCTGCAAAGCGCTCTGCTGATGAAGTTCAGGGCAGCACCCTCCCCTTTCCCAGCAGACAGATGTGAACTTGTTCTGAGGAGCGAACAGGCACCTGCGCAGGTTTGAGGGGTGGGCGGACTATGACAGGTGCTGTGCCGCCTGCCCTTCAGTCGTTACCTTCCCCATGGCGGGCTCTGTGACGGAGCCGCTGTGACCATACCAAGCCTTGCTCTGTAGGCTCACAGTTCTCCACTCTGGGCATCTCTGGGTCTCGTTGGCTTGATTCCCAGTTTGAAGCAGTGACAGTCAGTCCTGGTCCTGAGTCCTCAGGCCCCAGGGGCTTCATGTCACAGGCTGTCATTGGGCCTTACAGAAATGAGGGGGCCGGAAGGGATGAGCTCTGCCACTGAATAGCTGGGTGGCCTTTGGGGAGTCATTCCATCTCTTGGTACTTTTCCTCGGCTGTAAATGAGAATGAGAATAGTATCTACCTCACAGTATGAAATTAAAATATTAAGTGAATCAATGTTTTCAAGCATTTGGAATACTGCATGACACATAGTAAGCACTAATTTAAACATTTTAAATACTGTTTACTAATTCCCCGAATCATGCGTTTTCTCTTAGCCAAGATAACCTTGTTGGAACCACAGCCAATGTGTCCACCATAGCGCTTCCACAGACTCTGAGTGACGTGCTCCGTACAGGACCCTTCCCGGCTGGGGACTCAGGCCTATTACTCCTTATAGTTTCCAACGAGAAACCACAGGTTTATGGTGACAAGGTGAAGTGTCCCGTTGCTCAGCTCTAGGTGGGGTCAAGGTGAGCTCAGGCCAGGACTTGAATGTGTTTCCCGGGCGCCTGCTCCAGACCCCTGGGTCCGTTCTCCTGACTGTTTCTTTCCAGGCGCATCGTGCATTTGCGGGGAAGCGTTAGACCCTCGCTTGTCCTGTTAGGTTGGGAGGGGGTCTGTTCCGGCAAACTCAGGCTCTTCTCTTATGTTTTTGAATACGTTTTTGTTTTTCCCAAATGGTATCGTTTAAAATGTGTTTTGGTTACAGAAAAAGCAAGTTAAAAACAAAACCAAAGGAAACAGAATATATTCCCATGGAAACAAGGGAAGTTTTTGTTCTGGTCAATGAGGCAGCGCCATCTAGTGGAATGTTTCCGAGGCAGCTGAGTTAAGAGAAAAATTAGAGGAGGCGAGAAGAGGTAGATGATGCAACGCTGAAGTGAATGGGGAAGGAAGGGGTGGTGGTGTGAGGTGTGCGGTGTGTGTTTGGCCTGGAGTCGCTGGCACACTGTTAGCCATCCATCGGGCTGTTACACTGGAACGTGAGCCCCAAGTGTCGTGCTCTGTGGGATCCCCTCCCACACCCCAGCTTCACAGCAGTGACAGTTGGCAGCCAAGGACCCTTTCAGCTCTAAAACCTTCTAATTCTATTGTGTATCAAAGGGGTGTGTGTGTGTGTGTATGCAGATGATAGCATCAGGATGGATAAAGTTTCACAAAAATAATAGTAAAACAGAGTCTATAATTGTTTTTCTTTCTCTGCCTTGCTTTGCTGTAAAAATTGGGGGATGGAGTAGAGGTGGTGGAAAGAGGAGATTACTGTGAGAGAATATAATTTAATTTACTTCCTGGCATTCTTGGGTAATAATGAAATTATTTTCATTAGGAAGGCAGAGTTGGTATTCAGTTCCGAGCTTTATGGACGCAAACCTAATTTGTGTCAGACGTGATTAGATGACTTGGGGCGATTACGTGACATGGGAATGGGTCTTGGCAGCCGGGATTAGAGAACGCTGAGGTACACTTTGCAGAGTTTTCAGTCCCCTGAGCTAATAGTTACGTTCAGTAGGGACTAGAGGACACATGTGTAAGGGCTGTCTCTGTGGAATCCCATCACACGACCCTTCTGCACGAGCCTCTCTGTCACCGCCTTGTCCCGTCCACACCCATCAAACCTGGTCGTAAGCAGGTCAGAGCACCATCTCCTGCCAGCCCAGCCCCCTCTGTGGCTGTCTCGGCAGCAGCAGAAGGATGGCCCGGCCTGGCCACGTCCTGCTCACCGTCAGGTCTCCCAGGGCTGGGGCGGGGAGATGAGTGATGTCTGAGTGCCCCCTTCACCTCAAGTGCGGCCGCTGGAGCTCTCTGAAGATGCCCCTGGGGCGTTGTCCAGCGATGCAGTTTCTTTCAGCCCTGAGTGCTTGCCCTCGGCGCTGTGATTCCAACCCTCTCCTGGGGTCTTTGTGCCCTGGTGGCTGTGGTCTCTGGGGCGATGCCTGTCAAGTCGAGGTGACACCACTGCAGCCACTTGTCACCTCTCAGCTCACGGTTCCATCATGAAAGCAGAGACTGGAACCCCCGGTGGGAAGGCTGGCTCAGGCGTGGATCCCTCCTTTTCTTGCAAGGCCTGCCGGGGACTCTCTTCAAAAGGTCTCCTCGTGACTCTGTAGGTTTCCTGCAGGTGCTCATGGCTGAGGTACCCGATTGTCCCGGCTGTGCAGGCGATGACTCTATTTTTAGGGTATTTGTAGATACTGCTGACCTCTTGCCGCAGTTTGGGGCTTTAGCTTAAATGCTGAACCCAAACACAGGGTTTTACTCCACATTCTTTTTCAAATGTAATAATCAAATCCGTTGGGGAAAGTGCTTTCTAAACAGCGTTGGTACATCTTGCTAACCATTTTGAACAAAAATAGTTTGAACTCTATTTTATTACCACACACAAAACTAAATCTGAGTTGGATTAGAGATTAAAATGCAAGGTAAAGCTAACAAAAGTACTAGGAAAAAGAGATATTGTTATCTCGGCCTGGGAAAGATCTTTCTAAATTTAATGCCAGAGCTGAGAAACCCTGCAGGAAAAGACGGCTCAGTTGGGATGTGTAAGAATGAAAAGCCATGGAGTAGTGCACCTTTAACAGCAAAAGGCTAGTTCTGTAATGGAGAAATAATCTGCTCAAAGAGCTAGTGTCGTCAGTCTATACTGAGACAGGAAGGAAAATGTAAGGAAAATGTAAATGGATAGAAACTGAGCAAAGGCTGGAAACAGGAAGCCCCATTGAGGAGAGGTGTACGTCTGTGACCCCAGGTTCTGTCTCACAAATAACTGTGTGACCTGCTGAAAACGCCCCTTCCGCACAGACGGGGTGTCCTGTGCCCTGCCCTGAGGCCTTCACCCCATGCCTCTCAACTCAGTGCATCCCCATCTCGTTTTGCTGCTTACCTGTCAGGAGCTTCTCAGATCAGGGAGCTAATCTGGGTGTTTGCTGATCTCTGCCTGGAGGGTGGTCACAGTAGACTCAGGTGTTCATTGAATAAATGTGTAAATGAATGAAGGAACTGATAGGAATGGACTGAAACAATTACATCCAATATTTATCTATTGAATTGAAACAGGTTAAACGTTCAAGATACCCAGCTTGGTGAAATAGTGTATCTCATTCCTGGAGGTGTGTAAACCAGCACAATGAAATGGAAAATGTGGCAACCTGAATCAAATTTTAAAATGTGCACCTTTTGACCAGACAATTCCATAATTTGGAATTTATCCTAAGAGAATTACAGGTACACAACATGCATGCACATGGTTGCTTATCAAAGTATTGTTTGTGAGATGGGAAGGTTATGAGCAAGCAAAGCTTCCATTAATAGACAGGAAATTGGTGTGTCATACATAGTACACCCAAACAATCAAATAGATTCAGTCTCTGAAAGGGATGTCCCATATATTTCTTGACATAGAAAAGTTTGTGATACTATAGGAAAAAAATAAAGTAAAGAAGTATGTATAATATAATCCTGTTTTTGCAAAATGCCTACAAGGATACTCACCAAAATATTGATAGTACTTAATACTTGATTATTTTATGGGTCATTTTACTTAATTTATATGCCCTTGTTCATTTTCTAAACTTCTTACATACTGAACTGGGTTATTTTTTATAACTAGCTGTACAAGATGGATTTAAAAAAGGCCATAATTTCCTTTTCTAATATTATTTAATGAATCAAACAAAAAGAAAACATGAAGTGATTTCTATATATATTCCTTTTCTTTCTATAACAGTTTGTTTTCCTGATTTTTCTATTCTTGTTACTGCCACCTAGTGGATGAGAATTAATCTTTTACCGTTTGAGATTATAGCTTTTGCTTTTTCTCCCCCCAAAGGTAGTTCTTTTATTTAAGAATTTTAAAAAATGACCAGTTATGTACTGGTAAATGTTTAACAACCAGCTCTGCAAAAAACTACTTATGTATGTTTTTAAATTTTTGATAAATTTTACTTACATAAAGGATGCACACAATTTATGTAAAAGTAGTACAAATTACAAGTAATAATAAAATAGGAACTATTCTTTATTTAGGTTACATTTACTTAATTTATTATCACAGAATGCTTTCATTGATTTTTACTGAACTTGTGTCTGTAGCCAACCTATGTAGTTGCAGTTCAAGCATAATTTGACACAGAGTTGTATCCCATTTCACTAACTCCTTTCCCAATGATCATTCCAGCTCATGTAATCTACTGTATAATTATTTCTCACCTTTGTACACATTATATTCAGTAGCTCAAATCTCAGCTTCAGTGCTAAATGAAGCCCTTATGTAGCACTTACCAATTTCTGTTGTGTAAATATTCCCACCATGGTCGATTTCATCTACCAAGGTGAGCTCACTGAACATGGATTTGGGAACACACGTTATATAAGGTATTTTCACCACACAGGTATGACAAATGTCACCTCAAGAGCATACTCATAGGTCATAGTAAAATGGAGTCAACGTAAAATAAACAGAAGTAATGAGCTTGAAACATACATTTATCTTTATTTTTACTTGAATTTACTTAATTGTACGTTGATATATATATATATGAAATGACTGTTAACAGCTGGCTTGCAGAGTTCCTGAAAATTTGCCCGCCGCTTTCTGCGAGCCAAGTGCAGCCCAGCGTGCCAGCAAGTGTGATGGTTGTCTTTGCTTCCCGAGTTATCACTACTGTCTCAGGGAGAGTGCAGGACCACGAACGACAGCCATTCTCTGAGTTTCTGACTATTTTGTGTAGCCTGTTCTGCGTGTTTTATTGTCCCCTGCTGTTAGCACTTGTCCAAGAGGATAACTTCCTCCCTCACATGCTCTGATGAAGAGAACGCTGTTCCTTTGCGTGTGTTTCAAGCCTTGGAGTGTCTTGTTAAAGAAAGAAGAAAGCATGAAAGGTATATGGAAAGTTTTCAATTACTGAGCAGAATTATCGGCACACAGATACAACTGTCTAAATTAAAGTGTCTCTTGCAGTAACTACAGGCATTCATTCATTCGTTCACCTTATGCATGCTGATCAATCACCGCATAGGTGCTTCTCAATCTCTCCTGCCCGTTGCTGTACGTAGTACAGGAGAGAGAATGGTTGGCAAAAACGTATCAACACATTAAAATCATTCCCCTCCTCTTCTTCCCTCCAATGAGAGACACTGCATTTTATGACTATTAGGCATCCGTAAAGTCAGCATTGTGGACGATCCCTAAGTCACTACCACCTGGGGTCCCGATGGGAAACTGAATGAAGAGAACAGGTGAGTAAAGACATCCAGTGCTGGGTGTGAATTAAATCTAATGGCTGAGGACAGGAGGGGCCGTTCTGTCTGCTGTGTATTTTACGATGCACGTATAGTTCTTAGAGCCGTCTCCTAAGTTTCCCCAGAGTGAGTCTGCACTATTGCCCCTGTTTTACGGATTTAATACGTGCCACATAAGGTCAGTTGTTTGCTGTCCTTTCTGAGTTGACTCTATTGGAAACACACGTTGTGATGCGTTATTACAGATATATGGGGCACGTGTTTACTTTGCCTAATGATAATGGTTATCTTTTGGGGGAGCAGGATGTTGAAAATGCAGAGTGGAACCCTAACTTAACCTCCCAGTGAAGCAGATTTTATGGGAAAGAAGGTCTCATTATAAGACATGTTATTTTGTTTGTTATGAGAGGGTGCGCCTTGGGGATTGGAAAATTCTGTTTAGCCAACGTCTTCCTGATGGAACTGAGACAAAGGTGAGAAAGGAAGGTTGGGAACCTCCATGCAGATGTTATGGGACCCCCCATGCATATGGACAGGGAGATAGATAACGGTTTATTCTCCTTGAGGCAGTCTCCGTCTCTAGCACCACTGGTTTTCATGACCAGAAGTCCTGCCTCGAAGGAGTACATGTGCATTCAAGTTTTCATGTCTGTAAGTATAGCTGTGACCCCTGAGACAAGAGTGGAAGCCACAGAAATGGGGCTCCCAGGCCCTGGGAGACTGGCGGGAGAACGGCCATGTCCAGCTCCAGTCACTTGCTGGGTCAGTGAGGAAGCCCTGCTTGTCAGCCCGCCTTCTGTGAGAGACCCCTCAGAACCATCACTGTAACAGATGCTCCTGCAAGGGGTAGGCCAAGGCTTAGCCTAACTTAGCATGAAGCAACTGAAGTAGTTTGAAACCAGAAGAGCAGAGTGCAGATTGCACCCCAATGGGCCTGTCATTGAGTGGGCTCCTGTGGTGACACTGGTAAAGGTGATAATTTATTTAGAGTAAACTATGTCAAGACAAAGTCTGTGTGTGTCCAGCCAGAAGCAGGGGACAGTGTCGCCTAAGAGAAAACTTCTGAGGGAGCTGTATTGGGATCGTATTAGCCTGTGGGCATCAGTAACGCCACAGGCTCGCGGACCCACCTGCACTGTCCCAGAGCCTCCTTCTGGACAAGGTGGTCTAAAGGGTTGACGTAGGTGACACGTATGCAGCCTGGATTCTAGACTAAAGGAGGAACAGTGCTGATGTCTGCTGTTCGTTTTTTCCTTTAATATTATTATCTCGGGATCTCATTTCCAGAGCCAGTGAAAATGACAGAAAATAGGTAGTGTTGCATCAGACACATAAGATATTCCTATTTTCTGACATAGTTTCTCTGGCTCCCAAATGTGATCACTGTTTGTGTTTTCTGTTACTTCTTTTTAAGACCAGAACCCAAACATCCATTATGTTGGAAGAATTCACTAGTTCTAAACTGTGGGCACATTGTAAACCCCAGAATTGGATTGCCTTTGGTTGAGGAGCAGAATTAAATCAATTTGAAAATAGAACACTATTCTCTTGATAAATGTATTCTTTCAAATAATAAATTAGTGATAGTTCTTAAGATTAAAAGCAAAGTGATGTCCTCAAGATTTAAATAGAGAGGGTGCCAAAAAAATGTATACACATTTTAAAAAGGAAAACTGTATTAAAATTGTAATAATACTCAATATATACCTCGTTGCGACCGTATGCACCAGGCCCGGCTGGCATTTCCGCTACCCCAGCAAGACCAGCTGGACTCCAGTCTAGGTGTGGGCACAGGGATTTGTAATGTCGCTGAAGTTGTCATCTGACTTTCCATAAGGGTGATCGCCCAGGTGACCCGCTGGGCCAGGCCGGTCAGCTGCCAGGCCTTCTACACACAGCCGAGGCCCCAGTGCAGGGCTCTGTTCTGCAGACGGTGGTCTCAGCTGGGCCTTTGCAGACAGCCCGCCCTGTGCAGGCGACCTGCCACCAGCCCCTCAGCTGCACAGCCAGGACCTTGCGGTAAACCCCTCCTGACTTTGCAGTGTTGTGGGTGCTGGGCACACACAGGTGACAGCACTGCCCGGGCACCTGGGCTCACAGGGTGGGCTATGCTTTCTCGGCTCCTCACGCACCTCGTATCCGTCCATTTGACAGCTGGCCGGAAACAATCTCGTTGCCGGTGAGCTTTGTCTGCTGACGCTTGGGCCTGAATGGAACAGGAACACACAGTAAGAACAGGTATGAATCTGCCCAGTTTCCTTCTAACAATTTCGACAACCTCAGGGAATGCTGCATTTCCACAGGTTCTCGGATTCTGAGGAAAGGACACATCCGCCGTGGTTTTGCACATATGGCGATAAACAGGCAGATGGACATGAATCCCTGCACGGGCAGACTCATCGCAACTGGTAGCAAAAAGAAAACCCCTGTGATTGTTTACAAAGTCTGATTTTTTATGTGCCGCTAGGGCAGTGACTCAGAATCAGTGAGAACCAGTGCGCCATTTCCTGTGCGGGGAGTCCGGGCAGCGGCTGAGCGGGTTGTGGTGCCTGGGTCTGCAGGAGCTCCAGCAGCGCTGTGTGGTGTCCACTCCGGGGTCTGGTCCTCACGGGCTACGCCGAGCCTTTCCTCCTCCCAGACCCGCCGATGCAGTCAGTCACTCTGGAGAACGATTCGACAGTTTCCTGCAAAGTTCAACATGACCTACTCACTCAGCGATTCCCTCAAATATTGGCCCAAGGCAACTGAAAGTGTGGACCCAGGTGAAGACCTGTGTGCAGATGTTCTGAGCAGCTTTACCTGTAACAACCCCAGACCGGAAACAACCAAATGGCCATGAGCTGGTGAATGGGGAAACAGATGGACTATGGACACGTACAACAGACATGATCTGAAGTAATTACTTAAGGAAAAGAACCGCCTATAAAACAAATGGAATAACCATGTCATTCCATTTATACAAAATCCTGGAAAATGCAGCTAATGCGTAGTGACGGCCAGCAGACCAATGTGTTCCTGGGGGTGAGGAGACTGGGGGACGAATGTGTGCATCACCTGAGCTGTGGTGACAGCTCACAGGCACCGTGGAAACCGTCAACTGCACGTTAGGAGTCTGCAGGTCACTCACTGTACATCCGTTGACTTCCTTGGAGCTGTGTCACGCAGAGAAGACAGGCTCACTTCACCCATAAAACATGGACCGCGCTCGTCGGACACAGTGGAATAAGTACCTCCTCTCAGGCACCGTTCACTCAACGCGGTCGTCACATCGCATTCACTGGAATCCAGCGCCTTTCGGGGTTTTCTGCTGGCGCTTCTGTACTCTGTCGGTGTGTGTCCACTCTCCAGACTGTGCTGAAGTTTCCTTCCTGTAGTGCGAATGTGTACCGGCGTTCAGACTGCACACATCCACCCCGCTGCGGGACTCCTGACGGATCAGAGCTAGGGGCTCCTGGCCCACCGCCCCAGGAATCCACGGGTACGAAAGATGCTTAACAAACACACCCAGGGGCCATCAGGTGCCACCACCAGATCTCTTGGATTTTCACCCTTGGGAGCTCATTTCTAGTCAAATGCGTACGGGGACACAACAGGACGGCCCCACATTTGGTGCTTGGGGCCCTTTGCTCTCAGTGTGTGCACACACATATCTGAGCCTTTATTTTCTAATCACGGGAGCAGTTTGCACGGTGTTTTGGTGTCTAATCCTCCCCATAACGTGGGAAATCGCAGCCTTCCAAGGTCATCGTTTGAGGGTGTGGCATTAACCGCACAGGTGTTAGTCCTTCACCGTTCATCCTAAAACTGCCGAGGTTATGAAGTGCTCGCTACTGGGACTGGTATTTCACACAGCCTGGCATGCTGAGGTTTTCACAAGCCTTACAGAACCGGCTGCTAATAAATAATTGCCATTTCAAGGTAAATTTGTGTGTTCCCAGGGGCAATTGGGCCTTTCAAGCAGAGGTCAGTTGTGCCCCGTGGGTGCAGCTCCCCTCACCCGCTGGCGCTCGGCACAAATCAGAAGAGGTGTTGAACCCAAATGAGTGACGGTCTCTAAGAATGTAATTCTTTCGCCGTTTGCCAGAGGTATCCTGTGCCCTCTGTCGATCTCTGTCACAGATGGCGCATAGCATGTGCATTTGCCAGGCTTTCCAGGTGGCGTTTAGGTAGCTGTGTGAGTGAGCGGGGCAGTCGGTGCTCAGCGGGCTGGTGTGGAGGGGGCTGCGCACCCTGGGCCATCGCCTGCTGCAGACGCGGAACATTTCCCCATGAGTTGGTCCCACACTGTCATGCGGACCACACTCCTTCCTCTCCGTCTTGCAGACCTTTGTGATGTCCTGCCGTAGACACTGAAATAGCCTCCTGTTCTCTGTTTATAACCCTTCCAGTACCTACAGAGTCCCGTGTGGTTGACCCTCGTCCACCCTTCAGCTTCATCTCCTCCCAGGGGAGACTCGGATGCATTTGCTCTGGGGACGGTGTCACCAAGTCTCCTCTTTGTCTCCGGCCTCAGTGGCTTCTTCCAGCTGTCACAGGGGCCTTTGCCTCTCTGTCCTTTGGGGTCACTCGCAGCATGCTTGTACAGACCGCCACGCACGCATCGCATTATATTTAGCGGCTGGAGTAGCCTGAATGTTTTATTACTGTTTGAACTCTGAGTATGGAAACCCTATCTTCAGTTCTTTGTATTGGGAATAAATGAAATAAGAACTGTGCGAGCTTGCATGAAAAACTGAATATCTATTCCCAAGGTCTCAAGGAAGGCTTGGACAAGTGGTAAGGCTCACTGTATTTTCACATCAGAAAATTCAATTCATATGTATTTTCCCTCAGTTAATCTGTATGTTTAACGTAACCCCAAAATAATTACTGATTTTTTCTTTATTGTTTTTGAGCTAGACAAATTGAGTCTCACAGTCAAATGAAAAAAATAATCAAAACTGAGCAAAAATGCTGAAAAAAGATAAGAATATGTGAGGGGAAGAGGACTAGCTTGGATAGTTAAAATGTTTTAAAATGTTATAAAACTATAAAATGTAGAATACAGTATTGGAATATGAAAAGAGACAAATCAGCGGAACACAGTAGACGGTAAGAAACAGACTGGGACACGTGACTGGGACACGTGAGGTTTCAGTGGATGATGAAGGCGACATTGCAAGTCCGTAGGGACCAACAACTACTGTAGGGATTGCTGATTAATTTTGAAGAAATAATCTTATGTGACACCACAATAAATGGCAATGAGTTAAGTATTTAAATGTGAAGAATGAAAGCAGAAAATAAATACTTCAATGAGCCGTAGGAGAATCTGTTCATAAAATTGTAATAGGAAAAAGCTTCCTAACTGTGACATAACAACAATAAGCCGTAAGAAATGAAAATGACAAGTTGAACTGCATATTAATGCACAGTTTCTGCAAAATCGCCACAAGTAACTTCAAGAAATGATCTCCAAATCGAGGGAAAATGTTTGCAGCTCGTATCACAGACACAGGGCTAATTTACCTAAAATGTAAAGGGCTTTCACACATCGATAAGAAAAAGACCAATGAACAGAAAAATAGGAACAGGAAATGAGGCAGTTGGCAGGAAAAGAAATGTCTCTTCATCTGAAAAGAGCGTAGCTTCCTTCACAGGAGACGTACACATTGCAACACCTTGAGGTACCGTCTGCCCTTTCAGAACAGCAAAGTTGAACAGGTTGGGTACCAATTTACGTTACCAGATGTGGGAGATCATTCTTTTTTCATGGGATTTGGTAGGCGCGTAAACGGCTATGACCCTGATAGTCGGTAATTTGGCAATGCCTATCAAAATTAGCCATAAACATGCCCGTGACCCAGAAATTCCGCATGTAGGCGTTTCTCTACAGATACACCTGGGATTGTGTTAATGTATTTCCTATGTTAAAATATGAATGGAATTTTAAAATCAAATGAATTTTGTTTAAAAAATTCTTCATTTCACCACCTTTTGGTCCAGGGTTGTCACTCTCTCCTCCACACCCTGCGGGGGTGGCATGTTCCCCGACATTTTGCTTTAAACATATAAGACTTTGTCACGAAACCACTATGACTCTGACCAATACATTTTCCCAGAAACTCATACTTTAAAAGTCACTAACAATGAGAAAATTTATAAGGAAAAATAGTTACTGTTCTATTTTGAAACAGAAATGCTAGCATTTTATTTAGCCTGAAAAAGTAAATGCCTAAAAACGTATTGATATGTCATACACTGGTACATATTATCCATTGCTTTTCCAAAATACCTAGTTTTTAATCAGTTATGTCTCTTAGGGTACATGCTTTGATCAAATGTTCACAGGTTTCAACTTATAAGAAAAATGGAAAAATATGTCATACACGGAACTACCTGACATGAGTGTTTTGAGGAGCAATTGGTATAAACGTTTTGACCTTCATCTTGGCCTCTGGGGAACAAAGTAAGTGTTCATCTTCCAGGATGGAGTCCCCACACGTACGGCTGGATACACGCTGTGCTGTCCTGGAGAAGCAGGTGAGCCCTGGAGACTTATCCCACCTACCAGCGACCCCCCACACACGCATCTGGCAGAGTCCGTTACAGGAGCCCCGAGTGCCATCTGCCCATGTGGGGGCAGGAATGTGTTTCTCCCAAGCGCTTCATCGAGTATTTGAGTCTCCCTTGCCCGGAAGGGACCCATTACTCAAAGAGGAGGGAGCTCTGAAAGGCCTTGACGTAAGGAAATATGACTTAGAATCACATCACATTTAATTAATGATTTGTGTTGCTGAACAGGACGTGCATCTGCTTTTACTGGTGATGATGAAGTTCGTACCTTGAAGTACAGCATTAAGGTTTAAAAACAGATGCAAGCAAGATAAAAGTGACCAACACAAGCATAGCTAAGATGAACACCGGTGTTGGAGCAGGTTGCAGACTAAACATGAGACCGTGCTGTCACATGGTAGTGACGGGGCGTGGAGACACGGGAACTTTTTGAACGACATGGAAACCCAGCTGGGGACCTGTGTTGAGTTCACCCTAAGATCTTTCAGTCTCACTCACAGCACATGTTTTCTTCCTTGGACAGTGTTAATTCTTTTATAGTATCATACACTCGCAGTACTGAACTACACCATTCGCTTCTTAAGCTTTACCTTTTATATCTGAGAGGAATTTTCTTGTTTTTCCTTTTGAACTGAATTTTTAACAGACATAAACACAGGTTGTAATTTCAGGATCTCCTAGTCGCATAGGACTGTAGACGCTGTGCAAAGCATGTGTGCTGCCCTTTGCCGGCTGTTAAGGGCAGTCAGGGGAGCTTATTGTGCATAAATCTTGTATTTGTGGTTGGAGGAAAACCACATGACTGCCTTCTGTCTGTCTTTGCCAGGGTAGCCTTAAGATTGCGTTCTGATACGCCTGCGGAAATGTTCTTTTAGTTTTAGTTTGGAAGGGAGTTTTTACACAGGAAATGTAATGCTCATCCCAGAAGGAATACCAGTGACCTCTCAGTAGAAGCCAGTTCTAGCCTAAAATTTTGAAAGTCACGTATGAAAAATAGAATGGAATCAGAATTTCAACTTGATTCATGCTGTTACAAATTTGGGGTCCCTGAAATAAAACGTTGGTGTTTGGTGGTATAATATGAACTAAAAAGCAATGCGGTGTTTCTGCTGTAGAAAAGTAAAGCATACATCTGTGAAAATACGACTTGGGGAACATAGGGGTGAAATTATTGAGCCAAATGGTCATTTCCCATTTGTATCATTAACGGGACAGGCTTGTCCTCTGATATCCCAGGTACCCCATACTCACGTCAGCCCAGTGCCTGGGGGCTTGTCCATGAGGGGGAGGGCTCCATGAGCACCAGGGACAAAGGCTGGGGAGAGAGCAGAGCCTTGCAGCTGCTGACCTCAGCTGCCTCATTAAGGGGCCTCAGGAAAGAATTCGTTTGTCTGGATGAAGGCATGTTTTAAATGACAATACAACACGGCTGCCCACAGAAGTGCCCAGGAGAGCATCCGGCTGTGGCTGAGGACGTGGCTGTGCAGCTTAGTGGGCCTATTTGTTTGTTGTTTGTCCTAGAATCAGAGCTCCTGCTGGAAGGAGCCGGAATCAGTGAGAGGGTTTTCTCAAAATGAGAGCAAATCTACATTCTTCTTTGGTTTAAATGTATTCTGGAAACTAGTGTACAAAACAGTCCGAAGGTGTTTTAAATATACATTAGCTATTTTTGAATTGTATGTGTCCAGTATGTGTTTCTTCATTCTCCAGATACCTCCTTAGTAGAAATACCTCTGAATTTAGAGCAATGGGCCATGCTGTGAAACTGGAAAAGGCACAGTAAGTACGAAACAGAGCCTGTACGATGTCCGCAGACACCAGGAAACTTAGGGGCAGCTCACCTGGCAACGTACCTTGAGGTTGCAGGACATTGAGTGTGTTTGGTGTGACGGTGGACATGCTTTTCTGCTCCAGACATGCTGTGCTGTGTGGGCAGCAGCGGTCTGGACACGGTCGGCTCCGGCCTATGCGGGTGGCTTCCCTGGTTAGGACCAGCCCCAGGAACAGGGCACACACTCCCTTCAGAGCAGCACTCAGTCATCCCTTGTGTCACCGTAGCATGTGTGACAAGGCCACATGCACTCTGCACCCTTGGATTGTCCACGCCCTTGTTCCCAGGAGTGCCCGTGGCCTCTCTGGTGCGATCAGCCCTGATGTAGCCTTAGAATCCAAATGCCCGATTGTCGCTGTCCGTTACCAAGTACTTTTACTGCTGTTTGTTAAGAGAGAAGACACAGTTTGCCTGCGAAGCAGGAGCAGAACGATGTTAAGGACCCTGCCATTGTCACAGGTGCGCCAGGAGCCGAGAGAGGCCGTCTCTGCCAGGTGGAATGCCCGTTTCTGTGAGTCTGTTGTGTGCATGTGGATGGTCACAACCTGTGCGTGGCTCATTAACTCACTGGCTCTCGCAGGCTATCATTCACAGAGGTCTGTCACTGAGAGCCGTGTGTTTTAGAAATTGGAATGTCAACATTATTCCTGGAATAAATGAAGGGACTGTGAGCGAGAGTTGTGGCTGGTGGCTAAGAACAGCTGATCAGGTTGCTGTGGCAACAGCGTTGCTAGGACTTGACGTTTCACTGCGGTTGGTGGGGTCTAAGCGGAGCCTCGTTGATCTCAGCGGTGTTTTCGGAGTTTTCAAGTGACCCAGGCTGGCGAGGCGGGGCCGTGCTGGGTACAGGGACTGCTGCCCCACCAACTGCACCGCACCCCAGCGTGTGCGATCTGAGTGTGCAATCTACAGTGCCATCTATGTGTGTATGCACACGTGTAATCTGTGTGTGCGATCTGCGTGTGTAATTTATATGTGCGATCTGAGTGTGTGATCTGAGTGTGCGATGTTAGTGTGCCATCTCTGTATGTATCTCTGTGTGTAGTCTGCGTGTGTGATTTGCACGTGTAATTTGTGTATGAGATCTGAGTGTGTGATCTACAGTGTACCCCATACCGTGTTTCCCCCAAAATAATACCTAGCCAGACCATCAGCTCTAATGCGTCTTTTGGAGCAAAAATTAATATAAGACTCGATCTTATGTTATGTTAGATAAGACCCAGTCTTATTTTACTATATTATATTAGTTTTTGCTCCAAAAGATGCATTAGAGCTGATGGTCCGGCCAGGTCTTATCTTTGGGGAAACATGGTATGTATCTATGTGTACAATCTGCGTGGGCAATGAGTGTGTGATCTGCATGTGTGATCTGTGTGTGGTCTGCATCCCAGGGTGGTGACTCACACACATCACCCAATTCAGAGTCACTTCTGTATTTGTCGTGCCGAGGACTTGGGAGGACTCCAGAAAATTATGTTAGTGTTTGTATTTCTCTTCCATTATGAAAATAACTGTTTTTGCTAGTTATACTCCGTATGTAGTTCTTATCTAAAATGCTGGTAGTTTAGAAAGCATAAAGCAGATAGTTAAGACATTCATAGAACTGACGACTTCTAACATTTTCTGGTAAAAATCGTGTGTATCTTCAGTTGGTAAATGAAGAGATAAAAAACATACGTGTTTCTTTGGCAGTGGGTTTTTTTTTTTTAAAGCAACTTTACATTGGGCTTTTAATTTGCTCTAAAACTGACGACCAGAAATGGCTCCATCAAAGCTTGAGTAGGACTGTTTTGGGGAATTTGAGCTCAGAGCCATTCAGTGGACAGAGAGCGCTGATAATTCCGAGGGCAGCATTTGCAGGAAAGGCCTGTGTGCTCAGCTGGGGAGCAGTGTCGTCTGGTTAGAAAAGGTTTACTAGGATGCAAAGGAAAGGGACAGAAATGGTTGGAAGGGTAGCCTGCGCCCGGCCGTGCAAACACTGGGAATCAAGTGGGAGAGACTCACTCACATATGGAAAGAAATGAAATGGTTAGTGTCGGGGGACCTCGGACGGGTGGCCCTTTGCAGTGGCTGTGGCACGGATCAGATGGGAGCAGGTTAATGGGGTGGAGGTGAGAGCCCGCGAGCCCAGGATGCGTGCCCTTTCTATGAGCTGGGGCACAGAGAGAAAAGGGGTGGGGCGGAGCAAACAGGGAGCTTCAGCTTGCGCCAGGCCGGGTGGCCGCACTGTCTTCATGTCCTCCCGGACTTGGAAGGTGACTCTCTGACTTGCATGTCTGGTGACATGTGGACCCCTGTCTGGATGAGCAGCTGCCACATAAAATTTCTCGATAGCTCAGGTGGGACAATTAATGAAGTCGTGAGTCATTATTTGGGTTTTTTCAGAGGTTTGATGCCTCCACTAGCTCACGGGTTGCAGGACACGCTCTCTCCTGTGTGTGGAAGTCACTCGGGCATGTGCTTGTGCCCCAGATGGTCTCAGGCTCTCAAAGGTGGGTTGTACTTGGAGTGACATCACTGGGCGCTGCTGAGCCGAGAGTGTAGCGGTCACTCGCTGCCCGTGCAGGTCCTGGCCTCCACCTGTCACAGCAGCCCTTGTGTGGACGCTTGTCTCCCTGTTCCTGGGGCCACTGCCAGAGCTGAACTGCCCGTGCCTGCCCTGGAGTAGCCATGTCCACAGGCGTCCTATAGTCACTGAATGGATGGCACACCTCCATTTTCACAGATTTCAAAATTCCTGTTCGCTTGTTTGCTGAAAGTTAAACATAAATCCTCTTTTGGGAGGTATATAGGACATAAACAGAAATAGAAACCTTTCTGTCTTTTTGTTGAAATTCCCCCAAAACGACAGGAATACAAATGAGGGGAGACTAGTGGATTTATTCAGAAATGGTGCCTTTGGATAAAATGATTCGTTTCCCTGTTTACAGCACACTGTTGTGTTGTCATGTAATGTGGTGGCATAATTTGGCTGATAAATAATTTGGCTGATAAAAAAATTTGGCTTAAAAATAACAAAGATATGATGGCAAAAGAGTACATTCCTCCAGCTTGTCTTATTTCAAGTTTATTTATCACAGACTTATTTCTTCTGCTCTGTAAAACTGTTAATGTAGGTGGGCGACAGTCGTGTGCCCGACAAACGTCCATTCAGCCCCTGCAGTGGATCATGCCTCACTGGGAATGGTGTACAGTTTGCCCCCTGGCATCTAGCAGGGCACATGGCCAGTTCAGCCATTGCAGTCGAGTGGCATGTGCCGTGGTAGGGGAGTACAAAACGCCATCGAGGGTGGGTGAGCAAGTGACCTAACAGGACATGTGTCCCAGAGGATGTCACTTCTGCGAGAAACCTGAAGGCAGAACAGGGACCCAACAATGGGGGCTTTTAGCAGAGGCCAGTCGGGCACAGCAAGTCACAACAGTGGAGAGCACCTGGTAGCTCTCGGGGGTTCAACAGACAGATAACGAGGCACCTCTTGTGTGCCAGGCACAGTAGAAGGACCTGGGAGTTACAAATGCGGTGCTGTCGCTACGGTGTTTGCGACATAAACTGATTAGAAATGCTTGCAGGACAGTGTAGAAATCAGAACAGACAGGGCGGAGGGCGCCGAGAACCCGGGGTGGGCGTGTGACCAGGTGCGCTTGGAGCGCAGCCCAACAGACTGGTCCTTTCGCTGGGTTTTCTGCAGGAGCTTAGCTGAGTTCAGCCTCATGCTACCTACCATTGGCGTGTTTGCTGGGCAGTGGGCTTCAGAACAGAAACCTGGTTGAATGAGAAGTGGGAAGGTTCTGTCTGTCGGGGAAGGGAGGCCTCGTTGTTTCGGGGATAGGGCAGAGACTGGCTGCAGGCGCCCTTCACACACCCCTTCGTGCTGGGTCCACTGTCCCCATGTCCTCGGCTAGCTCAGCCCTGGGGCCCTGTGGTGTCAGAAACTGCCCTGTGTGTGTCCACGGTGCACTCAGCCCCTGAAGGCTTGGTCCCACCTGGTGCCACATGGGGCGGCGAATTCAGGACAGTAAATGGAAACTGGGTTCAGTCACTGGGAGAACTCCCGGCACCATAACATATATAGACAAGAATAGGTTATATCCCTTGTCATTAATTCCTAGAAAAGGAATATTTTAAGGAAGCAGACTTATTCTAATGCAAGGACTTTTATGATATGTGGGGATTTGAGCATTTTAAAAAAGATACTGCAAATGAATGTGGCAGACATCTCTGGAACAATAACAGCCCTTCAGAACTGCAGGGACCATAGTGAGCAGTGGGTCTGAGGCCCGTTGAAACCCGGGCGTGGTAACCTGCTCGGAGAACCTGGTGCTTGTCCTTCTCCTGTTTCTTGTCTGTGCTTTTTGTCTGCACCCCGCCCTTCAGAGTGACACGTGAATCCTGACAGCCAGCAGCAGAGACACGGGCTGTCTGTTGGCTTGTTCTCAAATTCTAAGTGGGAGAAGTAATGAAACACGCACAGCTTATCACTTGGTTAATATTCAGTTTTACCTGGCCTTCTCATTGTTCCATTTGAAATTGAAAGGTAAAATCTGATTTACTTTTTTATTTTTTAATTTCTTTTTTATTGGGAAATATTGGCGAGCAGTGTGTTTCTCCAGGGCCCGTCAGTCATTGTCCTTCAATCTAGTTGTGGAGGGCGCAGCTCAGCTCCCAGTCCAGTTGCTGGTTTCAGTCTTTAGTTGCAGGGGGCACAGCCCACCATCCCATGCGGGAATTGAACCGGCAACCTTGTTGTTGAGAGCTCGCTCTCTAACCAACTGAGCCATCTGGCTGCCCCTGATTTACTTTTTGATTTACCTGCTACTAAGGTACACTTTTCCCGTGAAAAGTAAATAATTATATTTATTATCTAGGATAAAAAATACATATTTAAAAAAACATCTAGTGTACTGTGTGAATTACAAATATCACCAAAAGGCAACAGAATGATAAAGTGTAGATGGGTAGTATTGAAAATGAAGCATGTATTTCCTCTGTAGAACTAAAATAAAATCAGAAGTGAGTATATTCTTTAGATAATATTAAAAAAAATCTGGTAACGTTCAGAAAGGGGCCAGCTGTCTCGGCAGTGGGAAGCCTTACGTTTGACTCACTTGATATGGAGTTTTCTAAACAGTGTTCGCGTCGCCTGACTGGACAAGGCTGTGAAGAGGAGGGCACTGGAGCAAAGCCTGCAGCTCCATTGTGTGGTCCCTCCTGTGGGACAAGCCATGGGCCTGGGTGTGGGCCAGTTGATTTAATATTTTTACAGGTGACTTGGAAAGAAGAATCTAGAAAATGTCTGTCAGACTTGTACTTGGGCCTTGAATTAAGGGAGGACACAAAGGATAGACATAAAAATCAGGTAGTTCTACAAACAGAATGAGAATCCTCTATGGAAGCCTGTGTCCTTTATAGCTCACACAGGATGGGCTGCAGGAGAGAGTGTGGCACAGCTCAGAGTGGGCAGCAAAGCGCTGCCATCGCCCAGGGGTCCACACCAGGCTCGCCAGCTTACAATTCCGTGTGTGTGAGTGGCCAGTGTGCTGAAGAGCTGGGAGAGAAAACTGAGGAGTGTTCAAAAGGAGTCCAAAGGATAGAAAAGAAAGAAAAAGGAGATCATCCATGAGTGCAGGTTTGAGAAATTATGATGGCTCAAGCCAGAAAATGAAAAACCAGATAAGCTGAAAATTCCTTAGGTTGATGCTTTTAAATTAATGCAGAAAGGGATTTCTTTGTTAAGGAGGGGAGGCTGATCATTTCCTGTTTGTGTTGAGACAGAGGGAGAATGGGTTCAGTGAAAGAAGCAAGACATTTCGGGACTGTCAGAGTGATAGATATTAGAAGAGACAGAGAATAGAAATTACCATCCTGGATAGCTTGACTAAGACAATGAATGGTGGTTTTTCATTAAGTTTTGAGGTATTTTCTTGCTTGAAAACTACTTAGCAGGTGACTTGATTTGTACTGTCTGCCACCTCTGTGACTATTATTTGAAGTTTGCCAAAACCTCTTTGAAATAAGTTGTAAATTTGAATTAAAATAAAACAAAGGAAGAGCTATGTAACATTATTTTTTCAGACTCCTATGGAGACACACTAGAAAACAATTCATTTTATAGTTTATTAATTGGCTAAAAATTTCTCTATTTCTCTTTTGGGGAGAGGTCTTCTTTCTCTGTGCCATCCGTGCCTCCTGCCTTGGGTTTGCCTAAGCGGGTGGGGTCCCCGGGGCTGCAGCAGGGTAATGAGCAGACGGGCCGCGTGTGCGTGTTAGTGAGGTGGGTGGCTGGGCTTGCAGCAGCTTCCTCAGGGGTGGGTGCCGCTTCAAGTGAGGTTCTCTCACTCATGGAAATATAATTCACTGTACAGGTATTATCGTCCTCCCGCCCCGTTTCTGTGTTTTCGTATTCTGTCATCACCGATGGCACCCCAGCTGCACCAGCAGTTTGCTCTTTTGTTCTTTTGCTATCACAGTGGGGCAGACTCACGCAGGGTGCAGAGAAGAAGGGGGAAATCCATCCGAGCCCCTCCCCCATCATTCAGCAAAGGGACGGTACACGATGAATATAACAGTGACATTTTTAACGTCAGACGCGAGGCATGGGGCCACAGCAGCAAGCCTCCTTCAGCACACCTTCTTCTTCTCTGAAACAAAACACTCATCTGCAGCACGCACAGTGTGCTTGGGGGCAGTCATGGCTCCGTGTGTCACTGTGGGGCCCGCTGTAACCTAAGTGCAGCTCGAGCACAGGGAGTGTCTGGAGTAAAGAGCTTCCCCCACCGTGCGGGAATCTCCTGCTGCCACGTGAGAGTCACAGCAGTATTTGGCTCTAATGAACAGTTGTGTTTTCTGTTCTGCTCTTTGGCTAAACACAGCTTTTGAAAAATAAATGCAACTAAAATCCTATGTCTGCTGTTTTTGGAGGGAAGGGAACACAGAATGTTTTGTATTCATCTCTACTTTTTCTATCTTTCCAGTTGGTTGCTGCATTAGATCATGTTGTCCACGGGTGTGTCTCGGGCCTGGGACATACACAGTGTGGAGAGTCAAGGGCAGGAGTCTAATGTGAGGACTGTGACATGGTGGGACGCGAGGGCCTGCCTTACAGCCCTTTCTCTGCCACCATCCGGGTGGCCTTGGTCAGTGGTCACCCTCTCAGCCACACATCCCTCCCAGTGTGAAATGTGGGAACGAAAGGGATGTCTTCATCCAGGGTTATGGTGTGGACTGAGGACCATGGTCCCGGTAGCCACCTGGGAATGTCAAGTGCGACAGTACCAGCTTGGTTTCTCATGGGGGTTTCTCATGCCCACTTTCCCAGGGGCACAGGAAGTTTCCAGAGCAATGAGATGACATCCTTATTGTCCGAGCCCTTTCTCTATCACCAGCTGTTCTTCACTCCCACCTTCACCCTTTCAGTTGTTTCCCCAAAGAATTCCATGCTCGGAGTGGAGACTCCTAAGTTTCCCAGTCTGGCGTGGTTGGTGTTAGGGCTCAGGACATAGTCTTCAGGGACGTTTGTGTGGTCCCCAAATCTTCCCCTTTGTGGTGGTGAGGAAGGCTGTGACACGAGTGTGGCATCGCCCAAAGGTAGCTGCTTCTGTTTCCAGTCAGTGATGCCCTGAAAGGCTCGAGAAGGTGTTAGAGAGAAGGAAGGTGCTCTGTCCAACTAAACGAGCTGTGTGTGTTGGGCGTGGCCTCTGCCGCCCTCGTTGCTCCCTCTCTGAATGGGCCGTGCTCCGGGCTGAGCGAGGATGCTCACTCACTCACCTGTGCATACACCTGTCTGAAAATTCCTCCCGTCGATGTGGAGTGAGTGTTGGGCGATGGTCACGCGGGTGTTCGCTGCACTACAGGTCAGTCAGGAGGGGTCTGTGCTCCACAACCACAAACATGTCCTGTTTCCCATGGGCCACTTCAGGTAGATGACATGAGAACATGCAACAGCCTCTTTCCTGTTCGGAAGCACACATTCTGTCTGGATTTTCGGAATATGACAAGTAGGGATCCAAGGACCACGGTGTGGCTCCCATGACACTGGATGACACATGAGCCACGCGGTGCATGAGGGGAGACTGAGTGGGCACACCACCAGGCCCAGGCCCAGAGACAGGCCTCAGAAAGCACACCGTCGTTCAGCTTCCTCGTTTTAGAAACGAAGGTGCTGATATTTGGGGAAAGTGACCTGGCCACCGTTGTTATGGCTGACCCAGGAGTGGGGTCCTGCATCCCGAATGGGGTCCCCCAGAGAGCAGACCAAAGACCCAAGGGCCAGAGAGGCCTGCTGGGGAAAGATGCTCTCCAGGAACTGAATCTAAGACAGAGATCCTTACAAAACAAAGCAAAGCTTCTGCATATGAAATGCCAGCTTTGTGTTATTATCATATGTTGGGAGAAGAGAGATTCCTTCTATAAGAACAGTTCTGATGACTTGAAACAGAAGTTTGTGGATTTGATTCCAAATTTGCTTAGACAGAAGGAAGCATCTTCACAGCTGTCCTCATCCTGCATTGTCAGGAGGCCCTGGCAATGTGACTGTCTGACAAAAAGCAGATTAAAGGGTGCTTTCCGTGTCTTCCAGGAGTTCAGGGACATCTAACTGCCCATCTGACCCCTAAAGTGACGGCCTTCAGCAGCCACCTGTCCTGACTCTCTCTCCTGCGCTGTCGCCTTCCTACCCCTGGGACACTGGTTCCTTGAGGGCCCTGAAGGCTGCCTGGCTTCCTGGCTGGACCTGCACCACCAGCCAGGCCTTCAGGCCCAGCGGGCAGGTGTCGTGCTGGGGACCGGCTGTCCTCCTGCTTGCTCCATCTTCCTGTGAGCATGCTGCTTGCCACATCAGTGAGCAGAACAGGACAGAGGGAGAAATTTGCTGGGAATTACCCCCAAGTTCAGGAGAGCCAGTCTGTGCCTCCAGTGGAAGACCAGGTTGAGTGGGGGACAGAGGAGTCTTAGCAGAATGCAGATGACACCGCCGTGTCTCAGATGCCATATAGTCGTGCTTTGTTTGTGTTTTTGTTTAGCCGTAACCAGAGGAATTTTCCAGTTCCAGACTAATAATAACGGAGCAGTCTCAATTTATCTGCAATCTATTCAACTGATCAGGAAATTTGCACTGTCTGCTGTATGACCAGCGTTCCCAGAAAGAAAATGCCAATGGGCAAAGACTGCAGCCAGTAGAAAGGCACCTACCTCCTAGGGCTCTTTTAACTTCTGGTTAAAGAGCGGTGGGAGGGGATACCGGGAAGGTGAGAGGTTTAGAAAATAGTCGATAACCACAAGATGGCCACAGGGTTTTGAAAATTAATTTGGGGAACGTACAGAGGGATAGTGGATGGGGGGAGGGGTGTTCACACAGTGTGAGGGATATAAATGATAAACGTCTAAGTTTTGCTTTGTCTTGTGCACCTGAAACTAATAAAAAAAAAAAAAAAAAGAGGTGGGAACAGTTTTCAGTGAGAAGAGAGCGCCTTTCCCTGCTGCCCTCAGGGCAGGGATCCGGTTTTCACACCTTTGTGTCTCTGGGATGGAAGCACAGTGACGTCCTGAAGGAGCACTCTCTGTACAACCAGGTGTGAGTAAAGGACGTGGTTCTTCTCCACCAGGGACACCCCTCTCTGCTGCACCCCCCTCCCCAGCCGAGGCTGCCACGGTGAGGACGGCACTGTGGCATCTCTACTTTCTATAGAGACATGTTGAAAACGACAACTGAGACGTAACTGAAAACTGTTTGGGGGTATGAAGGTTTCGTGGCCTTACAGAACATAGTTTCCAGGCCAGATGTGTTCCAATGTGGGAAGCCACCCCTTTTCTGAGATGGGCTGACATCACCTGTTGATGTTGGCGGTGGGCGTTTCTGCTCTCCTGGCGCCTTGGAGTCTGTGCAGGAAGCGACAGAGGCCTCAGTGGCTTCCAGCCTGGATGGATGGCGCTGCTCCACAGGGTCTGGTTTTGCTGGTGCTGGGCATGTGGTGGTCTTGTTTGACAGTGCGAGGCAGTTACTAGGGCGTTAAAGATAGATGCCTATTCCATTAACTAGCTTGTGAGACGAGCACAGGAAGAAGCGCAGAGTGATCTCGGCAGAAGCAGAGTTTGATGTAGTTTATTGTTGTTAGAAAAAGCTCCCTGGTCAAATGGGACTTGAGGTGGGTACATTCTATGGAGAAGGAAGAAAATAAGGACAGGTGTTTTTTATCTGAGAATTTTTCACTAAACAACCAAGACAGGCCGTGATGTTCCTCCTAGAAGTCCTGGTAACTTTTCCTTAACAAAAATCTGATGGCATTGTGTTTTGATTTATTGCTCTCCTTTTATAGACCATCTGGAGTGGAAACACTTGAGGGCGGGAATGTACAGATGACCTTGAGCAATAATTGGCGATGTTTGAATTTTATCCAAGCATGCTGAAGACTAGGAAAAAAATGTTTTGTGAGGAATAAAAGTACAACAGTCTGGAGGTCAGATTCGAGGAGAAAACGTAAGGTGATGAGACAGCAAGTTCTGTTCATTAAAATAGTTCAGCAAAAAGGTGGCACAGTGGTAATGGGAATACAGTAGAAGGAATACCAAGATGTACTCCCCAAGTGGAAAGAAAAGGTGTTATTTACTGGGTCTGATGGACTAGAAAGAGAGAAGGGAAAAGTGACTGACTTTCAAGCCGAGTAGACTTTTTATTTCTGTCTGAACTGGTGGGGAAAATTCTACAGCATTTGGGCAAGTGCCAAAATTGTTTCCCAGGTCTAAATAATTAAGAGCATTAACTGTTAGTGTTTCTGTTTTCCCTCATTATTTTCTGACTTCATTTGTTGACCTTGAGAAACATTTCTTTTTTTTCGTGTGTGTGTTCCAATAAAACTTTATTTACAAAAACAGGCAGCAGGCCAGATTTAGCCCATGGACAGTAGTTTACTAACCTCTTGATTCTTTATTTAGTCTCATATGTTTTCTGATATCTCTGTTTTCCAGTGAAAAAAGAAAAATCAGCTTTGTTACATTCTGTTTACTATTGAATCACTGGCCATTTAATCTGCTCATTAAATTCTCTTTGACTCATTTCCCCCCTTTAAAATGTAGGTTCATAGATTCAAGGAATTTCAGCGGTATAAAGAAGTAGAAAATTATCTGGGAGAAAAAGAAGAGAGTGACCACACATTGGGAGCGAAACTGGCGGTGAGGCCAGGTGGACATGGTTTGCCATGAGCCATGCTGTCAGTTAAGGACAGGTGGGGCTGAAGACCGCCAGGTGGGGATGTCCATCCATTGCTCCTTTGTGGGCCACAGTGAGTCTGGCAAAACTACAGAGAATGTGTGTAACCTCCCAGTGTCCCTAAGGAAGGGAGCTGTTCAACTATTGAACAGACCTGTGTGTGGCTGCAGAGGCTTTGCCGGAGATTGAGTATAGTTTCCACTTAGATTTAGGCTGTCACAAAAGGGACGTCAGCATTAATGTCCTCAACTGGAGGATGACCTGCGGTTTTGGAGCCTTTGTGTTGAGATAATTTTCTGTGGGTTTCTTACACTTCTGTTCATTTCACAAGCAGAGCAATATCTGTTTTTGTTCCGGACTATTTTTCAAGGATGTTGGTGCAAGAAGCAGCCTCGGGAGACTGAGGAGCAGAGATCTGGTGGGCTGGCTGGCCAGCATGGTAAAGACAATGGCTCTGGCTGGGGCACAGATCAGAGACGCTTACTGCCACCTGTAAGAGACTCGGGTCCCCTGAGCTCAGGCTTTCCACCCTGTACATGGCCACAGAATGTGCTGGCACCCGTCTGTGCCACACGTTACCTCTCTGAGAGTGGCAGTGAGGGGAAAGGACTCAGGTTTGCTGAGGCCCTGAGTAGCAGTGTTCTTGGTCTCTGACCCAGGCGTCTTGTCCTCTGCCAGCACCCATGAGACTGCAGCAGACTAACGGGTCAGTTGCAGGTAGAATCTCAGATTCGTCACACTTCTTGACACTTTCTAGGTGGATAAGTTTATGGGCCCAGGAAAGATCTCATAATTGACTAGGCATAAAGGAAATTTGAAATGCTGCATATCAGTTTTTACTTAGACTCCTGTGGTTTGAGAAGGACAGCCATAGATGCAAGTGTGGCATTAGTATACTGGGGCCCGTGGAGAGGATGGTGAAGTATGTCCCCATCACGACCTGCATAGACAGCACTGAGTATAGCAAAGCTCCCAGCCCTGGCTGCCTCCCCTGACATCCATGATTCTGAGTGACTCAGACAGCTGAGCGAGCCCTCTGAGCCCTTCTTGAATCCCCAGCCCACACGTTTGTGAGCAAAAGAAAATTATTGTTTGTTATAGTCTAAATACATTTGTAAATTGACAGATGGGAAGTTCTTTTTTGGATACTTACACAGGATGAAATGTCAAGCAGACATTATACAGTAATTTGTACAGATAGTGTGAGCAAACTGGGTGGGCTGATCACACTCTGGTTCCTGAATTTGGCACGTGTGATTTGTTGAACTTCTTCAGGAGGGTTCTTCTTCCTCCTTGAGTTTGGAGACCCTCCTTCCAGGTCTGACTTTCACCATATTCTCCAGGCCCCAGGTACAATTTGTTCCTGGCAGTTAAGCAGGTTGAGTAGTTAAAAAAGACACTGTTTTATTTTCACTTCTAAGCAAGAAAAACAAGTGAGGCCTAAGTGGAAGGAACCGTGAAGAATGAATGACAAAGGGAAGCTGTCACATACATAGGTTTTTGAGGCCCAGAACAAATACTACCCAACATTTCTACAAACCAGCACTGAAGACCCATTCTGGGCTGTAGTGACACTGTGTTCACAGGTTGATAATCTTGCCTCCAACTCATGTGTTTAGTCATTTTCCTGGTGTAGATTTGAAGCTCACAATGGAAGTGCACACACTGAATGTCTCTTTCTAGACATTGGCTCAAGTTAGTTCTAAGCTGGAAGATGCTTTGTTTCCCTGTTAAGCATTTTACTTATTTTTGCACTGTAGAATTTAAGGTTGCTATGAGGTCATATTGAAGTTATATAGAAGGACAGAATGGTGTGGGGGTGAGTGCCCAAGGAGAGTGGCAGGAAAGAGAGAAAGTGCAAAAGCCGCTGTGCTTCAAATGGGAAAGAGCCAGGCACATGGCTCGTGCTCTGAAAGAGTGATTGATACATGAAACTTACCTTCGGGACTAGGAGTGTTTGACCCCGTGGTTAATCATTCCAGAAATGAATGTCTGAAACCTTTTTTTATTTTTATTTTTTGTATTAAACAACAACAACAACAATGCAGAACACTGCATTTCTAGCTCGCAGGGTATGTTCATTTGGGAAAAGACCTTGTGTTCACAGTATGCAGAGTCAGCCCTCATGTTACCTCCTTCCTGGTGTCTGCACTGGCTCGCCATCTGTAGCAGGTTGCATTTCCAACATGGCTCCCATCCCACATGCTCTACTGCAACGTGACCTTCCCATGCACCGTCCTAAGAGCTGGAGTCCATTTATTCACATCTTGAATCTCGATGGGTCCTGTGACTGTTTGGACCAATAAAGTATGGCAGACCCTTGACTGGCCTGCCACTTTCCACTCCCTGCCCCCCAGAGGAGACCAGCTGTCATGGGAGTGTAAGTACCTGGGGGCCACCAGCCAAATTTAAAGGCCCTGGAAGACGAGGTGCCACATCGGGAGAGAGCCCAGGAGTGCCAGCTGTATGAGCCTCCACAGGTGGGTCCCCCAACCCTGGCTGCCCCATGGATCTGAGAGACTGTGGGTCCCCAGCCCTGGCTGCCCCATGGATCTGAGAGACTGTGGGTCCCCAGCCCTGGCTGCCCCATGGATCTGAGAGACTGTGGGTCCCCAGCCCTGGCTGCCCCATGGATCTGAGAGACTGTGGGTCCCCAGCCCTGGCTGCCCCATGGATCTGAGAGACTGTGGGTCCCCAGCCCTGGCTGCCCCATGGATCTGAGAGACTGTGGGTCCCCAGCCCTGGCTGCCCCATGGATCTGAGAGACTGTGGGTCCCCAGCCCTGGCTGCCCCATGGATCTGAGAGACTGTGGGTCCCCAGCCCTGGCTGCCCCATGGATCTGAGAGACTGTGGGTCCCCAGCCCTGGCTGCCCCATGGATCTGAGAGACTGTGGGTCCCCAGCCCTGGCTGCCCCATGGATCTGAGAGACTGTGGGTCCCCAGCCCTGGCTGCCCCATGGATCTGAGAGACTGTGGGTCCCCAGCCCTGGCTGCCCCATGGATCTGAGAGACTGTGGGTCCCCAGCCCTGGCTGCCCCATGGATCTGAGAGACTGTGGGTCCCCAGCCCTGGCTGCCCCATGGATCTGAGAGACTGGGGCAGCTGAGCGAGCCCTCTGAGCCCTTCCTGAACCCCCCGTCCACAGTCTGTGAACAAAAGAAAAGTATTGTTTGAAGCCACTCAGTTTATGAGGTTGTTTGTAACGGCAATAAGTATTTGGGATGATGTCAGTCTGGACCGGGTGATGTTAGACGTTAGCGAGCACGATTAATACAATCTTCATTTCGAGTTTTTTCCTAAATGGCAGCAATACTAGTGGTTGGTTATCAGTAATTCACTCACAGGAGAGAGAAGGTGGCAAACTGACCTCCTTTGTCATCTGTCGTCTTTCTGATCATATCCAGTTGTTTACGGGCTCTTTTCCATCATTCGTGAGGTTTTTTGGCCAAGAGTCACGTTGCGGAGAAGCGATCTCCCCCAACGGAAGCCTCCTCTGCCTCCTCCGGCTGTGATTCTCAGCTGCAGCAAACCATGACCTAAACGGGGTTTTTTTGCAACATGTAGAAATAATTATTTTGTCTCATTCTCCTCCAGCAACTCCTTTGAATGCCTGAAACATTTGTCTCTGATAACGGATCGTGATTGTTTTCATTCTGAGGGCGACTGAGCCATCACGGGGCCTCTGTGTGCTAAGCAGGGCGGGAGGCGCAACGCTGGTTCCGGTGAAGACCCCACCGGAAGTCCTGACGGCACCGGAAGTCCTGACGGCACCGGAAGTCCTGACGGCACCGGAAGTCCTGACGGCACCGGAAGTCCTGACGGCACCGGAAGTCCTCTGATGGCACCGGAAGTCCTGACGGCACCGGAAAGTCCTGACGGCACCGGAAGTCCTGACGGCACCGGAAGTCCTCTGATGGCACCGGCTTAGACAGGAGAAAAGTCGGAGTTGCTTAGGACGCTGCCAGCTGAGGCGCAGCCTTACGTGCCGGGACGCAGCCCACTTGGCTCCTCTTTGCTTCATTGTTGACCGTGAGGGGCCGGAGGGATGGTCTCCAAGTTCCCCTCCAGCATATGAGTTCTCGTGGCCTTTGTCACTTCTGTCACCACCGTGGTTCTGCATCTTTTAGATACGTTTACATTCACATACGAGTTACATAGGAGGCCTCTGGGTTGCTGCTGTGTTGCGTATTTATTGATCTACTCTCTCTTCATAGTTAAAATAAAAACAAATTGTCATCACTTTCAAGATGGTTTAAGGTTTAAAATATTTACAGTCATGAAGTTAAATCTCACTGGAAAAATCTGTCTGTCAAGGACACAACCGGCCCCAGTGTGCCGTTCATTTGCATCTGCAGGAAAACCCAATTACCACAGCTATTTTCAAGGCCTGATGTCACTGGAGACTGAGCGGGGCTGCGTGTAGTAGAGTGAGCAGGTGACAGGCCGTCCTAAAAAACTGACCTAGACCGGAGCACGCGCGTTCTCATTCTCCCATGAAACTGTACATCTAATCTGCAGTGTTGTTGATATTTATGCAAAATGAGACTACAATTAATCATTATGCAAATGTTAGTAATTGTTTGCTCAGGTGAAGTGAGCTGCTAAAATGGTAGGCCATGGGTTCCAGAAGCTCTCTTTCTAGGTTGGACATGGCAAGTTTTATAGCCAAATACCTCTCTGTCATCACCTTATCTAAGACTGGCTTGAGTGAAGCCAGCCAGCCTGCCCCTGCGGCTGCTGTAAGGTCTAACTCACCAAGCTGCCCAGGCTATCGTATTTACACAAGAAATGGGGTCTTTCTTCCCAGTCAGTCCCTGAGGGTGGTCGTGTGGTGAATTGGTTTCTCTCCTGCCTGTTACACCTGAAGCAAGACCTGATGGGTCCTTGTTTCAAATGAAAGTAGACAAGATTTACCATAGGATTTTTAAGTCCCCCCATATGAAGGCCACCCCGGTGTAAAGGCTGCCTCTTGAGGGGGCACAAGCCCTGGAGTCTGGTCTTCCCTCTGCCACGAATGAGCTGTGGAACCACAGGACTGTCCACTGTTTCTGGTCGTGTTTTCTCATTGGTTAAATGAAATGGATTGCAGGCATGTTTCGTTGAGGCTTTTTTGTAGATGAGGTCTCTTCCCCGGCTGTTTAGGCAGGAGGCCTCCCTACTGCCCTGTCCTTGCGTCTCACTCCTCCCAGTGCTTGTGAATGTAACACTGTTGGTGGCGACAGGCTGACTAATGCGTCTGTCCCGTCACCATCATCATTCTCCCAGACTGCTGATGTAGCCTCTTAAACACACTTCTGCCCAAAGTGGAAAGGTGACTGCGTTCCAGAGAACATGAGTAGATGTGGTGAGTTACTGCAGTCTAACTGTTGTCACAAACAGCAACATAATGTCAGTGACAGAAAGTTACCCAGGTCCCACTAGGGTCCGTGGAAGAGGGTGTGGGGAGGAGGGAGACTCTGCTCCACACAGTGATTCAGGAGCTCAGGCTTTCCCCAAGCTGTTCCTCTCCCACCTGCCCTGTTGTGTCTCCCTCTGGTCTCAGCCCCTAGGTGGGCAAAGAGGGAAGATGACTCCTGGGAGGGCTTGTCCTAGCTGGGCCTGCAGGGGAGCTTCTGCCCACACTCTGAGGGCTGGACGTCTGTCACATGGCTGTACTCACCTGGAAAGTATGGTTGTACTAGTGTCCCACGGCACCCTAACAAAGTTTCACAAACTGGGTGGCTTAGCACAATAGAATTTCATCCTCTGACCATTAATGGAGGTAGAAGTCTGGAGTCAGGTGTCCTCAGGGCCGTGCTGCTGCAGAAGGCTCGAAGTGAGGATCCCTCCTGATTGCTTCATGTGTCTGATGGCTGCTGGCAGTTGGCATTCTGGGGCTTACAGCCCCATGGCTCCCATTTCTGCCTTTGTCTTCACACCGCTGTCTTCCCTCCGTGTGTCCACACACCCCGATTTCCCTGTAAGGAACCCTAACCCAGTGTGACCTCACAATAGCATGAATGCATCTGCAGAGGGGCTGTTCTCAGTGAAATCACGTATCAGCTGCTGGGGGTAGTACTTCAGCAGAGCCTGATGCTGGCCAAGAGGACACGAGAATGGTCCGAGGGACTGTCCTGTCCGGCCTGGTTGCTGACATTATCCACTGCAGGAAGGCCTTTTGAGGGCGTTAGAGAACTAACCCTGATTATAACATTGTTGCTATGAAAAATGTATTTTTAACAGCAGACAGCTCTGACTGACAAACTCACTTTTGGAAGAGAACCTGTTTCTAAGACATAACTGATTATACTTCAGGGAGCTTGACCCCATTCGCATAATGTCACAATAAAAAAAGTAGTAAGTGTCAGATTTTATAATGCTATTAACTCTAACGTTTAATAAAACAGAATAGGCATATTAAAATTAATGTAATCACCTCTAATACTCCATGCCTATGACATATGCATCCTTAAAACCAGTAAGGATTTCCTTTTGCTACCTGGGCCACTGTCACCTGGCTGTGTTGTCTGCTCTTGGCATTCCTAGCTTTGTCTCTGCTCACCTCACCACACTTTATTACACTGTGCAGCTGTGACTGAGTGAAAGCGCAGTGGTCTTGCACTCAGGATGTCAGCTCTGTAGCGTGTTGTTATCTGGGCAAGTTACCCAAACCGCTGTTTACCTGTCTTTTCACCTGTACTGTGACTGATGTGGACCTTTCCCCTGTGTGGGAATGTTGTGGGGACAGGTGAGGGAGTCAGGGACGGGCTGGGTGAGGGAGGATTGAGGTGAGGGCTCTGAGGATGCTGGGACCAGGGCTTCTGGCTGCTTCTGTAGCACTGCTGTTGGGCTTTTACAGAAAGAAGAGGACCGAGGCCGGGCCTGAGTGCTGGCTGTGGGACCCCAGGTATCCTGGTGGGAATGAGCTCTACCAGGAGGGGGGGTGGGGCAGGACAGCAAGGCTGTGCTGACGCTGGTTGGGAGGTGCCCTGGTCTGGGTGCTGAGGCAGAGTGGGGACAGGAGGCGGAGGTGTTACTGGAAAGATGAGCTCCCTTTTTCATGGAAGAAACATTTTAAGGTAGTCTTTTCTGAATTGAAAGTTACCTATGTTTGTAATAATGATGATAGGGTTAAAGAATGGCTATAACATATTTGCATAGGTACCTTGGATTTTCAGCGTGTTTCATAAATTCTCTCATTAGTTTAATCCTTCTGTTTTTACGCCTATCAACACTGTGCATTACACATTCTTTCCTAGCAAGTGGAATAGGTGTGCAGCGTGTGTGTGTGTGTGTGTGTGTACAAAACACATTAGGCTCTGGTTGCATCCACATTTTAATGTTTAAATATACAATATGGCCACTTCCACCCAATAGATGAAACCAGGTTTCTTGTTATAAAAACAAGTGTGGTTTTCTCATCAAGAAGAATTCTGGAACTTTACTATAAGCTCCTCGAGAGCAGGGATTGTGTTTGGTGAACATCAGTTACACAGTGTTTTAATTCCATGACGCCTTCTATTTATATCACCAAAGTGTGTAACTAATATATTCAAGAAATGTTGATTTACTGCCTTTAATGGGCCATGTGTCACACTGTTTCCAGGAAATTCAGTGATCGCACACACACCCATATGTGTGCGCACACACCATCCCCGGCCTGTGTGGGAGGGACACTTGGTAAGCGTGCAGGTGTGCCAGGTGTCACAGGTGTCCTGTGGGAAGCTGCGGAGCAGAGAGGAGGCATAGGAGGGAATGGTTTGGGTTAGCTGGGGGACCTGGTCAGGGCTTTATGACAGCCGCCCTGGAGTGCAGTTTTAAAAGACTATCATTCGACTCAAGTGCGGAGCATCTTAGAAATGGCACCTGCATCCACCGTAGGGTATTGATAGCCATTCCTCCTCCATGAGTAACCTCTGGGTGGTGGAAAGGACCCCTGTAGGTCCAGAGGCACATTCGGGAGTGTTTTCTCACCAGGTGTCCGTCTGTCCTGTTGAAGCACCTGGAGGGGAAATGTTGTGGGGGTTTGTGTGGGTTTGTGTGGGTCTGTGGGGTCTGTGCAGGTTTGTGGGGTTCTGTGCGGGTTTGTGCGGGTTTCTGTGGGGCTTGTGGGGGTTTGTGCGGGTTTTGTGTGGTTTGTGCTGGGTTTGTGTATGGGTTTGTGCGGGTTTCTGTGGGGTGTATGCGGGTTTGTGGGTGTGTGTGTGTGGTTTGTGGGGATTTTTGTGGGTTTGTGCGGGTTTGCGTGCCGGCTGAGAGCTGTGGAGTGGAGGGTGTGTCAGAAGGGACCGCAGTTCCCAGTCTTCCCAGCCCCGGCCTTCTTTTCCAAGGCCGGCTTCCCTGGGAGCTCCACTGTGATTGGCGAACCTGATTTAGCGGCGCAGGCAGAAACAGTCGGTGGCAGCTGCTGCCATGGCAACGCCAGTCTCCCTCCGCGCCCCCTCCCCACCTCCCGCCTCCCGCGCACGCTCGCTAGTGGCCTGTGCGGCGGGTCTCATGGCAGAGCTGTCTTCTTTGCAAACTGTGCACAACGATGAACGAAGATGCAGCTCAGAAAAGCGACAGTGGCGAGAAGTTCAATGGCACCAGTCAGAGAAGAAAAAGACCCAAAAAGGTAAGTTGCTGATGGAGGATGTCTATCTGGCCGTGTGAGTGTGTGTGATCGCGCCGAGGCTGCGAACACCTGGCTCCCAGCGTCCGTGCCCAGCTGCGGGAGCGGCCTGGCCTGCGGCGGGCGCAGCTGGGGCGCGGCCACGGGGACAGGTGCGTGTGTCCGGCAGGCGGCCCGGATGGGTGCTTCTGGCGCTCACCCGCCGCCGAGAGTCGTGCTATTTTTAGGAGGAATGAGTAGTTTACAAGGAAGTGATAAGGTGCGTCGTGAAGCAGAGCGGGGCTTTGTGGCCCGCTGTTTGCTCCGTGCCAGGCTGGCGATGGCGACCTGGCAGATGCCTTTCGGTCCGACCGCTCAGGGCCTTCTTCCCGCCCAGGGGCGGCTGCTGTGACGGGAGGAACAAGGTCCCCGGTGCGCTGTGTCTCCGTTCGCCCGCGCTCCGCACTTCCCCAGGCGGCGGCGTGACAGCTCTCCCGCGGATGGAGACAACCGCGCGCGAAGAGACTGGGCTGGGGTGCGGGGCTCACAGTCCGCGGAGAGGTTTGCCTGCGGGACCTCCCCGCACGGCTGGTTTCCATGGAGGTGATGCCAGGGCCGCGCCGCGGGCAGAAGCAAAGGGAGGCCCCACCCAGGACCAGCGCTTTCTTTATGGCCCGACTCACCCTGGAAACTGTCGCAGGCTCCGGGCTCCTGAGCCCCACCTCGGAGACATGCTTTTTACATAAATTCTCCGCAAATCCACTGGCTTGCTGAGGCTGCTATAGGGCAGGATAGAAGATTCGATTCTAATGTAAATGGTGCCAGTAGTGGATGGCCTGGGTGTTGAAGGAGCAGATTAAAAACATAAGTATCGTGAACAAATGAATATTTTCATTTTCCTAATGTCGAAATTGCATTGTGCTCCAAAACCGTAGGTGTCTGGTGTACTACGTCTCATAAGCTAACAATTCAAAATAAATAGTAACCCCCGGTACTAGTTAAGACCATTGTGTTAGCAAAAAGGGTTACTGTGTTTGTATGGTGCTATGTAACTTGATAAAAATAAGCCTGCCACATGTGAAAATTTAGTAATCGCATGACGACAGCGATGCAGTCTGTTACAGGCACAGGCTGACCCAGGGCGGGCGGGGACCCGGTACAATGTCCTTTGTACAGAAGAGGACTGGACCCCCCCCCTCCCCAGGGCATTTTATAGTGTCAGCTGATTGATCACCATTTTAAAAAGAGAAAAAAAAAATAGAAAAGAGAAAGAGCAAGAGATAGGGAAAAAGAAAGAAGGAATTTTTGCTTGAATTAACAATATCATTTCCAAGTCCTCTGATTTCTCTCTGAACCGCCTGTGCTGCTGTAGAAACAAGACGCTCAGAGCTGCGAAAGGGCGGAGCACGCGTGTCAGGGACACTGGAGGCTCCGAGTGATGACGCGAAACTCACACGATGGAAGTCATCGCACAGGAGGCTCTTGGTGTGATCACCAATGCTTTTTAAGCTCCGTTTTCTCAAACATATTTATTTTAGGAATAAATTCTTTTCCAAACTTGTAGTGAAAATGATACAATTACTAGCAAGTTTTGAGTGTGTGTGTGTGTGTGTGTGTGTGTGTGTGTGTGTGTGTGTATTCAGAGGCATATATTAAATGAGCTGTTAAGACAGCGAATATTGAGTGTTAAAAGTAATTTCACCTAAAAGGAAACATACACACTCTCTCTCTCTCTCTTCAGCCTGTCATATCAGGTGTAAGTGGGTTTGAATCTTAGCTTATCCTTAATATGTGTTTGGAGCATATAATTTAATTTCTCTGATCTGGTACTCACCTGCAACATGTGCATAATTGTATATACCTTTTGGTATTTCATGAGGATTAAAATAATGTGTGTAAAATTCTTTGAGTGGTATTTAATATATAGTTGACGGCACTAACTTTTAGTGTTGTTACTGTTCCCTTAAGTGGAAGTGACCTGTCGTAATAAACCCTGTAGAAGGAAAGTCTGTTCATATTTTGAGAGAGGCAGAGCAAAATATCAGCACTTTGCAAAGGCTGAGTCATTTTTCACAGTGTCCCAAGTTATATATGATAACTAGAAACTTGACCTCATGAATTGTCGAGGTTTCTGTACATGTGCCCCAGGTCTTCAGGTTCCTGCTTCACATCTTTCTGCACAGCAGGCAACTTAAATTTGTATATTTAGAAACTAGATCATTACATGTGCTGTCACAAGGACATGCTAATTGAGAGGTAAGCTTCCCTACTACAGACAAAATCTGAGAAAGTGGGAGTGGACCAGGTCCATGCCATGTCACTTTAATCCATGGTGACCCCCACGGGCCAGTCTGTCGAAGACCCAGGGATGCTTGGCCTGTGGATGCCACGTGTGGAACCATGTTCCTCCAGAACGTGCCTCTTCCTGTGGGAAATAGCTAACAAAGGAGCCGCAGCCCACGGCTTGTTCGACACCTCACAACAGGAATTCTTCTGAGGGACAGAGCCAAAAGCTCTTTTGCCACAGAGCCCACAACGTGAGAAGATAAAGAGTTCATTTTATAGTAGCCTTTTCGTGAGTACCTCGAAGACACAGTTTTTTAGCTTTTCTTAAGAATGCCTGCTCTGGCTTCAGGGACTGGGAGGCCGAGTTAGAAACACCTGCAGGATTTGGGCTTTGGAGGGGCCGAGAAGGGGGCGCTCACTCTGGGTTGGGTGCCCTCAGGAAGCAGGGGCAGTTCTGCAGCTGTGTACCCCACTCAGTCAGCTCTAGGGGGGCAGACTGAAGCTGTGGTTGATGGAGAAGCAGCCATGTCATTAGCCAGAGATGGGACGTCTGGCATTCCGTGCCCGGGACGCTATTTGTGTTCTGTCGTGTGCCGACGTGATAGGGGTGGTGCCATTTTGTCCTGCTCTGTGACGGTCCAGAGGGGCCTGGTCTGGGATGACCTCCCATTGTTTATGTACAGGGAACACCACGGCCAAGCTGATAGGGCCAGGCCTGCCCTGGGTGTCAGCGGCTGCTTCTCTCTTTCCCAAACTTGAACACAAAGATACTTTAGGAGACAGAGAGAAATTTATTTATTACTGGATGCTCTTTAGTGTCCAAGGAAAATAGGTCAGACAGTGGTTTTTGCTGAAGTATTCATAGAAACCATTTTCATCTGGCTCGTCAACAGAATAGTTTTCTTGAGGCCCAGTTATTTCACAGGAACGGATATTGCCTGGGGTGCAGATTTGGGGTGATACTCTGATCTGTTGGTGGCAGTGGGACAGGAAATGGGGACACTCTGACTCAGCTCGAACCCCGGAGGGAAGGCAGCCACTGGGACCGGTGTGGAATGTGTCAGAATCAGAGCGTTCTTAGCCTGTTCTAACCCCAGACAACGCTGACACCTTCTGATTCCAGACAGTGTTTAGGCAGATTTGATTGAAATAATCCAAGACTGTGCACGTGGGTAGCACCCACTCTTTCCAGCTTTGTGTCAGTGACACGCAGTGTACTGAACGAGGCTGCAGGAGCCTTTGCTGATTTGCATAAATGTCATGGAACAAGCAGCCTCAGTCACCACCAGACACACCTGACAGCGGGCTTTGCAGGGTCTCATTTCTTCTGAGACAGGAGATAGTGGACGGCTTAACATCCGTTTGCTTGCTCATGGGGTAACTATACAGAGATAACACTCAACCTCTGTTGTTTTCTCCAGAGCAGTTCGATCAAAGGACTTTCTAGGCTGCCTTCTACTTACTTATGATGTTTCCAACTAGACCATTTTTTAAAAGCTTCATGGTAATGCAGAGTATTTTGGTTGTATACATACACATTTAAATTGCTGTTTCCTTGCCCGAATGGGGAGAGGAAGGTGGTGCAGCTGAGTGACTGAAAAGTGAATGAGAGGCGTGGCGAATGGCTCACTGTCACAGCAGCTGGGGACAGTGGGGCTTTTTTAGAGGGTCCAGCGGCAAAGCCAAGGCCTGGCTGCCCTGATCTCTTGCAGCCAAAGTAGTTTTGAATTTAGAAGTTCAGTCAAGTTGAGAAAGGCTTTCACACATAATTTATCTGAGTAATATCCTCATTTCTTCCATTTTTCAAAGAACTCATAAATTACCCTTATCATCAACTTATCACCCCAACAGCTTGTGTTGCCTGGAGACAGCGCTTCCCATCTCTGAACATGCTTAGAGGATCCTCGGTCAGAACTGTGGACTCTTTTTATTGGGTGGGAAAGTCCCTTACCTGCTGCTTCTCTTTGTTTGCATCTCTTTCTGCCTGCCTTTATGACACTGGTCTTTTCATTGCTAGTTGCATATGTAAGGAATAGCCAGGTATGAACCCTAAAATGTCCCTTTTAGAATGAAGTGCTGTCTGCTGACCACAATTCCCTGGGTCACCTGCCAAAAGAATACATTCTTAGGACACACTCGAGACCTGCTCATCACTTTTGGGAAGTTTTAGCAAGCTCCCAACTCTTTTTATGTGCGTGAGAGTTTACTTAGCACCATTGCTTCAGCACGTGGTCAGCAGGCATGGAGTTGAGTTATTTTGGAAAGAAGAGCCCCTCATTTCCATGATGTGTTAGGCTGTGTATTGGTTCATGCCGTGACATTTGTGTACATCCCGTGGCGGCAGCAGTGGCACGAAGTGGGAGCCTCCTTCTGTCTTCTCCTGCTCGGTGTCTGGACAGTCTCTCATGTCACCTCCAGAGTAACTCCCTGAGGGTACCCCAGTTTGGTAGAGGAGGAACTGCATGTAGGGAAGGTGCCGGAGAAATGAGAGACACTTCTCAGACTCGTCAACACATGACATGTTTTGTACCGTCCTCCCGTGGCAACTGGGTGTCGAGCTACCTGCTTGTCTTGCAAAGCTTCTGAGGTCCCTGCAGCGACATCTTCTGCTCAGACACCCCAGCTCTTTCCCCCTCCATCAGTGCCTCATATTCTGCGAAGTGCTCACTCGAATCTGAGGGAACACATATTGGGGGTTCCTTCCTGGTGGGATGTCTCTGTCCATCCTTTGCTTCCATTACCATAGATTGTGTGATATGTGGGTGCAGATGTTTCTTTCCCTCCATACAGAGGTTGAACTGGACTTTGAAAATCCATCAAAATGAATGAAAACGAAATGAGCCAACAGCTACCTTCGGGTGGCTTATTAAATTCAGTGAGCGTAAATCGTTGATTCTGCTCTCAGAAGTTTGGTCTAAGTAGTCTGGAGGAACGGTTTATGGGACAGCCAGGCGCCGCTCATGGAAGATTCTTTTTCACACACTCTTTTCTGAGGTGTTTCTGGTTTCTTTCTCCTGGATAAAGTTTCTAAGAGACAAGTGACTGCATACTGAGCTAGTTTAAACTATTGGTCACTGCCGTGCCCTGATTCAGAACACACTGAATTACAAACACGCCACAGCTTTACTCTTTCCTGCTTGTTTCTCTTCCAATCCCCGCTGCTGGCAGAGACAAAGCCACTGCCTGGTTTGGTCTCAGTGGGCACTGGCTCACTCATCACAACAGATACACGTGCCATCGACACTTCCTGTTACTCACAAGGGCAGAGCGGGAATTGCTATCGGATGAGACAACCTTCTGGTAGAAAAAAATGACTTTATGCACCTGAGACCAAGTCAGTGAGATAAGTATTTCTGTTCCTTGAAATTCATTAATTCCTGCCAACCATTTAGGGAGGGTCACGTTTTAAAAGGTGGAGGGAAGACAGAAGACAGTGCTCTGGTTAATGATACGCCCAAACCTGGTGAGCTTCTCCTCGCCCATCAGACCTGCTTTTACTCATGTTGCTCTGGGAACTCACGGACAGTCATGTCCTACCCACTGAGGTGTGTTTGTGCTCATTAAGACGAAGACCTTGGTTCCTGGCATTTGCTTAATGAGCTTCAATTTCTAAGAATCAGCTTATTACACTCGGTTTAATTTAGGTGCTTCCTCCCAACATACAGGGAAGCTCCTTTGATTCCGCAGTTCCGTGCGGTTTGCTAGCTTACAGAAGCTGCTATGGCTTTGCTGGGCTGAAAGTCTGTGATGGACGTGGTTGTGGAGTTTATCACGTACCTGAGCAGACATCTCTACCCAAGAAAAAGTCATGAGCAACCCAGAGAAATAGTGTAAGTGTTATGTGAAACGTACAAGTGTTGAAAGTAATGCGTGTGATGTTGTGTGTTGCCCAAGATAAATTCTGCAGGAGCCTGGGAAGGGCTAGAGGTCGGTGAGTTTGTTAAAACATCTGGCCCTATGGGCAGCCCAGCGGGAGCGGGAACCTTGGATCCTGGCTCCTTGAGTATGAAGGAGAGGGCGACAGCCTGCCGTTTGGACGCGTCACCTTAGAGGAGGAGACCACGGGCTTGTCCTTCACAGGTGTAAGTGAGGGGAGTTCTGCCATGTCCTCATGCCCGGCCCTGCTCAGGTCCATGCCCAGGTTTCCATCTGTTTGGGGGTTTGCTCTGTCCTCCTCCAGCACAAATCTTCCCAGTCACTCATCTTAACGGTGAAATCCTGCCCATTTATGTTTGTGTTTATAAGTTGTCTCTCTAGTCAATAGTAAATTCCAATAAATGAGCCTTCAAATTTGCAAGGTGTCTCAATCCAGTCACACTTTTTGGAATTAAGCAAATAATTAAACCTTTGCCTTTACCTAGGGAGATACTGGTGTGGACAACCCAGGACTGTAGTTCTCTAGAATTCTTGTACAGGAGCTCAGAAGACTGCATATTGGGCGGCAGCTTTTCTCATTGTTTGGTGGTGTGTGTTACACGTCAGCCCACTCCGCGTGCTGGCTGGCTTTTTAGTTTGCTGGGTGTTCCGGAGCCTTCACGTGCAGTCCATGGCTTTCCCCTCCTCTACTTGCTGCTCTGCCCTCGGGGTTCTGCATGGCCTTTGTCCATTGTCACTGGCAGGCAGAGTGACTGCTGGCCAATCCTTGTACCTCCTCTTAATCTCTGGCCGCCTCGACTTCTTTCCCATAAACTAAGGACAGTTACAGCCACTGCCCTTCAGAGAACACTCAAGGTAAAAGAGAAGACGCGAGGGCCTGTTTTAGAAGTAAAACTAAGGAAACAGAAATAAGTGTTAGAATCTGTGTTGATTTTGGGAGTCTGAAGAAGTTAAAAATGGATGGTGGGCCATCTTGGGTGTCTCACCAAGTACTGGTAACTGATGTCTTTGATACATAGATTCATGCGATAATGTTCACAGCATTCTTAACAACAAATATTTCTGTCTGGTAAAGTGAGCCAGTTTAGGTGTTCTAACTTAAAAACAAGACTGAAGTCTTTTTAAAATTGAAACATTATGACAATTATCTATGAGAAATTTGGTATTTTCTGAGTCGAGATTTCAGTTCCCTTTTGGTATAATGCTTGTCCCCAAAGATTCCTTTGTCAGGTTTCTAAGTGTTTGCCCTGAATTCAGAAGGCTGGTGGCAGGATGCCGTTGTGTGGTTGTAATCATGGCGTGGGGTGGGGAAGGGTGGTGGCAATAGACATAAAGTAAACCAACATTTTAAAGTAAAAATCAGGAAGGAAAACCAACAAGGAACTGGAGTAAGTACGGCCCTCCACGCAGTTGGAACCCCTGGACTACTGACTGTACTGCTTGCTGACATCAGCACCGGTGCCTGCTGCACTTTCTCACCTTCAGTCCATCTGTGGTAGGTGTGACCAGCTGGCGTGACTGTCGTGCTTTCCACATTGTCGACAGTAATTGATTTCAGTGTCTTCATCAAGTTCAAAGACGAGGTGTGCATGTGAATTTGGAATGTGTGTTGTCGGCATGAACCATACTCAGCATGCCGCATAATTGTCTGTGTGACTTGGGCTAAGCAATGTCACCATTGTGTGGGACACTTGCTCGGAACTCACATTGAAATGGCCACTGACTCGACTCTCCGAGCAGCCATGGGGAGTCTCTGTTGTGCCTCACACGAGGAGGAAGGCCAGGACCACCATGTGGTGTGACCCTCCTCTGTCCCAGCACTTGCTTGTAGCTGTGGGCCACGTGGCACGTGACGGATGTGATGTGTGCCTGTGACAGAGTTCGGGGTCGCAGTGATGCTTGGAAATCTCCTGAAGGGAAGCTGTTCCGCCTCTCAGGGTGGTCGTCAGCTGCCACCTCTGTGGACAGTCTGGGTGCTGCTCCATCCTGATGATACTGTTTTGTCCTGCGTGGGGCCTGGTGGGGATGAGACTGAGGAATTGTCCGCTAGAGTCTCCTCTTGTGCCCCTTTCAGGGGGCGCACACACCAGTCTGTGTCCCACAGGACAAACAGACATGTTCTCAGGTGTCTCTGCACAGCAGAGCTTCTGTGCGGGTTTCAAGATACTGTGGTTGAGTGATAATTTTGAACAAATACATCTGGTTCTAGAGCAGCATTTATGCTACAGAGCACACTCCCAAGCTGTCCAAGGGATTTGGTTCTCCCTACAACACACAGACAAAATGAGACAAGTGACAGGCATAAAGGAAGTGCAAGTGTAAAACTCTTTCTTGAGAATTTTGTGTTAGTACTTGGAGAATTCAGGAATTGGCAACACTTTCCTTATAGCCTATGATTTGGCTTAGTGACTAGGAAAAGACTTACCGTGAATTACCCATTCATTTTCATAATTTTAGGCTGTTTTGAAAGCCACATTTGAGTAGCGTTAATAAAGAGCTGGTAAGTTACATTACTATTCTCTGCTCTGAGACCGTGTGTCCTGTGAGGTTTTGAGCTGAGCCGCGCCTGGGTTTTGGGTGGAATTCTCAGCTAAGCTGCTTAGGGCACAGGGCCAGTCTGGCCACCACTGCCCACACCAGCCCGTTCTCTTCACTGGTCTCCAAGGCACGCCTTCATCCTTAGCGCCAGAGGGCAGCTAATGAAAGGGAGGCAAGGTGTGCCAATCCCCGCCAGTTACCAAAACAAACGCAATTTACAAAATAAAAAATGGATATTCTGTTGGCACATTGATGTGCTGAGGTTTTCCCCTCACTGCTAATCCTTCAATATGACAGACATTCTGATCCTTTGTGGAAGGTCCATATGCCCAGTGATAATAGTCAGACAATGAAAGTAAGATGGAGGTTTTCTATGGCTTTATGAAGTTTGCCTATATCAAATTTGTTTGAATAAATTATGTTTTATTCAATAAGCTGAACATTTTAATTATCAAAAAGTTTTTCGTTAGGAAAAGTACTTCACCTCATCGGACAACATTTCACAGTAATTTCAATACTGAGCACTGGTTGGTGTATTGAGAGCTCACCTTGTGTGTGAGTCATGCTGCTGGGTCCTGTGCAGATTAGCTAAGTGCATCTCCACAGTCATCTGGGGGTCGGTTCGATGTTGTCCCCATCTTAAAGATGCCCCCATGTTGACATCTAGAGGGATTGAAAACCTTCCCCATGGACCCCACGCAGTTACTAAATGACCGATGCTGGTGTTACCCCTAAGTGACCATCTGCCTGTCAGTGACCCCTGGGCTATGCGGGTAGAACAACGTTTTAAACAGTTCAAATGGGATTAGGATTTCAGGAGTAGAGGTTTCTTTATGTCCAAACCCATTGCATCATATGCCTTTGCTGTTTGGTCAGTGAATCTAAAAAGCTATTTTGATTTATTTTTTCCCCAAATACAGTTGAAAACAGAAGTATAAATCCAAACAAGAAAATGTTTTTATGTAGTTGTTGACTAAAGGTAGCAGATGTGCTCCTGACACGTGAGCCAGTGGGAGCTTTCAGTCTCAGCATGGACACTGGAGAGTGGAGCTTTGTACACTCAACCCGTCTGCGCTTCAGCTGTTTCTATGGGATGGCTGACACCCTTCACCCAGCCCCCCCCGAATGAACGGGTGTTTGTGAGTTCGTTCAGAAGGTCACTGATCTGTCAGGGCTCCCCAAGCTCATTACACAGCAGGGACCTGTTTCCACTTCTTGGGGAAGCAGTGCGATTGGGCGAGCACCTGGGGCAGTGAGGTGTCCACCGAGGAACCTGCCCTCGAGACTCCTTCTGAGTGGGTGGGGTCTGTTCTTCTGGAAAGTCTTCCTGGGCTGCGGCCAGGTTGCCTCCACACCTGATTCGTGAGGGTAGTCCTTGGGCGGCAGGCACAGCTGTGGGTGGCTTGGGGCGTGCCCTGCGTATCGACTGCGCACAGGACCAGTGTTAGAATGGAGTGCAGTGGAAAAGTGAAGTTCCTCTCCTGGTGCTTCTCTCTGATAATGATTTTAAGGGATGATTATTTCTTAAAAATTTTATTTGTAATTTATCCACCTGCAAAGACCACGAGCTGAAGGGAAGTGTTTTTCCTTTGCAGAGCAATTCATTTTTCTTTTCAAAAATGGTATAGGACAGTCTTTTGGTAGGTGGCCTATGAAACAATGTCAGGAGTTTGGGAAATATTCTATACACACATACACACCCATTAAGGTGATTCTGAGTTTCAGATGTGATACTGTTGGAAGTGACTTAGAAACTTTTGGAATATTTTTTTAACAGGATTTATTGGGGAACAGTGTGTACGTCCAGGATTTTTTTCCAAGTCAAGTTGTCCTTTCAATCGTAGTTGTGGAGGGTGCAGCTCAGCTCCAGGTCCAGTTGCCATTGTTAGTTGCAGGGGGCGCAGCCCACCATCCCTTGCAGGAGTCGAACTGGCAACCTTGTGGTTGAGAGCCCGCGCTCCAACCAACTGAGCCATCTGGCCACCGGGGGCTGAGCGGCAGCTCATTGACTTCATTCTAGTTGCGGAGGGCGCAGCTCTCTGGCCCTTGTGGGAATCAAACCAGCAGTCCCGTTACCCAGAGTTCGCGCTCTAACCAACTGAGCCACCTGTCCGCCCGGAAACTTTTAGATTTTTTGAAGGTAGTTGTAATCATGCTCTGATCCCCAGTTGCCTAGATGTCTGCAGTATCTTCATTATTCTATTGTCATAGAAAGTTTCTATAATGAACTATCCTCATTCTGAAAACCTAGTGCCATGCCATGTGCAGGTTTCAAATTCTCGTCTAAAGCTGGGCTATTAAGTTGGAAGTGATAACTGAATAGTTGAACTTCCAAATATTCAAACAGCTCCCCTCCCCCTGAGGTGGGTTTGGCCATTTTTATCTGTGTCAGGTTCTCTGATGGTGGTGTCACAGTCCAACCCGGAGGTCAAGGGTCATGTGGAAACTGTCATGATGTAGCCGCATCTAGAACTCAAATATCACATATATTTCAGTCTAATACTTTAAAAAAACTAATATTCGTGTGCATTTTGAAATTTTTCCTGTTCAGAATAGTGTCTCAATGTCTCAAGGTCATCTCAAGGTGGTCAGTGATCATTGTGTTTGGAACTCATGTTCTCTATTTGCTGGCTATTTGCTCTCTGCATATTATGTCTGTATATTAATTGCCCTGTCATAGTGCCCTTCTCAGCACCCCCATGGGCCTTGTTGAGATTATTCAGGACTACGTGATTGGAAGAAGTGAACAGTTATGAATAGTCAATAAACTGAGAATATGTATGTGGTCCAACATGGAACTCCTAGAAAGTTTCGATGCAGATAATTACATCACAGGGTGAGAAACTGAGGCAGATGTGGCTGGCTGTGTCTTTCAATATGCTGAATATTCCAGGATGTTAGAATGACCCCTGGTTTCTTTTTGGTGGCAGCTGTCTAGTACACATTCATGTACTATTTGTCCAGTGATTTCAAGGCTGTAGAGCTCAGATTAATATTTTGCCTTTTCTTTTCATAGTATAAATTTGATTTTTTCCCCCAGGCCTACACAGACAGGTAATTATGTCTGTCAACCCTAAAGTGACTTTGAGGAAATGAGGTGCTTGTACCAATTTAGGTAAAAGATGAGAAGTGTTTGTGTTATAGCTGACCAAAATTCAAGTTCTGTAGTGTAACATTTACGTGAAATCTAAAATTCTGAAGTTGAATGTGAAATTTACTAGGAATATGTCCAGTGGAATATATGTATGAAATTATTCACGAATAGTGTGTATAACAAACATTATCTTTGTGTATTACCAAACGATAGCTACAAATTCGCAAAATCTGCCGTGTTTCCTAACGGACAGCATTGGGTTATTACTTAGTAAAGGCTTTCAAGCTCTACCTGCAGCCAGTACTGCAGATAAAACGCTTTCTGATAATAGTGAATATTAAAATAATCCTGGGAAGGGTGACTTCAGCATTGCTCTCTCAGAAAATGTGCTGTAGTTCTTGAATTCACTTTTTCCAATCGGGACTAGCCTAGATGTCTATCTTTTCTTTTCTTTTTTTTTTTTTAAGGGAAACAGTGTGTACTTCCAGGATTTTTTCAAAGTCAATTTGTTGTCCTTTCAATCATAGTTGTGGAGAGAGTAGCTCAGCTCTAGGTCCAGTTGCCATTGTTAGTTGCAGGGGGCGCAGCCCACCATCCCTTGCGGGACTCGAGGAATTGAACTGGCAACCTTGTGGTTGAGAGCCCACTGGCCCATGTCGGAATCGAACCGGCAGACTTCGGAGTTAGGAGCACGGAGCTCTAACCGCCTGAGCCACCGGGCTGGCTCCCTAGATGTATTTCTATAATGATGCAGATATGTCTTTTTCCATTGTAAAAATAATTGCTTTTGCCACAATCAGAAACCATTTTTTTGTGTGCTGGTTTGCCTATTTTTGTGTGACCACTTCCTCAGGGGGGAAGATGGAAGACCAAATGGACTCAAATAATAATATACATCTATGACATTAATTACAGATTATTTTCATTTGCTGGCAGTTATAAATCGGTCTTTTTAAAAAAAAATGATTTAAATACTTTTATTGTTCTTTACAAGCCAAAATTCATTATCAACTAGCTGAGGGTTCCATTTAATCACAAGTAAATATAGTACAGCAATTACAAGCATCAAAGAAAGATCAAGCTTCAAACAGAGGCCCATAAAAAATTTCTGATGGTGAAAAGTTAATATACTCTAAAGAAGACTCTCAAAATAATTTTGGCAAAAATCATTCCATTGTTGAATTTTAAAATAATTTCAGTATGTGTCTTTATGAATATTGCTGATGGGTTTAATTATGGATTTTAATAAACAAAGTTGTGTTTTTTGCCTGTAAATATCAATAAAATATGTATTTTCATTTATAATCGATATAAATCAATAATTAGTATTTTTCTATGGTTAGACTATCACCAGTGTGGAGTAATACAACAATTGATCTAAGAAGAGTAAATCATGAGCCTTTGTAAAACATGAATAAAACTAAAAAGATCATTTACTAAAGCATCTACATCAGATCATTCCATTCCACGCTGGGTCCACCTAAATAGGTCTTTTTAATATTAAAAATTTTTTAATTCTTGAGAATTAACAGTAAGTATGGAAATCAAAGAGCTGAATATTGGAGACTATTTTTGTCTCAGATAAAAATAGTTACATGTTTTAAAATTATGAAACTCAGCTCAATGCACATGGGAAAGTGAGGCTCAAAAATAAATTTCTGGGCTGTTTTTAGTAGCCCTTAAGTTAATTCTTGCTAATATTCAACTACATGCATTTGAATTGGTTTAGGTTGCAATGAGAAAAATACATTTTTGTTTCTTTATTTCATTTGAAATTAAGAATTTCATTTGAAATTAAGAAAGCTCACCACTCAGCTAATTTTAATATAATGTTTTATTTTGGGTTGACCTAAAGCATTAAACTGAAATTTGATTTTTCTCATAAACACACACACACACACACACAGACAAAAACAGTTTTTGTTTTTTTCCCCCAATAGGTATATGTACAAGTGGCTTTCCTGCCTTTGGAAGTCATTTTTGGAACTTTTAGTAGCACGGTCCAGTTTAAACTGTATTGCTTTTTGGTGTTGAAGATGTACGCTACTTACCTGGGAGAAATTTACCTCGATAATTCTTTAGGCACATGAAGCCCTTTGGCGTTTGATAGGACGTAAGCACATTTGGCTGCAAGCCTAACAGTAGAAAGAGGTCCCCTCCACTTACCTCATCGCCTGTACATGAAGCTCCCGCAAGAACAGTCTGACTCAGGCTGGCAGCATTGTGGGCCTGTTTGAATCGCTGTCCCGGTGCGGGTACCAGTTGTGTGAGCACATACCTAACAGCAGGTGGTGCAGGCAGCATCCAGCCAGGGGTTCCACATCACACAGTGGCACGCGGCCACCTGTTGTTCCTGTGGCAGAAACCCCCACGCCCCACCTGCCAGCCCCGCTTCCCCACCGAGGAGCTCGGTCTGTGGTGATGTCCTTGCGACGGATGCTGCTGACCCGCTCACGGCCCCTCCCCCACCCCGAGGAAATTCAAACTATTGTGAAATTTATGGCCTTGGATGGTTCTTTTAGAAGTAAACTAACTTTTATTTTTCAATCTAAGTCATGAATTGACAATTTTCTTGTGCATTTGTAGAACCTCTAACAAAAAACTTTAGAATTTAAATGTAAACAGGTATAGTATTTCTCAGATGCTGCAGAAACATATCAGTATCACCTGTCCTATGTGTATAATAAAGAATTATGATTTTGTTATTGCAAAAATGTACATGCTTATGTGCTCTCTCACTCTCATGGACGTGCTTGCATGCAGGTGACTAATGTGTGATTTATGCTAGTTTTCGTTAAGAGCATAAACTTTTAGTAGAGCTGCAAGTAACTTAAAATGGAGCTGACATGAGTTTAAAACTTCCAAGTCCAAATGTCTTATTTTATATGAGGAAACTGAGACCCGGAGGAGTCCAGCATGGCCCAAAACACGTTCGTGTTCATGGCAGACGTGGGTCTAGACCTGGTTTTCCTGTTGCTTAGAGGCCACCTTGGAGGGCAGTGGAAGCCTGGCCATGGAAAGGGGCATTTGATGTGGGTTTGAGGGGTGCAGCTTTAGAAGTGCCTGATATCTGCCGTACGAAGGAGACGTGGCGAGCTTGCAGCGAGGACAGGCCGTGCCTCTCACCCTGTGTAGCAGGTCTCCATCTGCTAGGTCGTTCTGCAGAAGCTGCCTCCCTGGTATCTACTAATGACACACTTCCCGACAGTGTGCACTGGTGCTGGCTCCCAAACCAGGGCTTTCCTGGCTGTGATTTGTGACAGGCACTCTAGTCGTTACTCTGGTGTCGGCCGGGGTTCACGTATATATTTTATGAGACCTTAAGACCTTTTTAAAGTAGTAATTTAAAACAAACTAAAAAGGTAGTTGAAGTGAAACATTACATGGAAACTATCTGTGGAGTTGTTGAAACATTAGCACACATGAGTCTTATAAAGCTGCTTGGTTTGACCTAGTCCATTACAGCTTCAGTATTCAGTCCCATCCTACCTTGGTTCATGTTGTCCCCCAACACGCACACATGCATATGCACACATATGCACACACGTGCATGCACACACATGAACACACGTGCACGCACACACACGTGCACACACAGGCACGCACACACACACACACACACACACACACTTTTTGAAGTTTTGTAAGCTGCTCCAGGGGCTACTGGACTCATTCTAAGTGCTTCAAGTTCCGTCCCTGTGGACCTCTTACTAGGAGGGGTTCTTGGTTCCTGGTGAAGTGCCCTGTACTCATCCAGTAGTCATTAATTCTTCACTTGGCACGTTTACTGAGCGCCTCTTAATAGCTGGACACTGCTGTGCAAAACACAACAATGGGGGAGACATGTCCTGTCCCCCTCAGCAAATAGATGATTGTGGTAGTAGCTGACAACTGCAATGATGGGCGTGTACACAGCCCACCTTAGGGACACAGAGGAAGCCAAGCAAGAACTCCTGCAAGTTGTGACGACTGAGCTGCCATAAGTTGTGACGAGTGAGCTGTCAGTCATAACGAGTGAGCTGTCAGTCATGACAAGTGAGCTGTCAGTCATGACGAGTGAGCTGTCAGCCATGACGAGTGAGCTGTCAGCCATGATGAGTGAGCTGTCAGTCATGATGAGTGAGCTGTCAGTCATGACGAGTGAGCTGTCAGTCATGACAAGTGAGCTGTCAGCCATGACGAGTGAGCTGTCAGCCATGATGAGTGAGCTGTCAGTCATGACGAGTGAGCTGTCAGTCATGAGGTCCGAACTAAGATGTGGTGACTGAGCTGAGCATTCAAGGGTACAGAAGGGTACATGGGCGTGGACCAGGCTCAGGTGACAGAAGCATGTCCGATAGGAGGTGAGCGTGGCGTGTGGTGGGGAAGCCCCCACACACCCTGGGAAGAGGAGCGTGTGCGGGGATCCGTGAAGCCTGGAACTGGACCACGTGCTGTGACGTGTGCCAGGTATGTCCCTTTGGGCAGGCAGCTTACCTTCCTCATGTGTAACAGCTGACGTGGCTCTGGGAGCTGCCTAACGGGCTTCGTGAGGATGAGGGGAGTCAGCAATGTGCAGCGCTCGGAACAGGACCGGGCAGTGTGAGCACCGCGTCTGAGTTCTGGCCCTAACCATGGACTGAAGGGCGGGATGTGATAAACAACACCGACGGCCTGGACAGAGAGGTCACTGACCTCGTGTTACCGAGCGGCTGAAGAGGACACTTGGAAAGGCTGGCCGCAGGGGCCACACAGCCAGCTCCATTTTTTCCATCCCTGGAGATTGCAGATGTCTGGAGACATCTTATTTTGGGAGCTCTGATGCTGGGGACATGTGCTGAGCAGTGAACTGGGACGCAGTGGTTGGTGTGGGCAGCAAGGAGCCGGCAAAGTTAGTGCCATCAGGCTGCTGAGTGGACATGGGCTGCGGTGCAGGGGGAAGAGCCAGAGGCCAACATGGCTCCTGGGGCCCAGTTCGGTGGGAGGTGGCAGCGTGTTGGCAGTGGCAGAGGAGCAGCCTTGGAGCGGCAGGCTGGAGGTTTCTGTGTGGCATGCAGGTGGAAAAGTCCAGTAATGGGGGAGGTCAGGACAGGTATACTCGCAGTCTTAGGAACCACGAGCATGGTGAGGTTGAGAGCGTGAGAATGAATGAAGTCGCCCGCCGGTGGAGGGCAGAGCCTTGGAGTGACGCCCCTGGTTACAGGGAAGGCTGAGGGACAGGGCCTCAGGGTGGAGACAGCACAAGGAGACGGAGAGCTTGGAGGAGGATGGGGCAAGGACACGCCGGCCTCTTGCCTCCAGGCATGCATCCCACACGGAACGCCAGGCTCAGGTTCTGACAGGTGTCCCTCCAAGGCTGCACGTCACACGTGGCAGCCCCAAGCGTGAGTCAAAGGCTGCCGGCCTGGCTCCCAGCCCTTCTCCCAGCTTCGTAGCCACAGTGAAAAGAGCTTGCCTAGTCCCATGTTTCTCACCGGTTGGGTGGACCGAGCTTGCTTTTCTGTCGCACTGGTCACAGAATCGCTGTTTCTGGGGCCACTCAGCAATGCCAGTCGGTTTTCTAAGCCGTTACGAGTCTGTCGGGGTCCTGTGGCAAACAAAATGAAAGAGATGATTTGGCCAACTATTTCCAAAGCAAAGCAAACCGTTGCTCTATATCTCATTTTTACTTCTTTTCCTTCAAAGTTCCCCGAGTGCTGGAAACATGTGAACTTTACAGCCACATCTTTGCAACAAAAACGAATCTGCTAATAGTTGCCTCTGAATAGCAGATAAAAGGATTTAAGCTTTTCTTTCCCTTATGTGTGGAAGAATAGTAAAGATACAAAAAAATTGGGACAATTAGTCATGTCTGTATTGGATGCACGGCATATAAGTAATGCTGGTAATTACTATGTGACTGTTTGTTACCTCTAAATAATTTGCATATTGGAGGTCCCTGGAAGTCCTTTAAATTTGTGTTCCTCTTGTTTGCTTCCACCATTTAATGTATTGTGAAAGTCATATAAATAGGCGTTTCATAAAGACTTTGGAAAACTTCAACTTTATGACATGATGAAAAGCAAATAAAAATATAGAACATGACTTTAGTAAGGGATTAGAAAGTGCCTGTGGGGCCCCAAATGCAGTTTTCAGCTTTCAGACGCAGAGCTTGATATCACACGAGAATGAGGAAGACGATCAGAGGGGACCCATAGGATTGTGTTTTTGTTACGGAGAGGGTTAGGGACGACCTGGCTAAGAGTAAAAAATGTAGACAATTTCATAATAAATAATAAATGACCATTTAGGTTTAGGGAAACACTCAAATGATGTGAAGTCAAGTACAAGTAAGGGAGGTCAGACTCAACAGACTAAAAAATGGGAAATGGAGCTCAGAGCCCTGGAGGTCGGAAGCGAGGTCCCAGGTCACAGATGAGACAGAAACGAAGGCTGAGGCAGCGGTCGGGGCAGGTCATCGGCGAGGAGAGGACAAGAGCAATGCCAGGAGGGAGGAAGACGGCACGCTCTGCCCTAATTAGCCAGCAGCCTGTCATAAGCCGGCCTTGCCACCCGGAGGCAGAATTCACTGGCACAAGCCATGAGACGGGCCAGCTTAGAGCGGCGGGTCCCCGGCTCCGGCTCCAGTGGGCAGTTAGCAGCAGCATCACAACTCGTCAGTGACGACAGATGGGGAATTCTCACCGAGAAGATGGGCCAAAGCTCGTGCAGCTGACACGCTGCAGGCAGTCACTGAAAAGCCCAGGATGCCTCTGGCCTTGGGCACAAGTGTGAATCTTAACGCGAGCGTTTTGCTACCGAGGGAAGGTAAACAGGACAAGAAGAGCGTTGCTCGTCCCTGTTGTGTGTAATCTTCTCCACTGAAGGGCCATGTTTCTCCTTGACCTTGGGGCCGCATGAGACGTGTCCTTTCCTGCACTGAATGCCAGGGTGTCTGTGGCTCATCCACCTTCAACACATGCTGGTCGACTCTGCCCCCCCCCTCGGCCTCCCCCAGGGACTGCGTGACTGTCCAGCCTGCAGCCCACGTTCTCTTCTTCTGCTCGACTTGGGAGCGCCCCTCCCTTCATCTTGTTCTCTAGGCGGGCCACGACCCGACACCATCTCCCCCTGTGCCGATGCTGATCGGACGAGGTCACCCTGCACACCCCAGGCCCAGCGCGTTCTGGTCAGCATTGTCACCGTACTCGTGTGTGGAGGGTCCGTCGCTCCTCAGTCTCTGTACCACCTGACCCTGGATGGACGCTGCGGAGATCTGGCCATTCATTCTCCTCTCCACACCTTTCTGCTCAGACAGACTGTGTCTTACGGTCTCCAAATTAAACGGTAGGTTCCATTACTCAGTCTTCTTGTCGTGTGTGCTTTCTCTTCTACACGAACCCGATCAGCTTCCCTTTGTATCTGACTGAGCTCTATGCCTAGAATACCAACCTGGGCACTTTATCATTCAAAAAATCTTGGTGTCACAAAAGTTCGTAGTCCTGAGTATAAGTCCCAGCACACGCTTCTGTGCCACCCTGGACTCTGGGGTTAATTTGTATAAATGGCATTGTCCCATGTTTGAATCTTCTAATTCCGACTAAATGTAGTGGCTCCGAGTTTGAATCCCCAAAAAATGCAGTTGTTTTAGTTTTCTGGTCACATCAGGAAAGCATGTGACTGGGCGACACCATCTACCTGCCCTGCACTCACATGGTGCTGTGTGTCCATCCGTGGGGACCTGGTGGGCCCTCCTCTGAATTTACTCACTGCTGCACTGAATTCACGCAGCCTTTTGGAAACTGTTAAACAATAATTAATTAGTGGCATGTGTCATTAGCACCGTCTGTCTTGGTCTTTTCTAAGACAGTAAGCCCATGGGACCTCAGCATGTTCTGCTCAGCTGCTCAGTAAGTCCTTGGCACTGATCGTGACATCAGTTCTGATGACAGTGATGGTTAGGGGCAAAGGGGACTGTCATACCCAGAGACACTAGGAGCCACGACATCTAGTTAGATCACAGGATGAGGCCCTGAGAATAAGATTGGGCTCATTTTAAACTGAGGTGACAACACCAACAGCCCTAAACTAACGGCTGCTTCTGACTTGACCGCACACATCTTGATGGCCTCTCGTTGATGTAAAAACCAAGCCCAGATAGAACAGGGGCTGACAGAAGCCCAGGCCGGCCCTCTTTTCAGTCCGGGTTGGGGCCAGGACTGCAGACAGACAGCGTGGTTTCAGATGTTGGTCAGCTGATGGGGCAGCACACAGGTACTGAACTGGCACACAGCTCAGCGGGCGCTGTGTCGTCCAGGTGGCCCCCGCCAAGGCACGGGCAGCGCGTCCCGCGCGTCCCCACGTGCTTGGTGCCTTGTCCTGGGCGCAGCCTGCGTCGCGGCAGGATGCCACCTCCCAGACTAAAGCCCACCTTCTCCGGCTTCCTCTTTCCTCCAGCAGCAGCACGTTTACTCTTCCCTACCCACTGCCTCAACCCGGTAGGGTTCCTTGCTTCCCTTTAGTTGCTGTAATAGCTTTATAACTGGTCTGGGCTCAGATATTGGCACCTGCCTGTCCCCCATTTTAAATAAAATCAGGACTGTACAGCCAGGCGAGCAGACAGAAGGGCAAGTAGCTTGCCCCCCCTTTTGCTGGCCCCCTGATGCCGGCAGTGGAAGTGGCGCTGGTTTCTAGACAACCTAAGGGCACTTGGTATGGGAAAGAAGGCCAGCAGCACAAGCTTTTGTGACAACCGTTCCAGGTTCAAGCAGAGCCCCTTTCCAGGGCATCTCTGGCAGGGGGACTGGCCAGTGGCGTGGGGTCACGTGACAAGCAAACCTGAATAACACATACAGTTGGCTTTCTGAGGGAAACGGCACCGATCTCTTCAGGTGTTCAGATGTCAGTCTTCTTGCCACACTGGTCTCTGTGATGCCCAAATAAAGGGAGCACGAGCTCCTCAAAGTCAGAAGGTGCCTGTCCTGAGAGGCATGGGAGCATGGGGCACCTCAGCTGAGGTGTGTGTGGGTGGTTTAGCAACAACAGCTCAGCCAAAGTGTAAGTGAAGAGAGTACCATAGCCATTTCTCTGATGTTCTTCCATTTTTCTTAACCAGTAACTTCTAAACGTGGCTGCTGTCTTGCCTTTCCAGTTCACAAAGCAAGTATCAGGCTGTTTGCTGGGTGCTGTCGTTAGAGAGAGCAGAGGGTCCCAACTCAGACTGGTTCTGGTGTAGAGTTCGTGACAGTGGCATCATGCTGTTATAGACCTGACTGTGTCTTTTAGTTCTTGGAGTTTTGCACAATTCCTATCACATAAATGTCACTCCGTTAATTTAGTTTGTAAATAGTGAGTACATTTAACTCTTATCATCAGCTGAACATACACAGTTTAGGTCTCTGCTAAATGACGGAAGAATTTCCGAACAGATGTGTCTGGATAGCACAGCCCCACCTAGTACCCCTGGATCCTCTGTGTAATTCAGGCGACGTAGGGCTCGCCGTGTCCCTGAGAACGTCAGGTGACCGACCAGAGGTAGCACAAAGCAAGGAGAGTGGCATTCTCCCCTACAGGCGGCTTTACAAACACCCCACTCTCTTGTTTCCATGGCAAGAACATGTGGTGCGTTGCCAGGAGGCTCTGTCCTTCAGGAGCTGAAACGAAGAAGAGAAGAAGGGAAAAAAGCAACCAATGGCTGTGTTTTCTGAGAGCAGCTTGGGCGTCCTGCTGGTCCCCGACTGTTGTCACGCCACAGAAGCACCTCATCCAATGGCACTCCGGCCGCCTCCACTCAGCATGCGGGAAGCTTGTCATTAATTTTGTGTGACAGCAGCAAAAAGTGTGCCCTTCCTCAGATGCCAGCTGATTATTTCCAGGGAGGTGGCTGCGGAAAATTCCAGTAATGATTGGTAGTGTCTGTTCAGCTTGGAGAGAGGAAAAGAGTACTTTTCTGAGAAGAAGAGTCAGTGGACACAGTGTTAGGGGAACTGAGTACGGTGTGCACGCCTGGTGGCCGAGGGGCCTAGAGCCAGGCCAGCGCCGCCGGCATCGTTCTTTCACCGAGGGCGTCTCATTAGAGAACGGTGGGGACAACGCAGGTTTCTGATTCATGTGCTTTTCTTCTCTTCCTAGTGTTCGAATGTGGCGCATTTAGTGTGCAGTTTGGTGTGTATTTACTGAGGACCTACTGTGTTCAAGGTCCTCAGGAGATGCCCACTGAATGGGACTCAGTGTCCCTATTAGAAGACGTCAGAGCCTGCACCCACGTGACCCCACTGTGGCCGCTGGAACTCCCAGGAGAACCTGAGGACATTGCCGCCTGGGGCTCTCTCCACAGAGACTCTTACTCCGTCCGTCAGTCCGGGGTGCGGCTTGTCGTGATGTGTCCTCGTACGCACAGTGTGCATGGGAGTTGAGAACAACAGCTGATCTTAAGGAAGTGAAGAGGCAGGACACGGCCACCTCCCCTCCAACAGACAGACGACACTGTCTTTACTCATTTTTCTATTTGAAAAGCAGGACTTAAAAGGAGAGGAAGTTACATTTCATTGAGGCTCCCAGGGAAAGCTTCATGAGGGAAGTAGTACTTCAGTGGACTTTCAACGTGTAAAATTGTGATCGGCAGGAATGGGCGTCCGGGGAGAGGGTTGGAGGTGGGGGGGCAGGGGGGCGGGGGGGCGCAAGCAGGTTTCCACTGGACAGTTAGTGGCCTTTCATCCCGGCAGCTGGTGAGCACTCAGGCGCGTCATGAAGCAGTGGGGCAGTTTAGCTGTTTTCCTCGTGGTCTGGACGTTACTCTCGCACACGGTGGTACCAGCGCCAAACCTGGTGGGAGGACAGACAGAAAATGCACTTTCCTGCTTTGCTGTGTGGGGTGTGGCCCATCAGCTGTAGTTTGCTAGAAATGTGGGGGCTGCGGCCCACCCCAGACCTAGCAATTCAAAATCTGCATCAGGCACTGCTTCAGGGTCTAAGTTACTGTTATGTAATGGGCTATGATCAGAGGGATACAGAGAAGTAGACACAGCTTCAAGTAAATCAAATTTCTTCTTCACAATGAATGTGAGCAATGAATAGCCTCACAGGCAATAATTTTCTCTCCTGATCGGGTATCCTTTTCTTATCTACCACACTCTGTCCCCACAGAGTAATGCAAGTGTAGTGAAGACGTTTAAATTTCTGTGACTTTGCCTGCACATTCCTCTCCAGTTCTGGTCCCCATGTCCTGAATCAGGATATTTCCACTGTAGAACTTGCTAAATTTCCTGTGCTTTTCAGTTGGGTGCCCTCAAAACCACTCTGAAAACCCACTCTAACCCCACACAACGTGCCCTTGCCATCCTCGTGCACATGGGCCTGAGTGACATGTGGCCCATGGGAAGGCAGACACGGGCCTGGGAACCTGTCCCTGGACAGTGGGACGCCAGAGCAACGAGCCCAAAGGCACCCAGGGTGAGGGTGGTGAGGGTGCATCAGCATCACTCTAATCTAGACTGAACAAGCAGGGATTCAGGGAAGTTGTGCTACATGGCGGAACATTTTGCAGATGGCTGTTGTCCAATGGTGGCTCTGGTCCAAGGAGAGGCAGTATTTGAACAGCAGTTAATAAAACATTCCTTTTCCCAAGTAGTAAGTATTGCGTTTGGTGATCTGCTTATAAATAGCGATAGGTTGATGCTTAGCAATATGCGCATCGCTGTGTTAGTTACAGAAATCATCTGCCTTTCTCAGAGTTGGGTGTGTCTGAGGGTGGAGGTCCTGAGTGACTCTCTAGCCCCCGGGAATCTGACTCTGTGACCTGAGGAGGCTCAGGAACCTGCCTGAAAACAAGCCTCTGGGAGATTCTGCTGGTGGTGCTGTGCGTGCTGCGTTTTGGAAAAGCATTGGTCTAAGGCTTCATGTTCTTAAGAACTGGTAACTTCCTTCGTGTATCAGCATCCGAAACCCAGTTGTCGGGCTGTGACCCGAGCTCAGTGAGCTGTAGATCGGTCCAGGTGGTCAGGCAGGCTTTCTGAGGAGATGTTAGAAAGCACTGCTGTCCTCACTGTAGGGTTTCTTAGTCGACCCACTGAAACATACAACCCATTCGATTTGCTTATTGATCATGTTTCATTTTAGTAGAAAATACTTTGCTAGATTTTTACAAGAAAACTGTAATTAGCATCTGACTTCACTGGTGTGGAGGCTGCTTTTCTTAGCTACTTACCGTTATAGAGGAAAGCACAGAGGAAGGGAGGCAGAAGGAAGGAAGCTGGGAGAGGGAGGAAGAGCATTAGGGTGACCTAAGCCAGGGTCTGCTGCACAGGTCAGTGTCAGGCACCTTGTCTTGGAACGTGACGAGTTTGTAGCACTTGTCATACCCTCTTTATCGGTGAGTTTTTACCACTGTCACTAGCCAGTGACGCCATTGCCTTCACGTGGAAATGCAGCCAAGAGAATCTGTAATCTATAAGGAGACGCGGAAGTCGGAATACTCACGTTGACAGATTTGAAATACCCTTTGACAAATAAGGAAGAAAAATACACTTGATTTATGAAATTGATTAAGACGCCATAAAATCTGCTGAGGGTTGAGGCTGTGAGCAAAAAATGATTAAATTTCCTTCGTGTTTCCTATCACTTTATCTCTTTTCTGACGTTATTTTGCATCAAACAACAAGTGTTTGTAACATCTTAGACTTCGTTGTTCCAAGTCCACTTATCTCCAATCAGTCGTACAGAATTCTGTCCAATCTCATCCTCTGTATGTCTTTAAAAATAAAATATATTTCGGAAATATTTATAGTTTGGGTTTTCAAATTAAAACATAAATATACAACATAATATTCAAAGTTGGTGAACGTAAATGGTCTCATATATTGCTGGTTCTTTCTTGAAAATAACTTGTCAGTGTTGTAATGAAAGTCGTGACATGTTAGTGTCCCTCACCTAGTAATTCCCTCTGCAGGAATTTGTCTAAGAAAATAATCAGAAGCTTGAGCAGTGATTTATGGGCAAGATGATCAGTGCAGCGTGATGTATCAGTAGCAAAATAGACCTAGGACCTGTAGAAACCTAGGCAAGCATATTTTGGTAGATCCACATGGGCCGAAAATGCAGCCATTTAAAGTAACATTTAAAAAGAATGTTTAACATAGGAAGAGTCTCATCATATAAGAGAGAAAATCAGGATATACGAAAGTTAATTTTGAAAATGATAACACATATAAGAATTTGGATGGAAACACATCAAAATGTGACTGTGGTCATATGTTGAGTATTGGATTGTAGGTGATTTAATTTCTTTTTCTTGATGACTTTCTGGATAGTGCCAAATCTTTTCAATGAGGTTGTATTACTTTTATAAGTAGGAAAACATTTTAAAGAAATACAAAATATTTTTTTTTTTTAAAAAAGGAAAACTGTGGGTTGTTTAAAGGTAGTTCTGTCTCAGTATAGGCCAGTGGCCAGATGAACCTTTCATGTCCGAGGACCACCTGGCCAGCCCTGTTAATCAGTAACCACTGAAGAAGTGCGCGCAGGTAGGAAAGCGGCAAGACGCAGTGCCTCCTGTGCTTGTCTGCCCCCCAGACTCACGGCGCTGTCCCCAAGGAAGGCGCCTCTGCCTTGCTACTGTGTAAGTGCTCACTTTACGACTGGCTGCAGGGTCGAGGCCAGCCGCTCACGTCCACGCGGTGCCACAGGATGGCAGCCCCACCCATGCTCCTCGAGTGGCCAGCCCTGGGCCCCCAGTGTGGCTGCGGGTGCCGTTCTGTCTGCTTCTGCTCACGTGACGCGTAACTCTGAAGGCAGCATGTAGAGGGCCTCTTCCCATGGGACCCTCAGTTTCTTTGTCTTTAGAATAGGGATCATGAAGCCTTTCTCAGATTGTCCCCTGAAGGGAGGAGATTCATGAACTGCAGTGTAAAACACTGGTTGTTCGATGCCCGTGTTCACCCCTCACACGCCCCCCTTTCCCTTCCCAGCCTGCCACGATGCTGAGCAGAGCAGCCGGGCCCCCACCTTGCCTGACTTCAGACTGCTGTGTGATGTGACCTGAATGGAGCTGGCCCTATGCTGTTTGTTGTCACCACACGCAGTGAACCCACATGCTGCGGCACAGAGAGCGCACAGGCGCGATGTCACTGGCAGCAGGCAGAAGTGCCCAGGGCCGTTTGTGATGCTTCTGTCTGTCGGCTGCCATGCGCTGGGGTCTGCATGAAGCCGTGTGTGACTCAGGGCTTAGGAGCTGCAGCCTGTTGGAGGCCTCGGCTGCACATGGACCAATTGTGATTATTTTCCCCTAAAATTAAGCTTAAATCTCATAGAAAGTTTGTTAATTTTGAGATAGACAGACTCTTCCCGTTTCCTTGTCAGAACAGAACGACGCGCAGGCACCAGCTGGGCGTGCACTGTTGTCTCCAGCTGTTTTGTTACTAAATGGACAGAGCAGCACCCCTACCTTTCGAGCCAGGAGAGGTGTTACTGATGCATTTTCCAGGGGCCAGTACACTGTTGTGACCCTTTCTGCCTTCCCGACCTCCCTATAGGAGGTCAGTCGGTGGCTTTTTCTTGAGCCTCGTGTTATTTGAGAGCCCTGAAAGCCAGATCATGAGGGAAGTGTGCTAATGTGTGCAGAGAAGCCACTGGGCAGCTGCGTGGGCTGCAGGCAGCAGCCAGGAGGAAGCTGATAATCCAGGTGGTTGATGGGACGTCTGCGAGCTGGCATCGGCCACCAGGGGTGAGAAGGAGTCAAGAAACACTGGGGCTGAAGCCAGAGGTAGGGATTGGCTGTGATGACGACAGCCAGGCTTCGGGACTGGGGCCTGGTGACACCTCGAGAAGTAGCTGTCGGTGCTTCCGGTCTGCTCTAGGTCTGGCAGAGAAAAGAAACGTACGCATGCAGGGGCCGTTGTGGGACAAGCGTCTCAGGAGCCCGGCGTCGAGCTAAACACCCCACGTGCCTCGTGCCCTCGATTCTCTCAGCAGATCCAGGAGATCCGGTGATTATTGTTATTTTCAAGATGAGGAGACTGAGGTTAAGAAAGACTGGGTGGCCACCCAGGGTCACTCGGCTGGTAGTCGGGGACCAAGATGTGGAACCCCAGGCAGGCGGATCGCAAAGCCTGTGCTGCTCAGCCGTTAGCAGTGTGTACCCATAAAAATTCTGAACAGAATTCAAAAGGGACACTTAACCACTTCGGGAGGACCAGCTGCCAGAGACTATCTCAGGGGAGCCGTGCACGTAAAATAATGCAAAACCAGCAGAGCAGCTGTCTCTTAGACGCACGCTTTAATGTACAAATGAGATTTCTACTCGCAAGTTAGAGAGCCATGGGGGCAGTTTCAAAGATGGGAAGCTGCAGACTATTTCATCTGACCCATTTATTTTCTAAATAAGAGAAACAAACCTCGAGAGGCTGCCCAGACTCTCACCGTAGGCAGGTGCAGCTGCGTTTGCCTCGGACACGCATCGCTCAGTGACCCCACACAGGACTGGGCACCTGCCCTGCGGGCGCACTGCGGGTCTGTGGAGCCTCACTGGGGCTCTCTGTGAAGACTGGGGTTCTTCTAGAACCTTCTGGCAGTACCGTGTGCTGTCTGTAATCAGAATTCACTCCCACGTGTCCCCACGGGGTAGGTCTGAGGCTGCTGGTTGTATCAGCTGTCCCCTGGAAGTGCTGTGGTGACATCATGTTGGGGCTGGGCTGTGTAGGAACTGAGCTCAGGACTCGGGGTCTCCAGGAAACCAGCAGCGGGTCACCAGGAGTTTCCCAGGCGCCTCTCTGGCTGTGTGCGAGGGCCTTTGGTTATTGCCAGTTTGTCAGAATGGGCAGGGGGACAGCGGAGCCGATAGCCCTGGTGTGTTAGATACACATGTCCCTGTGAACGGACACTAGTGTGATCCTTCATTCTCACGTCACTGCACAGTGGCAGTGTTTACCTGTACATGTGAGACAGAGGTTTTCACAGCACACCATCGTCGGGTGGCCTCCCGTGTCTAAAGCACGATCATAGCCTTATTTTAATGGGCTTCATGTAGCAAAGCTCGAATCTTCAATGTTAATCGTGCATAAGATGTTTAGAAAAGAAGAACATTTTGTCTCAAAAACCAATGAAACAAAAGTTGTAAAGCTCCAAAGAATGCAGAAAAATAATCATCATCCCAGATGACGGTGAAATCTGAATTTAGGAGTTTAAGCAATAAATAGTAGTCACATCCTGTGATTGAATTTTGGATTGGCAATCTTTATAAGATACGATACTTGATCTCTATTTAAAAAAATTGTTATGAGTTCTGTTGTGTTTGCCATTATTAAATTCTCCCCAGAGTATACTTATGATTTTCATACCAATTGGCAATTTTAAGTTTGATTAAAAAGCAAAATTACCAAATGACTAGTTCAACTTTCTGAAACAAAGAAATGAAATGGATCTGTATGGATAACTTTGAAAATTATCAAAATCAATTTTTAATGATAGTAGGTGACATTGTTAAGTGCTTATTACGTGCCAATGTTTTCAGTATTCCACATCAATTAACTCATTTATCACTGTTGGATGTCCCTGCTTCATAGACGAGGGTTGAGGCCATGAGAGGTAATAAAACCTGTCAGAGTTCCTGGCAGTCAGGTTTCCAAGCTTGCTTTGCATCCCTCTGCTCTGCCAACTCTCAGCTTCTCTCCTAGGCACACAGCGTGGCCTCCGCGGAGTTTCCCAGAGGCCTCTTCTCAGACCTTGTCATCATGTGCAGGAGTGTCACGTCTGCTGGGCATTTGGGACTCTGAAACCTAAGGCTTTACAGTTGGAGGTGCGCCACGACAGGTGCAAACAAAACAATACTAAGTTGGGTGGATGGATTTTCCTTAAAAGACAAAACCATGTGTTTCCTCTCCAAACATCACTTTCCCTGCTAAGATTGTTTGAATAGAGCCAGTTATATTTTCAAAGTTATAAAAAATGTGCTGTGCAAAGATGAAAAGTAAGGTTAGAACACAGGGATGACGCAGAGTGGCGTGTGGCTGCAGGGCTCCAGCCACGTGGTCAGAGTCTACAGGACACACAGCCCCAGAGCTCTCGTCTGGCACTCACCACAGAGGGGCATGGGGTTGCCCTCCCTGTGACTGCGGCCGAGCTCAGTGTGAGAAGAGGAAAGTGGATATTGGGCGAAGCGATGAGTGAGTCCTCCCTGTGACACTGTCCAGCACTGGACACTGGTCAGAAATGCAGTGTCGGAGCCAGCCTGGACGCAGGGCACCAGAAGCTGCACTCACACGGACGGGGTCCCGGGCACACTCAGGCGTGAGGCACCCTGGGTGCGTAGACTGGCCTCCGGGGCTGTGCACTCCTGGGTGAATCACTGATGGCTCCGTGCGTGTTTCTTCACTCCCTGCCGCATCTGTCTGTTGATTGTGGGCTCATGCGTTCTCTAATCTTCACTTAGTTTCCTTTAAAGTAGGGGTGACATGATACCCAGTGTACTGTTTGCTGTAAGGGTTCCATGTGGTAACACCTGTCAAGCATGGAGACTACCGTCTACACAGCGTGCGATTGGTCAGCATCTGCAGCGACCATTTTGGCCGTCATGTCCTGCGTGGACTGTGTTTTCTTACCTATTACAGACCACGTGGGATTACAAATTTCTCCCAGAATTTTTACACAGGTACCTAAAGCTGCTTTTCTTGCACATTTCAATTTTATTAGGTAATACAAAACTTTTTCAAAGTGGCTGTACCAATGTAAATATGCTTTTGAACACTGAAAAGCTAAAAGGAGCAAAATTTACCAAGAGCTAAACAGCCAGTGGAAAAAGCTGGAGCGGGAAAGAGGCTGTCTGTTGCGAATGTCCAGACCTGGGGCCTGTCCTCGACCTCTTTGGGTCTGCTGGGAATTGTGTGACAGTTGAAGCGCTTTCGCACACTTACAGTACTGCTTTATGGGTGTCACAGACCTGGTGACACCAGTCACCACGCACATGTTCCCTTAGTCGATGAGAATTTGCGAGGGTGTCTGGAGGACGCTGCTGTCTTGTGGCACCGTATTGGGTACTTGAGAAGCTTCAGAGAATCTTTCAGTTTATTAAATGACCGTGCCAGCCTCAAATATATGCCCTAATTATATCCGTGTAACCCCACATCCATTATTTATACAAGAAATAATCCGCTGTTTGCAAAGTTGCTCATTACGTAATAGCACTGACGCATTTATCAGAGCTTCACATGCAGTTCGCTTCCTCCTTCTGTCACCTTGGCCGGGTACCCCGCGAGCTCACTGGCTGCACACGGCGTAGCCCTGCCCAGCGAGACACTGACTTGGCTGAACCGTCTGCTCTCCACTTGGAAATGCACTGAAGTGCGTTGTTTCCCTTTCTGCTCGAGTTTGTAGCAAGACATCAGCTCTATGGTAACCAAGCACTTAAGTTCTGGGCTCACCGATTCTTCTTTGCCGGTCCCCAAATCTGATGGGCGCAGCCAGTTTGTGCTGGGCAGGGTGTGTGACAAAACTCTTACAAATGAATACAGCTTCCTGAACTTGCCTTAGTTTGCTGCTTTTGTGTCTCTTTCTCAGCCAGTGCTGATAAATTTACCTGGGAACATGTGGCCAAACGTTGAGCAAGTATTTAAATTGAATTAGATGTTGAAGTGAATACAAATTAAATTAGGTCATTTTCCTGCTTACTTTAATATATTTGCAAGTCAGATCCCATTGTGCTCAATGATTAAAAAAGAGCAGATTCTTAAAAACCAGGGAATGCTGTTTTGCTTAATCATAACAATAAATACTTGTCTTATCAACATCTCTGAAACCAAGGCTTTAAATCATTAGGGAAGGGACAGTCCTGAGGGAACCATGTTTATATAAGATTTAGAAGTCTGGACATTAATCAGAAGGGAGATCTTTGGTTATGGATTCACAAGGAAGACTTCCAGGCAGTGAGCCAGGAGAACGTAACTGTGCGGCACGTGAGTGTGTGTCTCTTCTGTATGTTCATCCAGGCTGCGGTGGGTTCCGGCCTTCTTTGCCTTAGCAGCTTTCAGAGATATCGTTGACGTAGCTCCTTAGCGTCCATACTTACTGAGGTGTGCAATTTGATGCACTTTAACATATCCATAAACCATAAAGCCACCACTCCAGTCAAGATAATCAACTATTAGTTATCTTTGGATCGGTAAAGGTGTTTGAAATATCAGAGCCAGATTCCGTCTCTTGTCCAGCAAAAACTCTACTGTCATGTTGAATTTTAGAAGAAAAATAGGCTCGTGTAGTGGTATTTGTGTTTGGTCGCAAAGCATTGCTTTGTCACCACGGTTCAGATTTTTTTAGTTCAGGGTGTGGCTGGAGTTGGCCCTGGAGCGTGACTGCCCCCCAGCGGTGCCGTGGAGAATAGCGCCGCTGCAGATTCAAAGCGGGGACGCGCAGAGCACTGTGCTACCTGCGGACGCTGGGTGGCGCGGTCTGCGTCACCGTCACCGGGGGTGCGGCGCCTCCAGCGCTGGCTCCCCCGGGTGCGAAAGCGCCCTGATGCTGCGTGATGCTGTAACGCCCACGTTGCCCAGGGCTTGCACAGACGAGGACTTACCCTGGCGCACTTGCTAAGGGCAGACTTGCGTCTCTATGGGTATCTTCTCTCCGATGCGTCGATCCTTTTTCAGAATCTGTCTTTCTCCTGTTACCTGAAAGGACCCCACTAGTCGACCTGGGGCCTAAGCAGCTGCCTACCAGCCCATCCCTGGCAGTTTTGTTTGGCGCTCTCTGTGGGGAACAATCTCAGCTGTCCTTTGATCCCCCTTCTGGCTAAGAATGTCTGTGACCTACAGAACTGCCCAGTGCACGCTCCCTTTTCCTTTTGACCTCACTGGATTTGCGCAGTGAGTCACCCAGTCTCTCTCTGCTGTGCTAGAATTGTCTACACGGTGAGGTGGGTTTCCTGTGATCTTTGCAGTAAATGTGGGTCAGGATCCCTGCTTTATGACGAGTCTTCACTCCCCTAAATCTGCCCACAGAAAGGTGTGTTTCTGACGGCATCCCCTGCAATTAGTAGCACTCCTGCACAGAGGTCATGGTGCAGGGCCACACACGCAGCATGCAACGCTGTTCTCCTCCACGAGTCCTAGCTTCTTACGTCTCTTCTGTAGAACAGTGGATTCCAGAATGCAGGTCTGCCCAGTGTACACATGTGGAGTGTTTGCTTTTCAAAGCTCACTACTTCCTAATCCGAAGGGAAGATAAGCCGGATTGGTGGGGTGTTTGATCACTTTCAGAGCTTCTGGTTTGGGTACACATTTATTTCAGGAAGCATTATGTGCTTGAAACACTTCCTAATTTCTGCCTAAAGCTGATCCTATGTGAAAGGGTATCAATTTTTAGATATAATCAAGACAAGTAGACAGATTCAGGGCAGTCAGTCACGGCAGAAATTTGAGCACTGTTAATTATTTTAGCTTTTGGAAAGCTAATCTTGAAATTTGGGTTAGCTGAGAGGAAAAACAAAATACCTTTAGAATGAATACATATACACGTGAATCACCTGGATAGACTGCCATATCTCAGTGATTGGTAAATGCTAGCTATGGAATCTTGGGCAAGCCCTGTGCCAGAGTTTCCATTTTGTTTCTGTATTTGCCTAGATGTGTTCAATCTATTTTGAAAAAATTAGAAAATACAAATGAAATAAAATTGATAAATTCTAGCCAAGCTAAACAAGAAAAAAGTAGAGAAGACACAGATTACTGATACCAGAAATGGAAGAGGGACTATCAATACTGATCCCAGGTACGTTCATGGACAATAAAGAAATTTTTTGAAGCAGTTCCTTGAAAACCACAATTTACCTAAACTCATACAAGAGGAAATAGGTAATGTGAATAAGCCTATTTCTATGAAAGAAATCATTGAATCAATACTTAATAAGCTTCCAATAAAGAAAGCACCAGGCCCAGATGTTTTCACTGGTGAATTCCATCAGATATATAAGGAAGAAATAATATTAATTCCCTACAATCTCTTCCAGAAAACAGAAAGAGAAAGAACACTTCCTAAATAATTCTATGAGTCCCTAATAGCAAAACCAGATAAAACACAAAACCAGATAAAAGAAAGGAAAGCTACAGACCAATATCTGTCAGGAAAATAGATGTAAAAATCCTCAAAATATTAGCAAATAGAAGTCAACAATGTATATAAAAAATTTATGCACCATGATTTCGTGGAATTTATTATAGGCATAGGAGATTGGTTCAACATTCAGAAATCAGTTAAAATAATCCATTACATTAGCAGGCTAAAGAAGGAGAATTGTATGATTATATCAAGAGAGGTAGAAAAACATTTGACAAAATTCAACATTATAAGTTTTGATTAAAAAAAAAAAATATCAGCAAACTAGGAATAGAGCGGAACTTACTCAACTTGATAAAGAAACTGTACAAAACCCTAGAGCTGACGTCATGCTTAACTGTGAGAAACCGGAGGCTTTCGCCCCTCAGACTGGGAACAAGGCGGAGTGTCACCTCTCATCACTCCTATTCTGCACCATGTGGGAAGCTTGGCTGATGCAAGAAGACAAGAAAAGAAAGTCTATGTACTGAGAGGAAAGGAGAAAAATGTGCACAGATGACGTGATTGTCTGTGGAGCAAATGTCATCATCAGCAACCACAAGGAGACCCTGTGGAACTAATAAGTGCAGATAGGAAGTTTGCAGGACTCAAAGTCCTTAGGTCAGTTGCTTTCCTATATAATAACAGCAATGAACAAGTGCAATTTTAAGTTAAAAACACAGACTTAGGTGGAAGTCTAACAACATGTACAAGAACAGTATGAGGAGGACTGGAACACTTTAGCGAAAGGAATCAGAGGAAATCTAAATAAAGAGAAATAGCCCGTGTTCATGGCTAGGAAGACTGAGTATTAAGATGCCATTTTCCCCCAAACTTGAACTATAGATTCAGTTCCACCCCGACAAAATCCCAGGAAGTTATTTTGTGGATATCCACAAACTACCTCTAAAGTTTACACGGAGATGCTAAAGACCTGGACTAACAACAGTCCCAAAGAAGAACAGCAGAGTCAGAAGACTGATGCTACCTGGCTTGAAGACTCACTGTAAAGCTGTAGTGGGAAGACGGTGTGGTGCTGGGGAGAGACTAGTGACGTGGATGAAGGAGCAGACGGAGGGCCCGCACAGAGACCTAAGCAAACATGGCCCATTGATCTCGGCAAAGGGCAAAAGCCATTTAGTGGAGGAAGGACGGTCTTCTCCACAAATGGTCTGGAGCAATTGGACATCCACATGCAAAAACTTGAATCTACATGCCGATGGTACACTTTCCACGAAAATTAACTCAAAGTGGATCAAGGTGAAATGTGAAACTCAAAAATAAACGTTCTCGATGATAACATGGGAGAAAACTAGGTGATCTTGGGTTTGAGGACTTTTTAGATATGACACCAAAAGCATGATCTATGAAAGCAAAATCAGTAAGTTGAACTTTATGAAATTTTAGATTTCCTGCTCTGCAGAAGACACTGTTATAAGAATGAAAAGCCACAGACTGGGAGAGAAATCTTTGCAAAAAACATATTTGATTAAAAAAAAAAAAGACTTGTAGGCAAAATATATAAAGAACTAATGAAACTGAATCATAAACTGATAAACTGATGACAAGGAAGCACATGAAGGCATGCTGGCCATTACGGGTCACTAGGGAATTACAAGTCACAACGACAACAAGAAACACCACACACGAGTTGGAATTATTAAAATCCAAAAAACTGACAACACCAAATGCTGGTGAGGATGTAGACATGCTGTTGGGAAAGCAAAATGGTGTGGCCACTTGGGCGAGTCAGTTTGGCAGTTTCTCAGCAAAGCTAAGTATAGTTTTACCAAACAGTCCAGCAGTTGTGCTCCTTGGTACTTACCCAAAAGAGATGAAAACTTATACCCACACGAGAAACCGCACTCAAATGTCTAGAGCCGTTTGATTCACAATTATGCAAAACCAATAGCCATCAAGACAACCCTGGATGTGTGAGTGGGTAACTGCTGTGTGTCCCTGAGAGGACGTGGAGGAGCCATGACCGCATGGTACTCGGTGGAGAAGCGAGTGTGGACAGGCTGCATGGTTGTGATCCCAGCCCCATGACGCTCTGGAAGAGGCAGCATTGCGAGACAGTGAGGAGGTTGGTGTTTGTCGGGGTTCTGTGAGGAGCGGAGGGGTGATGAGCTGATGAAGCTCGGGGGACCTTCCAGGAGGTGAAGCTGTTCTGTACGCTCCCCTGACGTAGGAGATGCGATGGTATGTACAGCACAGAGGTTATGCCCTCACGCAAACTACAGACGTTAGCTGATTCCAGACAAGAAACTCAGCAACAACACTGCCCAAATCCAGCAGTAACAACTGGTAACATGTCAACACACCTTTCCCAAAGTGTATATGTAGGTGCATCACCATTATTGTTTTTCACATTTGTGATTAAATGTGATGTTTCTCTCTGTGGAGCCCAAATGTCAGGCTTTGATTAAATGCAGAGAAACTTGTTGCAGAGAGAGTATTGCTTCTATGTGTGAAGAGGAAATGCCCTTAATTTCTGTAAAAAATTCAGTGTGGACCCCACAGCAAGTGCCAGTTTCTAGCCGTTGACAAAAATATACAAGTTTTAATATTTTTCTCATCAGCATTGTTTGCAGTGTCCTCAGCTGTCCAGAAACCATCCATGCATTCACCCATGCGTCCCGCAGAAGGTACTGAGACACATCATGTCCCAGGCAATGATTTTGGGACGAGGAACTAACCTTAGTGGGGTTCACATTCCAACGGGGAAAAAGACGTTAACCAAATAAGAACCCAGTGGGCTGTATCAGTACAAGTTTGATAGAGGCTGTGAAACATGATGCAGGCAGTTAGAAGAGATTTTTTTACAAGGGTCGGAAAGCGTCCAAGGAACCTGAACTTGGATATGAGCAAGTGGTCCTGAACCTGAGACTGGAAGGGTGAGTGAGGTAAAGCGTGAAGGCAGGGCTCGCGTAAGCCCTGGGGCAGGAGCTGGTGGTACATGGGACTGCAGGGCAGAGGGGCGAGCCATGGGCACTGAGGAATTGTTACCGAGCCCATGGGAATCATCGGAGTGTTTGGGCATCTGCTAAGCAGCATCCGGTTTATAATTTGTCACCTGTCACAGAGGAATGGAGGCGGGAGCTGTGGACACACTTGGAAATGGCGGGCGTGGGAGAGGCAGTGATGGCTGGACACGGCGGGGATGAGGGGACAGCACACATGATCACTTCGGTGGCAGAATTGCTAGTCTCGGGGGTAGACCGAGTGTGGACAGTCCCAGGGTCTCGGCTGGGTCCACTCACTGAGAAAAGGAAGCTGGGGGAGAAGCACAGGTGGGGAAGTGGTCAGAAACGCCTGGCACATGCCAATGGACGTGTCGAGTGGTAGCTCATGGGAGAGGTCAGAGCCCTAGAGAGAATCTCTGGACTGGGCGCAGACCTGAGATTTAAAGCCCGGGAGTAGATCCTGCTGCTGGGGACGTGTCTGGAGTGAGGTGACAGTTCTGCACACGTGAGTTCAGGCCCAGAGGGGCCCGAAGCTGAAAACATGGGGCAAGGGGAACAGGACATTCCAGAGCCAGAACTAAGAAAAGAATTTTCCGGAAGAGGAAGGAATGTCCAGTTGTATGGAGTACTGCTAAAAGGTCAGCTAATGTGACGAGTGAAAAATCTTGATTAGATCTGACAACACAGGGCTCACCAGTAACTCTGTAAGTTATCTCCAGGTATCTCGAAAGCATATAACTGGACTGAACTGAATTTCTAGGACGCCCTCTGTACTCTTCCCACCTTTGTGTCCCTAGGGCTGGGCTTCGTGTTCTGTTCTTCTCCACTCCAAGACACTTCCCGCTGCTCACCTACTTTTTCTCCTTTTTTGGGGACAAACGAGAAGCATGACTTGGGGAGAGTGAAAGAGGACGAAGAACAAAACTCAAACAACAGTCACACAACATAGAATTATTTTGTGCAGCTCTGCATGAAATTGCTTTCCTCGTTGAACTTACCTGGTTGACTGATCCAGTAATAACATATCTGCCTAGTGAAGCCCCATAAACAATCCTTGTCTGTCCGCTCTTATGTGATTATATCACAACGGAGCTTTCTTTGCAACTTAATTTTCTGTAATCCACAGCAAAGATGGGATTGGCCTCGGAGTGACCAAAACTTGATGTGGCTGATGTCACGACGACTTGGAACTTTTCATCTTTCACTTATTTTTTTTTATAACATTCAGATGGGGAAAGACTTGGCATTGAATGCTAAGAAATAAATGCTTAAAAATGGCCAGGAAGTGACTGAGTTTGATAGCCTTCATGGTTCAAAATGACAAGTGTTTTAAAAATAATATTTTCTAAGATTAAAGATTTCTTTTAATTGGAAAATGTTTTTGAAATAAAGGAAGAGAATATTAGTAATGTTTAATGGCAACCTTTGAAAGTAGTAAAAACTCACCCCAGTAAATATCATCATGGATTTATTGTAAGTGACTGAATAGCTTCAAATCCTGCTAAGCTCTAAGCAGAATCCAGTGAAAACAATGCTCAGTGCTTGGAAAACACACAGGATCTCTGGAAATGCATTTCCGAAAGTTATTTGTGCGTTTAGTGATTCATCAGCACATAGGACTGTGAGCGTTTGTTGTCGGCGTTTTCAGAGTGAGGTCTGTAAAGCTGATGAGGTACACACTGGGCGTATCCATTCAGCATGTTTCCGTAGATGGAATGCATGCATGTCTGAAGCTTTATTTAAACATAAAACAAGAGGACAGTTTTAAGCCTAGTTTTGTAATAAAAGGCAAATATTTGGATTTTAGCAAGTTAAAAAATACCAGTTGTCATTTTTGTCCCCTTCGTCCTCCGTGACTCACCCTTTCCCTCGGAAGGTGGACAAGACGCTGACTTGGAAAGTCCTTGGTGAGGATTCGGTGACATCAGGGACAAGTTGAAGTCCACCTCCTTTGTCGACATTGTCACTCGTCTCCCCGACAGTATAACCCACTTAACGATCCCATTCCCTCGGCGAAACGCTATCCTTCTTTCAGAAGTTAGTTGCTGGGTTCTTGTGATTTTTATGGAGACTGGTGGGAATTTGGGGCTGGGAAACGAAAAAAGAAAAGCCTCTGTGAACATTTTCTTGCCTTTATAAATATGTTTGAAAACCTCATTCTTATAAAGAACTTTACAGATCTAGGCAGTTATTTTGGAGGAAAGAATTGTGAAAACCTTGTGTAAAGGGGAAGAAGGAGCAGGCAGGCTCATAAAAGAAGCAAGTGAAGTGAGGCTGTGATTTGCAATCAGTGAAATAGATGGTAATGGGTGAGATGAGAAAGGCGCTGGGGCCCCTCCCGGCGGGTGTGGTTAGAGCACAGCACACAGGGAAGTGCTTGGGTTCAGTGTCCTGGGTGGTTGGGTGACAGGAGAAAGTGGCCCCAGGAAATCGGTGACAACCCAGTCACACGGAGAGGGTCCCATGTGAAAGACAGGGTGTCCCAGCACACAGGCGAAGCTCAGAGATGGAAGTTCCAGAGGCCTTTTGGGTATTCGGCACGATGGACAGTTGGTGACAGGTAGCGCTGCCAGCAGGGGGCGCGCCTGCCGCCCGAGGCAGTTAGTTACCGCAGAATTGAGATTAAATTTTGACGTCAATGCAGGAACCCAGTCATCTGAATCTGAGGTGCAAAGTGAGTTGCTCTTGCATTTGGGGGAATTAATCCCTTCTCGCCTCCAGAGGGATCAGTGGATTTGGGTATCAAGTGGCCTCTGCTGGGAAGGTGGGAAAATGATGAAAAGGCGGGACCTTTTCAGTTGGCGTAGGAAGCAGAGGTGAGGGGCCAGGCATGAGAAGAGAGGAGAGCAAAATTTGAAAGTCAGAAACCATTTTAAGTGATCCAGGAAGCTGGGATTTTGAAAAGATCAGATATGTGCAATAAAATTAACCAAAAATTGATCCAAGACCATAGAGTCTATTTCAAGACTTACTCATTTTAAGCCTTACTGTTGGGGCTTTCAAGCAGACATCAAGTAATGGTCCAGCTGGCTCATCTGTGAAACGATTTTGGTAGAGACTGCGCTGTTCTAGGACCCGCCGTGCCTCAGAAACTGCATGTACGACAGAGGGGTTCAGTGTTCTGGAGTCATTGGGCTGCAACATTTGGAAATGTCCTTACTCTAAACAGAAAGCTGAGCGGACTGGGTGCTCAGACATGTGTGAGACTAGAGGGGACTTCATGTGTGTTGGGGTGCAGTCTGAGGCTGTGCCGACAAAGGGTTTCAATGGCTTGTAAATAGACTGCTTTAACTTAGAGTGCGGTCAAGCGAACCCCTGGGGGGATTTGACAGAGAGCTTGCAAATACCATGTTGGGGTCAACTAAGTTTTACTAGCTCTGTTTCAGTTTCTGTTTTTACTGAAAATATCTGCATTAGATTCTAGTTTAATGTGGTATGCCTTGGCAGGGACTGTACTTCCTGTCACTCTCCTGCAAAACCAAAAAGTATCCACTAAACACAAAAAATGCAGCCCGCCGTAGAGTCGGCTGTGAAACTGTGGGACACTGGAGCTCAGAGCAGCGTTGGTTTCCCCAATCCAACGGAGAGCCACCCAACCCTGTCCAGTGGGGGCACCCGACCCCCCAGCAGAGGGCCACCCAATCCCACAGATTTCTGCGAATACACATGACAACACATCTATATAGTTTATTTCTGTTTTCTGGTTTTTTTCTCCTTTTCAGCAGCAGATCCTTTACTTAAAGTGAAGTTTCCCAACGTATAGAAGTGGCCCTGGGGCTGCTCTGGTTGGAGGCCCAGCCGCCACTGCAGAAACCCGCGGGTTGTGGGGATAATCAAACTCTCACTCTGTGCGAAGATACTCTTCGAATTCTGAGCCCGCTGCTCTGGGGAGACGGTAACTGCCTTCCCCGCTGTACCCCGCGTGCCGATACTTGGGGAGCTGCACAAGCAGCGGGAAGTCCTGCGAAGCCTTCGTCTCCAGCTGTGATTGCAGGCCGGCTGCAGGCTGTGTGTCTCGTTGGTGTTGGGAAAGATGGCACCAAATCTCCACTCCTCTGAGGGGAAGGCGTTTCTTCTGACACATTTTCTTCCCAGTATTTCACGGGTGTGCACGCTGCTGGGCTGCCTGGTTGTGGACCTCTCTGTGTGTTCCTGTAACGGGGACAGTTCTGCCCTTTATGAAAAGTGAGCTTTAGGGACTAATTGTGAGAGTGAAGCCGCATTCCGTCTCCTGCCAGTATGTTACTTTGTTTGGTAATAAGTCTGTTTGCAGAATAACCTGTTAGAAACTCCCCTTTGGAGCTATGCCTACCTGGTAGTCAAATGGCAATTGTTCTTCGTTTTGTTTTTCACTCAAAACGAAGCTTTTGCAGCATGTGCCTTTATTCTGACTCAGGCCTGATCTCAGCCTTTGGTTCTGATTTATTTAAGTGCTATGACTGTAACGAGCTGGTTTCCGTGGGCAGTAAATCCTTCCCGGGCGCATATGCTGTCTTAGTCTGTGCAAGCTGCTGTCACAAAATGCTCCAGACGGGCTGCCTTGTAAACAGCAGAGGGTTATTTCTCAGTTCTGGGGGCTGGAAGACCAAGATCGGGGTGCCAGTGTGGTCAGGCAATGAGGCCCCTTCCCGGTGGCAGACTCTGGTGTCCCCACACGGCGGGAAGGAGGCAGGGAGCCCGGGGTCTCTCTATAAGGGCGTTGGCACTTCGTGGCCTGCCCACCCCAAAGGCCCCACCTCTGGACCATCTCACTGGGCACTAGGATTTCAGCATATGTATCGGGGGACACACATGCAGACCATTGTGTGTGTTCAGTGACCTTGACTTGCTCCTCTGTGTTGCGTCTGTACCAACTGCTCTTACAAGCTGTGGGTTTTTAATGGTGTTACACATCCAAGGGGGTCTGCATTTTCTTCCCACACATTGTTTTGGGGTGATTCCATCTTACACCCTGTCCCCTGTGTTTCTGTTTTAAAAGTCTGTTTTCTTCCCTTTGATGCTTTGATGAGCACGCTTTAGTTTTTGTTGGCAGGAGACAATGTATGGTTACCCTTGTTGACCCCGCACGTCCATATGTGCTGTTTCTCCTGGCTCTGCAGGGTACACAGGGCTTGTCCCCATGCATACGAGGACACCCAGGCCTGCAGAGGCCACTAGTGCTGAGCTATGGCGCCCCAGGGGAAACCCCAAGTCAGGCCCTCCACCACACAGAGGACCTGAATTTCATAACATCACCCAAACCCTGTTATTTGGTCAGTTACTGAAAGATGGTGAAAGTGGAGAATCATAAACAGTGATGCATACTTTAAACATTTTATTTTAACTAGAAACATATACATTGGGGTTTTATTTATTTAACTTTTTTTATTAGTTTCAGGCGCATAAAACAATGTAATAGTTAGACATTTATCATTTATATCCCTCACACAGTGACAACCCCCCTCCCCCATCCACTACCCCTCTGACATCGCATACAGCCATTACATTTCCACTGTCTCTATTCCTAATGCTGTGCTCCGCTTCTTGTAACCATATATATAGATAGATATAGATAGATATATATATAAACTTGTAGTTGACATTCATTACTGTTCAGCTTCAGCTTCAGGTGACAGTGCAGTGATCAGGCATCTACACCATCCCTGAGGTGGTCTCTCAAATGGGACATGTGTCCATCAGATACCCTACAAAATCTTGACAACATTATTGATTATATTCCCCAAATTAACTTTCGTATCCCCATGGCCATCTTGTGGTTACTGACTGCTTTCTAATCCCCTCACGTTCTCCCTCGTCACCAACCCCCTCCCATCTCAGGTTTTCCTCTGTGTCTCTGAGGCTGTTTCTGATTAGTTCATTCATTTATTCTTTTCTTTAGATTCCACATATAGTGAGATCATATGGTATTTGTCTTTCTCTGTCTGACTTATTTCACTTAACGTAATGTTCTCTAGGTCCATCCATGTTGTTGCAAATGGTAAGATTTCATTCTTCTTTATGGCTGCATAATACTCCATTGTATAAATGTACCACAGTTTCTTAATCCATTCGTCTATCGATGGGCTTTTCAGTTGTTTCCATGTCTTGGCTATTGTATATAGTGCTGCAATAAACACAGGGGTGCATACATTTTTTTGAATTAGTGTTTTGGATTTCTCTGGATAGATACCTAGGAGTGGAATTGCTGGATCGTAAGGTAGTTCCATTTTCAGATTTTTGAGATACGTCTATACTGTTTTCCATAATGGCTGCACCAATCTGCAATCCCACCAACAGTGCACAAGGGTTCCCTTTTCTCCACAACCTCACCAGCACTTGCTGTTTGTTGATTTATTGATGATAGTCATTTTGACTGGGGTGAGGTGGTATCTCCTTGTGGTTTTTATTTGCATTTCTCTGATGGTTAGTGAGGTTGAACATTTTTTCATATGTCTGTTTGCCATCTTATGTCCTCTGCTCATTTTTTAATTGGGTTGTTTGTTTTTTTGAAGTTGAAAATTGAGTGAGTTTTTTATAAATTTGGGATATTAACCCCTTTGGAGTTCTTTTACCAGTGATTTGATGTTAGATCATGACCTTTTGTTTAAATATGCTTTTTGTTTAAGAATTTTCCACTATTCAGGGTTTTTCCTTGTCTTTTTTGAATGAACAATACCTACCGTGTTTCCTGGAAAATAAGACCTAGCTGGACCATCAGCTGTAATGTGTCTTTTGGAGCAAAAATTAACATAAGACCGGGTCTTATTTTACTATAATATAAGACTGGGCCTAATATAATATAATATAATATAATATAATATAATATAATACCAGGTCTTACAATATAATACAAAACTGGGTCTTATATTAATTTTTGCTCCAAAAGCATTAGAGCTGGTGGTCCAGCTACGTCTTATTTTCTGGGAAACACGGTACTTATAGTTATTGGCTCATCTGTATTTTCCAGCTTGGCGTCTTTCAATGGAGTCAGAACTTGAAGGAACTTGCAAAACAGTCTGTAGAGTTTCTAGATGTTTCCAAAGCCGTTTCCAAAAAAAAATATATATATATTTTGTATTTGTTTCAGCTGTACCTGTAACTCGACAGCAGTCTGTCAGGATTCGTCTTTATCAAGTCCTTACAAAGCCTCATAATGATTTTCATAAACACCTTTTTGTCACACGTAGTTCATTAGATAAGATGTGTTTGAAGTATGTCGTTGTGGTGACGAGTACAGCTGGGGTGAAGTGGTTGGGAACAGGCATTGCTGGCTTGTGGAGAGCGGGTAGCTGGACGGGGGAGAAGCGTCCGTGGTGGGAAAAGCGGGTCAGCCATAAGCTCCCGACATGCTGGGCAGCGGTCACTGCTCAGTGAGGCGGTGGCGCCGGACTTACGTCAAGGTTGGAGAGCGCTTCGCTATACGCCTTTCTGCAAATGAGAAGACAAAGAAAACTACCTCCTTTGTGGAGACGGAGGATTGAAAGCTAAGTGTATTGCAGGGCTTCACAAGGTTAGTTGGGTTGGATATTTCCCAAAGATTTGACCTAAACCATCAACTTTTGTTTCCACATAAAGCTTCTAATTTGTGAGAACTATTGTGCTCCGTCTTTTCAGTTACGTCTTATTTGTCTGTTAGATTTTGGTGACATTTTTGAATTCTCAAAAGTTGAAGGATATAATTCCCTGTTAAGATCTATTACATTGTTATCAAAACTTTTTATGAAGAAAAAGTATAGCATTCTGAAGTTCTGCAGTCTATGTTGTTTCTACAACTCATTCGACACTTACATTGCTCATTTATCTAACTGATTATTATCTGCTCTTCTGCAAAGTAGTGTAGGTTGGTGGAGAGGTAGAGAAAAAAACATGAAATAAGTCTGAGCTCAAACGGTTCAGATGACTTCACATCCCAACTAAATGACACTACGTGGGGCACCAGGAAAAAGTTTTTAAGAACTCCCCATTTTGTGTCAGTGCCGTGTTCCTAGTTGTATTACCTGGTGTCCTTAGAAGTGTGTCTGTCCCATTGTCCCTGCCATGTGCTGGCCTGTGCGACTGTGCTGTCACTGCACGAAGAATGTTCCTTATGCCGGTCATTGGAGGCCACGGCCGAAGCTCGCACCTCAGAGCAGACTCACATTCACGCCTGCCAGGCCCTGTGCCCACAGATGATTTGGAGATCCTCCTAAACCAAGTTCAAGGCTCCAGTTTTGTCGAAAGTCCAGGCAATAAAGTCCCGGTTGTACATGAGCTGGGGGTGGGCTGGTTATTGATTATTCTACCCTCAGCACAAGAGGACAGCTTTTGAGATCTCAGACGATTGTGGGGAGGCCCCAGTAGCCTTTGAACCTTGTGTACACACAGGCCTTTGATTTCTGCCTCTTGCTCTTGAATTTTTCAAAATGAAAGTTCAAATTTGGTGTGAAATACACTCAGGGAACAAGCAATTTCTCTGCTTGTGCATGTCCCAGTGAGTCCCTTTGCCTTCAGTTTTGCCTAGAAATTCCTCATCCTGTCGGCTATTTGTGGCTTTTACGAAGAGGGTACTTGTTTCATTCTGCGTTCCCGGTGTGTGTCCGGGGGTCAGTCTGTGCGACCTGGCTCCCGATAGCTGGAGGCTGGCCTCATGATTTGTGACTGATGTGACTGAGGTGGCGTTAGCAGCATTCCCAACAGGGCTCGGCTCTGCCTCACCTCTGAGCACATGCCTTCCAAAGGAAGTCGATTTAATCGTATACTTTGCTTTCCGTGTTTATGGAGCATGACTTTGCATGAGTAGGTATAGAATGAAAAGTGCTAGTCATGCTGAAAGCAAGAAACTCTGGATGCCTAGCACCAGATTCTATTTGCAGGTCAAACGAAGGTTGCAAGGAAAAGAATATATTCTGTCTGTTGCCGAAGAAATGAAAATGGATCATGGAAGCAGGTGTGTGGGGTCAGACAGCTACGTGGTGGCGTCCGGAAGCACTCGAAGCCCAGGTGCTTCCACCGTCATAGAGCTCACTAGCACCCAGTACATGGGGCACGTGGGGACACCCCAGTTGTCTGGCACCAACAGGGTGGCCACAGGACCTCGTTCTTCGAGCAGCGTGTTCCTGAAAGCGCGTCTGTCGGTCAGTCTTCTGTGCTCACTGCTGTACCCACCGTGCAGACACTGCCGTGGTTGGAACTGGCAAGAGAGGTTTTGTCCTCATTGCATCAGGGCTCTGGGTTGGAACACTGGAGACCTGGAACTTCTGACCCTGGCTTGGGGTTTGGTCAGCAGCAGACGTGGACATGCTCCAAGATTACAGTGTGTCATCTTTCTATCGTTAATTGTGAAAAATAATGAGATATTTTTGCTGATGATGTGCTGGCCAGGAATCCTGACTTATAGGGCTGTGGTTCACGTCTGTGTGACACGCAGGTCGTGCGCTCAGTCTTGTCCCTCTCATTTACTGGCGCTGGGCATTACTGATTCATCTGTGGTATATAATTTAAATATAAACGACTTCACATAAGTATAAGGTACACATGGTTCAAATTTGGAGTGAAATAAAGAGTAACAATTAAAAATAGTTTTGTCTCAATCAAGGAAAGTTAATCTTTTCCTTCCATAAATACTTTGAACGTGTTCTGGCAAGTGGCTGGCCCAGGTGCACTTCCGACTGCCTGACGTGAACGCAGGACTCAAGGATTGACCAGTCTGCTGTCTTCCTCACCAGTCAGCCTGTTACCTTTGAGATGCTAATGTGCCTTCCCCTGAGGAACAACACAATTCCTAGAGAAAACATGGATCCCAAACGAGGGCAGCAGGCGGGGACTGCATTTCACGTTTTAACCCCAGTTCAGTGCTTTTGACCAAAGGAAAAGGGCTAAGAAATAGCAGTTTTTATGGAAAGCTGCTGCAGACCCACAGGGGAGGTCATACGTGTTTTAGAAGCACAGGAGTTGTCGGCAGGATGGAGAACGCCAGCGGTGTTTCAGTCCCTAACAGACTACAGGGCTTTCTTGTCCGAGACTAGTGTGCTTTCATTTCTGAGAAGAGAGCAGCCCTCTGAAGACATTTGGAGATATTTAGAAATAGTTTGAAACTTGAAACCAGCATTTGAAGACTGAGCAGCAGCTCTGTCCTCAGGTCTGGCTGTCAGTGGCGACAGTCGCTGGCGATGCACAGGTGACTGAGCAGTCTGGTAACGATGCGCTTAGAATGGCGGCTTCTCGCCCCTCATTGGGGCCCCCAGGGGCCAGGACTGGCTCACCATCGGCCCCCAGGAGCCGCCTGGGTACGAGGAGACTCCAGACAGGACTGCCCAGCCACGCAGTGAGGACACTGGGGACGTTTTTACCTTAAACGAAGAGTATTCACAAAGGCAAGTTTGAGATTAATTCCTTGGCTTTTGATCTAAGATGCCAAGTAGTGATTTATAAGGAAGAGGGATTTGAGCTTTGTGGGACTTTTCTGATTCCTGACGCACTGTCTCCCGTCACATGGAGCGCAGGGAAAGTGGACTTGACTGAGAACCTCAGTGAAGGGTTTCTGCCGGGAGTTTGGCGATGGCCACGCACCGTGGCACAGGCGGCCTGCCATGCACAGGGTCTGGCTGTCCCAGCTTCGTCCTTGTCTGTCCCCTCCGTCTGCATCTGGTGAGTGCTGGGGTTGAGGGACGCAGGGCATGGCGATGCCTTCCTTCTCGGGTGCTGCTGCGATTTCCTTCTCACATCTGTGCCCTTTGCGTCCTTCTGCCCACCGTCCTCACACTTGTCAGAGAGCAAGGCCAGCCTTTGTGACCTTCAGTCTGTGGCTCTGTCTTGTCTTTGTCGGGGGGTCTCCACAGGGAAGCGGGACACTCCTTGTCGGGTCACCTTTGTCACGAGCTGGAGAGCCTGTGCAAGGCCAGGAGTATTCAGTTCTGGGCTTGTTTCAGGCTTCGGATGGTGGGGCCTGAGCAGCTCGGCTTCGCTGTCCTGGGCTGTGGGGCCTGTTTGAGTGGACCCTGCGATGTCCTAGCTTCCATTCCTCAGGCAGGAGAAGGAAGATACCATGCGGTCGCTCCCACTGTAACCAAATCCTCTCCTTACAGAAACCATAGCAACGCACAGTAGGACTTCTTGTCTCTTATTGGGGTTGTGCCAGCCACTTGGTTTTGGCCTTGGTGCCAGGTCAGCTGGGAACACAGTCCTTCCCCCTGTCCATTCCTAGCCTCAGAACACACAGGAAGTCTCAAATACGGGCAGCACCCTTGAACTTGAGGGGGAGGTACTCGGCTCACAGCTCAAGTGAGCACGGCCTTTTTTCCTGAGCAGGTGATGCTTTACCTGTGTTCGTCATGCATCTGCTCTGCCCACTGGCGCCCGCACTGGGTTTGCTATGTGGCTGCCTCTCCCTTGAGGCCAAGGCCGGTGCTGGCACCCAGCGTGTGGCCAGCTCTGCGCATGTGCCCTGAAGGTGAAGGAGAGCGCTTCCTTTGGGCTCTGAGTGGACTGCGGGACACTGAGGACAGCAAACCTGTCCTGTCTGTGAAAAGAAGTGTGTCCTCTAGGAATGGTGAGCCATCTCTGCTGGCTCTCAGGTTCCTTGCCTGGGAGGCAGACGCCAGCCTGTCCCTGGGAAGCCGCTTCTGGACTCGCCCGGCTGGAGGCCTGACAGGAGCCCTTGCCAGGTGCCGGCAGGGACACTGCCACGGCCGGGGCCCCTGGGCCTGGAAACAGTGCCCTGTCTGGGCGGGCGCAGCTGCAGGGCTCACAGGCTCCCTTCTCAGGGCCTTTCCTTTCAGACACGTCTCGGGGATGTGTGTGCAGGCGGCACTGGGGTGTGAGAAGGCCAAGCCTGGAGAACCTTGAATAAGTCGGTGGGGACATGAGCCGCCTGGCCCGCCCACCGCACGTGGGGCTTTGTGCTTCCCGCTGGGGATGGTGGATGGACTTTGCTTGGCAGAGGCCTCGGTCAGCTCATCTCATTAAAAACACTCGTCCTGCCCTGAGGTTCCCACTCGGGGTGTGAGCGGCGGAGCCCGTGGTGGGCTGTGGGGTGTGAGGAATGTGAGGGCTCCTTCTCCGAGGGTGGCAGACGGGTCCTGGCTGCTTGCTGGCCTGGGACACAGCCTGGGCCTTCAGTGTCCTCAGCTGTGAAAACACCATGACTTTGCTTCTCTGTGCTGCATCCCGAGGGGATAGGAGAAGGTAAGTGAAGTCCTGTAATGACTGTTTAAATGTGTCGCAGCCCCTGCCCTGACGTGTTTGTCAATCAAACCAACACACGGCAAAGGAACCTGCGGGAGGTGGAAGTGATGAAACAAGGAAAATGGAGGGAATCTTGGGGACTGCGGGGAGAGAGTTCCAAAGAGCAGTCTCCAGGCTCTCGGCCTCACGTGGAAAGGTGCTGGCTCGGGTAGTAGATGGCCATCAGCTGTGATTAGTTGGCCATCAGCTGTAACCAGTTAGCCACTAATATAACTGCCGTGACTGGGTTAGTTGGTTGGTTGGTTGGTTGGCTGGTTGGCAGGCAGAAAAGTGGATGGCAGATTGCGGATCATGTGGATCCTACTTCGTGTGTCTCGCCTGGCTGCCAGCAAGACTGGGGTGCAGGAAGACCCCTTGTTGGGGTACTGGCGGATGTTTGCTCCCTGTGTCTCCAACCCAGCCGCCAGCGAGACTAGTGGTCTGACTCCCCTACCTATGGCTCCGTGGGTGTTCCCTTTCGGCCTCACCATGTCCTGCGTTCTTGTGTGGGGGGCAGGAGCAGAGACCCCACATGCCTATGACTGTTGATGATGCCCAGAACCCTCTTTCCTAAGTTCTTAGGTTGCAGCCGTAGAACTGTCGTTCTCCTGGCATTAGAAAGCATTGCAGTAATACTGTGTGTCTTTGAAGTACGTCTCTTGAGCTCATAAAAGGCTAATGAAGTGAATGGAGTCTGACACCAAGACCTCCCACTTTCTGCTCCAGCTGTGCCTGTGATGTCCCCTTCCCTGTGGGAGCCCGGCCAAGGGGAGAAGGTGCCTGGACACCGTGTGAACAGGCTCTAAAGGGGCCATGGGAGGGCGCCGCCCAAGAAGCAGCCCGGACAGCCCCCTCGGTCACAGGGAGAGCAGGGAGGGCTCAGCCACATTTTGTTGGGACATCACGAACCCAGTAAGACGTGTGTGGGGGCAGAGCCCCAGAAAGTAGTTTCCAGGCTCTCAGCCTCACATAGACAGGTGCTGGCTCAGGTAGTAAATGGCCAACTGTGATTGCATGGCCATCAGCTGTGGCTAGTTGGCCGTCAGCTGTAACCAGTGAGCCATTGGCCACTAATATAACTGCTGTGGCTACGCTAGGAGAGAGAGAGGAAGAATGGGGGCTGGCAAGAAGATGGCGGCTGGGCTGGCAAGCGTGGATGGCGGTTTGCGGACAGTGTGGATCCAGCCTCCAGTGAGAGTATAGTGCCGCCAGAGAGAATATAGTAGTATGACTCCCCTACCTATGGCTCCGTGGGTGTTCCTTTTTGGCCTCACCATGTCCTGCGTTCTTGTATGGGGAGCGGGAGCAGAGACCCCGCAGGCCGCCCCGCATGACAAATGGCGCAGTGAGCAGGGTCTCCCTCATGACAACGTGCTTGGTTGTGAACCTCCTTTTCAGAGTGTTTAGGAGGAAAGGGACTGCCTGGTGGTTGTCTTGCCGCTTCCCTGAACCCATCTTCCTGAGGACTGGGTGACACTGCCGGAGCTGCTCACCCCGCAGTCCTCATTGGATGACAGCGGTGACCCACCTGGGCAGGGAGGTGCAGGAACCCTCCCCTCTCCCATCCACCTTCCGCTTTCCCAGGAAGCCTGTGAGGGAGTTGGTACATGGGTACCAGAGTTTCCAGAGCAGGGAGCTAATAGAGGCTGATTGTTCTAGAAGAGGAGTTCTCCATGTTCCAGTGGAGGCGGCTGTGCTCCCGACCCGAGAAGCCGGTCGTCACTGGCCCACGAGGCAGCAGCGCTGGCCGGGCCAGGGTGTCTTCCTGGCGCGGACCCACTTCTCGGTCAGACGGGTGCTGGGTCCCCACCTACCATGGGTATTTCATGACGCTTGCTGCTTTCTACTTAGTTTAGGGAAAAAAATGTCATAAATTGTGTGATTATGTGCCCAACTGTGTACAGACCACCATAGTACAGAGAGTTAGTGTTTCCCGCCTCGAGGCTGCTCTGACTGCATGGAGCCAGGAAGGAAACTACAGCTTCCGATTTGTCGGGCTAGGGTCCCACAGAGGACACCCTTAGTGCTCCTTTCCTTTTCCCTGGTGAGGGCACAGCTGTAGAGTCAGATCACGTTGTCAGATGTCAGTGTGTGTTAGTAGCCAAATCTCTTTCTCTACACGGACAGCGCAGGGTGTGGTGCAGGGCTTTCCTGACCTCCCTGTGCATCACCGAGTAGGGGGTGAGGAATTAAGAAACGAGTGACACCCTATCGGCCCAAGAAAAACTTGGTAAAATTCTGGAAATTTGGCAGGACAGGCAGTTGGAACCCAGAGAATTTCCTGCTCGTGGGCTCAGACGTTGGTTCCCTGTGCGCACCCACAGGCAGCCGCAGAGACTCCGTCCTGCCTCACTCCATCACACAGCCTGAGGTCGGTTGGTATCTAACGGAAGCGCCTGAGTGTCTCTCGGAGGGATGGAGCTGGTCTGGGGTGTCTCCAGCTTTGTCCCCGGCTCCGAGGCCCCGCCCCCTGCAGGGAACCGGCCTGAGCCCGCGGTGCGGGGTTCTCGCGCTGCCTCACGTGGGTCTGTCACCGCCGCCAGGGGCTGTCCAGCGCTCCACACCGCTCAGCCTGGTGGCAGTGGCGTGTCCCCCCACGGCAGGCAGCTCCTGTACGGGAGCCCAGGAGAGGGAGAGGGGCAGGGCCAGCGCCGCCAGCAGGGACTGGCGTCATGCGCTGCACGGAGCAGCCGCAGCCCGCCAGGCCCCGCAGGCTGTGCCCGCCCCTCGCCCGGCACAGAGGTGGGGCTGCAGCCTAGAAGCCGCCCCAGCAGGCCCACGGGGACAGGCTGGCTGCGGCAGTCCCCGAGCACGGCGCCCGCAGGGATGCACGTCTGAAGGGGGCTTCCGCACCTAGGAGGACGCGGGCGCGGCGCACCGCCTCCGCCCAGCCCCCTGCGCGTTCCCAGGTGGGCACCTGCGCCCAGGGCAGGTGTGTCCGCTAGAGCCTGCGGCAGCGCGGGACCCAGCTCCGGGCCGGGTGCAGGCCTGGGTGAGCCCGGGCGGCGGCACATCCCCGGCTGGCTCCGCGTCACCTGGATCGCCGCCCAGCGGAGGCTGGGCGCAGCGCCCCTCTGCGCATTCCCTCTGCAAAATGGCTCACGCTGCTGCTTCTATTAAAAAAGTTCGCGAGGCTGAGCTGGATGAAAAGGAAAAGATCCTTGAGAGAGAGAGGAAAAAACAACGGAAAATCCCCAGGGAGCGTACGGACCGGAAAAGGAAGGTATGAGCCGCCCCCTTACCCCTTCCGCAGGGTGCTCGCTCACCTTCGTTCTCCCTCCATCATCTCTGCACCATTTCCAAGCGGGGTTTGCAGCCCGCATTTGCTGCATTGGAAGCAGCTGCCCGAGCAGGCACATCTCCTGGGCTTGCACCAAACGAAGCAAAGATGCTTCCCTGCGTTTCCTCTGTTTCCCTCAATTATCCACAGTCGGCCCCAGAGCAGGCGGCTTTATCCTCAGGGTTGGAGGGTGACGGTGTTCTCCTCTCTGGTACCGGCTGTTATGTGGATCTCTGATTGGGGATGACCGAGGGCTTGCTCTCCTTTCCCTGGAGCCGGACGCTGTTCCATGTGGGCAGCACGGGGGTTCTGGTGTGGCCAGCTGTGCCTGAGGTCGTACAATTTCAATTTTAATTATTTTCTCGTTTCCATCATTGATCTTACGACTTTCTTTTCTGCCTATAGTATTAAGTGAAAAGACCAAGGTTAAGGAATGGTTCCCTTCACTTTAAACTGTAGAATTGTTGTCTCTCTCTCTGCCTTCTAAAATAGAAATAACGTTACAACTCCAGGGAACCCAAATACTCATTTAGCCAGTGGTCCCGTTCTGTAAGGGAAGCAGATCTCTGTAAGTGCTGTAATTAACAAAGTAGGTCAAGGAGTAATTTCAGAAGATGGTAAACGGCATATTCCATTAGCAGAACGTGAAGACAGTGTTTGTAACTGGAGCTTGGGTCAGTGCCAGCTGTGTGCTCAGGAATGCACGCTCAGCCCTGTCCCCTCAGTGACAGGGATGTTTACCTCCCCATTTGGGGTACTCTCTTTGCCTCGTTTTTTTGGAAGGACACTTGAGGCGGTGAGGTCTGACCTGCAGGGATTCTCTGAAAGCCTTTCAGCTTTCCCACTTACTTCACCACTAGTTAGATCAAGTGACACAAATCAATAAAATTATCAGTATATTATAATTTCCCCTTTGGGGAAAAACGTTCATTCGCTCTGCCTGACCTTTCAGAGGCTTTGTTTCAAGGGCGCAGGAGTTCTCTCTGACAGCATCGGGAGTGGTGGTGCCCTGTCTGTGGAACCCGCTTTCCTCTTCACAGGCTCTATTTCTGCTCCTCTAAATGGCCGTTGGTGCATGAAGCAGTTTTCTGCAGTTTTGTCATGTTTGTCTTTTCCTTCCAAAGCCCGTGTGCTGCTTTCTGCCAGGCTTGCTGTTCGGTGTCTCACAGTGACCTGGCACCTTCACGGAGGAGCAGCACACACCTGCGAAACCTCGTGGTCTCACTCGGGCTCGTTGCCGGGTCTGGTTCAGTGTTTTACCTTTTTCTGTACCAATTAGCGTTGGAACCTACATCGTTAATGGAAAAGTGACAGTTGCTGTTGACACTCTCAGTTGCTTAGATGCGGCATCGGTTTGAAGTGAAGCCAGCACAGTGGGCGACATCTCGGTTAAGAGCGCGGTCCTGTGAGGCAACCATCTGACGGTCACATTTAGATAATGTCATTCAGCGAGACAGAGGGACCAGGATGATGGCACAGCCCCTGCATGTTCTCGGTCCTCTCCTGCTTCTCACACACCTGTCAGCCGTCCTCCCTCTGCCCCTGGGGTGCAGGTGGCACCCACAGGTGTTCACACCACACCTTGCACCTGCGTGCTTGCTGAAGGCGCCAGGTCCCTGCACCCATCAGGTCTGCTCTGTAGGTGCACCTGGCGCAGCCAGTCTCCTGAGCCCGGTCCAAAGTGTGGTCAGAGTGAAGGAAAGGTAGTTGGTGAAAGAATGGAAGAGGGACGTGTGCCTGTTGGTGGCACTCTGGAACTCCCTGTCCACAAAGTCATCCAGAAATTATGGCACTTTATTTTCTGGTACCATTTTATAACCTAAGGGAACAATCAGTTGTACAGGTTGTGTATCATTGACGTATTCATCTGTAAAGTGCCTTGCACATGAACGTGTTTATCCACATGTTTGTCCAGGTAAGACCTGCCCCAGTGTAGATGAAAGCCTGGAAAAATAGACAAGCTGCTTTGCCACAGTGCTAGGGTTTTTCTGTGGCCATGTCTGCACCTGCCTCATTATAAGCAGAATCCCTCGGTGCGTGTTCACACTTCTTTGAGCTGTAGTATGCATAGCGAATACGTAAGCACAGTAACAAACGTAACCACAGTACAAACGTGGGTTGTACCTCACAGCTAGAATAAAGCACTCTGTAAGCAGATCGACCAAGATTACGATTAGTTGAAACAAACGAATTTAGCATTTATTTGCTACAAAAGAGTACATTGATATTTTAGCTTTTTACAGAAGTAAGAGGGTATCACTGTTCTAAATGTTAGGTCATATCGAGTCATTTCTTTGTAGGTGCAGATGTCTAGTTTCTACGCTGGAATGTGAAATTTTTAGACTTGAGAAGGACGCCAAAATGAATAATTAAATGACTTAATCAAATTTCTCACAAACTTGTAAGACTCAGTTCTAAAAAGTGATTTCAAGTATAATGTTCTTTCCACAATCACATACTATTCCCCAGCTGTACTTTTTTTACTCGGGAAAAATAAATGATTTTTAAGGAATCGGTTGAAAAAACCAATTCCATCCTTGCAAGCAAAGAGTATGTTTAAAATGGTCTTCTTCATTTAAACTTATCAGTTATTTTCAAATAAAAGATGCATTCTCCATTTCTTAGCATGGACAAACCATTTTCCAACCTATCATAATGTCTGCAACACCCACGAATTACCTGACATAAAAGTCAGTTTGTGTGACCAGTTCTTAGTATCCCAATGCTTCAGAAATTCTTCCCATTATTTCAGTTTGTACTATTGAGAATGCAGAGTTGCTACTCCCTGTAAAAAGCTGATGATAACGTTTACTGAGCACCCAGCTGGCCCTGTGTCTGGCACATATTCAATCCTGATGGCAGTGCCTGCCCTCTAGTACTGCTCGCTCCATTTCGCACTCGGGGAAACTGAGACCTAGGGTTAGGGAACTTGCTTTATCACCTGCAACTAGTGTGTGGCAGAGTTGGAACTGAAACGCAGGCACCAAAGCTCCTCAGGGGAGAAAAGGTAATATGATTTCTTGGTCCTGCGCCACCTAATGCAGAGTGGAAGAAGCAAACGTTTAACGTGCCAGTGTCTCAGTTCCTTCCCCTCCACACCTTCCTACAATGCAAGAAATTGAATTACTATGAGAATAAGTTAAATGACATATAAGAAAGGAAACTAGATAAATTTAAGGTTGTGATTCTATTGTAATCGCACCACAATATTTCATGAGATTTCTTGGAAATTCAGCTACTAGAAGTCAGCATTTTCTCCTTAAATACAGCAGTTGCCGTCAATGGTGGACTATGTATCATCATTCTTTCTTGCAATTTTATTAGGGCTTACGATGTGTTTGGGTATTTCCATTCATTAACCTGACACAGGTGATTTTTGCGTGGGATAAAGTAGAAAATAAAAGCAAAATTCATTTCAAGTCCTCTCCGTTGACTTTCATAGAAAAAGGTTCTGAGCAGGTGTTTGCTTTGGTTTTTACGTATGTTATTATCTTGGAGGGATCAGGCTTACTATTTCTAGGACAACTTTGGGGGTTCCCCCACCATGTTCTCCTCGTCTCCTTGGTTATTAAATTGATGACAGTGAGAATACTGAGTGTATGTAATGGACTTATCACCAGGTTGTAAGGGGACATAGAGAGATGAAGACTTTTGAAGGTTATTATCTTAGTGTACTATTTGAAAATGGAAGAATGTGTTATTTGCAAGTATGGAGAGGAACATATTGAATTGTGTTACAGGAAAGAGTTGTAAATAAACATAAAATAGAGTGGCCGGCTGTGCCCGCCTGCGTGGTGGTCTGTGGGTGTCTGTGGGGAGTGGGAGGACATGCAAGGCCAGTCGCCCCTTCAGCCCTGGGGCCCCGCGGCGCTCGGCAGGCTGATTCCAACAGGAGGCTCACTCTGGGCGGCATGCACACGGATTTCTGGGCACCCAACCAACACGAGGGGATTAAAAATACTAATCACAGCAGAATAACGTGGTCCTGTGTAATGCCTTGCATCTGAACTCTGCAACATGGAAAATTCCAGTAACATTTTCAGGACATCACAGTGTCTTCCTGGAAATTCCGGCAGCCCCTCCTCCACCTGGACACGAGGAGGACTGGGGTATCGGAGCCTCACTGGGACACTTGCTCTTCTGATGTCCTCGTGTCCGTGTGTGAGGGGAAATTGGAAAGCTCTATTGATTTGCTCTCCCATTTGAGTCTAAGTAAATATCTGTTTACGTGATCCATAGAATCACGGCTTTTAAAATCCATTTCTTCCCCTTTAACCTTCCTTCTGTCCCTTTTTCTTAGCTCAATTCACAAACCCTTTTGTGACTAGAATAATTACCTTTATATAAGTGACTTGCACTATTAATGGCACTCTTTGCTGGCAACGTAAGTCTGAGTTGTTATTAGTTTTTAATTATAAAGGACCTCTTTCAACTACTGAGTGGGTGACTACTAGCTTAGGGTTACAGCTGTCAGATTTGTGGGTTTCTGGCAAAAACAGTCCCAATTAATGTGGCTTGAGATAAGTTTTTAAGAAGACTGTTAAACAACAAATATAATCCTAATTTTAAAAAGCTACCATGAATGAATTTATTTTGGAATCTAAAGCTTTAAACAGAACCCAGTGTTATTTCCGCCTTTTTTGTTATACTAATTCGAGTTCATATAAATGTTTTAATCTTTAAAAAAATCAGAATTAATTCATTGGTGACCTTTATTATCAAACTTTAAATTTTATCAGTCACCTCATTCAACACTTGGGTAAAAATAATGATACAGCACATTTTGGCATCATAAAAATACTGGAAATATTTTGTGGGAGCATTGTAGTGAAAATACGAGGAAGAATTCTCTCACCACATTTACTGATCTTTTCATCTTTGGATTTTTCCATTACGTCACCCTTTTTTATTTGTGTATCTCCAAATAATTTCTTCTTGACAAAGAATGCTTACTTGCATTCTCAATGACAGACGTTCTATAATTAAAATAAAGAGTAGTTGTACAAAGAAGAGACGTCCCAAGTTTTGGAGTTCCACCTAAATTGTTAGCAGAATCATCAGCTATTTGAGTGTGATCCTTTTGCTCAAAATGTGACTTTTGAATATATATCGTGGAAAATTTCATCAGAATCATCTGGCTCCGACCCATTCATAATATCAGAATTCTGGGGTAGACGGGAGAAAAGGAGGTCATTACCTATCTGTCTATCTATCTATCTATCTATCTATCTATCTATCTATCTATCTATCTATCTATCTATCATCTATCATCTGTCATCTATGTATCCATCTATCTTTATCTTATTAAAAAGTTGTAAATTACAGTTGACATGCAATGTTGTTAGTTTCAGGTGTACCACTAGTGATTCAACATCCACATACCTCACAAAAGGGTTCCCCGATGACCGCAGTACCCGTCACACACTGTACGTAGTTACACAGTTTTACTGACTATACTCCCTGTGCTGTACTTTAGTCACATCCCCGTGACTATTTTGTAAATGCCTGTTTGTACTTTTTAGTCCCTTCCCCTTTGTCATCCATCCCCCCACCGGCTTTGCTTCTGGCAACCATTAATTTGTTCTCTGCACCTGTGAGTTTGTTTCTGTTTTGTTTGTTCATTTAATCTGTTCTTTAGATTCCACATATAAGTGAGATCATATGGTGTTTGTCTTTGGCTTATTTCACTTAGCATAATACCCTCTATGTCCATCCATGTTGTCACAAATGGTAAGAGTTCATTCTTTTTTGGCTGAGTAATAAATATCCATGGTAAATGAGGTGTGATCAAACAATATGGTGAATGTTTTAATTAAAAATAGTTATTACAGTAGAAGACACATTGCCACTAATCCCCCTAAAAATATCCCCCCCTCCGTTGTTCTGAACACACTTATTGCATCATTCTTGCCACTTTCTGAAGCAGTTCTGGACGTCCTCTTTCATGATTGTCTTTACTTCATCCCCCATCATGACAACTCTCTGTGTCTCACATCACTTCTGGTACAGCAATTTCTGTCAAATAAAAACATTACGATGTGTCCTCATCCACCTTATTCACTGGATCTGGCACCGTGCGACTTCTGGCTCTTCCCCAAAGTCAAAATGACCATGAAAGGAAAACGCTTTGAATTGATTCAGGACATGGAGGCAGCCACGACAGCACAACTAAAGATGCTCACGAAAGAGGACTTCCAGAACTGCTTCAGAAAGTGGCAAAAATGATGGGATGAGTGTGTTCGAAGCGAGGGGGGAGTATTTTAGAGTGATTAATGGCAATGTGTCTTTTACTGTAATAAGTTTTTATTTAAGCATTTACTGTATTTTTTTTATTACATTTCATATATGTACCATGTCTTCTTTATCCAGTTGTCTACTGATGGGCACTTAGGTTGCTTCCATATCTTGGCTGTTGTAAATAATACTGCAGTGAAAATGGGTGCACGTGTCTTTTCAAGTTAGTGTTTTTGTTTTTTTCATATAAATACTCAGGAGTGGAATTGCCGGGTCATAAGGTAGTTCTATTTTTAACTTTTTGAAGATCTCCACACTGTCTTCCATAGTGGCTGCACCAATCTGCAATCCCACCAACAGTGCACAAGGGTTCCCTTTTCTCCACACCCTCACCAGCACTTGTTGTTTGTTGATTTATTGATGATGCCCTTCTGACAGGGGTGAGGTGGCATCTCATTGTGGTTTTTATTTGCATTTCTCTGATGGTTAGTGATGTTGAGCATCTTTTCATGTGTCTGTTGGCCAGCTATGTGTCCTCTTTAGAGAAATATGTATTCAGGTCCTCTGCCCAGTTGTTAATTGGATTGTTTGTTTTTATTTTGGTGTTAAGTTTTATGGTTCCTTATTTATTGTGGTTATTAACCCCTTGTTGGATGTATTATTAGCAAATATCTTTTCCCTTTCAGTAGGTTGCCTGCTTGTTTTGTTGATGGTTTCCTTTGCTAAAAAACTTTTTAGTTTAATGAAGTCCCATTTGTTTATTTTTGCTTTTGTTGCCTTTGCTTAAGGAGACATATCCAAGACAATAGTGCTAAGTCTGGTGTCAGAGAGTTTACTACCTATGTTTTCCCCTATGAGTTTTATGGTTTCAGGTCTTACATTGAAGTCTTTAATCCATTTTGAGTTTATTTTTGTATATGGCATAAACAAGGAGTCTTAATTTCATTTTTTGCATGTATCTGTCCAGTTTTCCCAGAACCATTTACTGGACAGTCTGTCTTTCCCCATTGTGTATTCCTGCCTCCTTGGTCATACATTAGTTGACCATGTAAGTGTGAGTTTATTTCTGGGCTCTCTATTCGGTTCCATTGATCTACTTGTCTGTAACTACGTATATATTTTTAAAGCTTGTGCGTGATTCCAACGAGGATTGGAAACTGCTGGGATAGACATTTTCACACACTTCCATCAGCCCTACTCTGCCCCATCTTTGAGTTTGGAGCAATAACAGATCTACTTCTAATAATCAGTATGACTGTAATGCCATTGAAAAAAATTTTCAATGTGTAGATAGGAGACGCTTGGCAACTTTTTGGAAGTTAATGAGGCTGATTGATCTCTATAATAACCAATTAATTCTGAGTGCCGAGAGGAGGAAGCCAATGTGTAAGAGAGAAGCTGGGAGGCTTCCCAACCTACAATAGGACTGTCTCTGCCCAAATGGAATAATCTTCAGGAACGAGGCATGTGTGTTTCTGAGTTCCACATAACTAAGCTCAAAGAGCACCAAGGTGTTATCTAAGCTAAGTTTTTGAAGGAAAGCCAATAAATTGTGATTCAAAAGTTATGTCTTTTACAGATTGTGGTGTTTTGAGTAAACTCATCAATGCCTAGGGATATAATTGGTAACTTAGCAGCCTTGGAGACCTCAAACCTTTAGAGATGTCAGCACTTCTGGAACTCCCAACACAAGTCAACAAGTATTTCTTTTTCTTGTACCAAAATTATATAAAATAGCATGAATGCAGATCAGGAAGAAGGAATGGGCAACTCATAAATGAATTATCTCCCTCAAATCTTCAGATATTTCTTTTTAATATTTCTAACTCAACTATGTACAGAGCTAGGATTTTTGTTTGTTTTATGTTGTTTTGTTGCATGAATATTTTACCAACAGTTCTCTCTCCTCTCTTCCTGGCTCACCAGCTGCCCGGGCGGCTGGAAGGGCCTCCCTAGCAGGTCGCACAGAACTCTGGAAGGGGCTTTCAGCACATCTCCTTGGAGTCACCCCTTCCAGCCCCTCACTCACGAGCAGCTGCCAGAGAAAACCCTTTCCCCACTGGAGCTTCAGTATAGTGCAGTGTAGCCTTTTTCTGAAGACGTCCCTTCATTTACATCATTACCACGCAGCTGATGTCATGGGCACCTTAGTAGAAAACAATGTGTGTAGTATTAGGGAAGAGAAATATCAGGCGTAACAATTATAAACGTATTAATCTAGTCTTTACTTGGTTAGGAGTAATGGTGTTGTTTCACCTTAATAGACGTGTCTCGGCATTATGTATGTATTTTGCATAGAGACCTGTTAATTACCAATTTTAACTCACTCATTTATAGTTGGTTAAAAAAAAAGCCTAAAATTAAGACTGACGCTGAACTCTCTTTTTGTATCTGTATGTGAATAATGATGGTTTTTCCAAATGTCTGTTTTTCCAGGGAGCTATTTAACCTCTAGGTTAAATTAAAAAAAAAAAAAAAGTAATATCAGAAACATGAACTCTGAGAATTTACTTTAGTTTTATTATTGATGTAAAGAAACCAGGGTTAGTTGCCAAGTCTTTCAATGTTCGGCTCGACTCTAGATGGATGTGGGATCTAGGCTGTAAGGACAGACAGGATGGCAGCTAGCTATTTACTAACCAAGTGATATGTACACAAAATTTCCAGATACTTCCAATGCTCCCAGAAAACCAAATTCAGGAGTCCCGTGTTTAATTCTCTCCACTAACTGTGACGGGTGAACAAGTGCCCTCAGTTTCCTCATCTGTAAGTGACGAGGACCAGAGGTCTGTTTGGATTCTCTCTGTGCTGTGTGATTCTGAACATCTGAAGCAAATTTCGCTGCTTCCTTTTACTTCATAAGTGGTTGCAATGGTTCAGTGGAATTGCCAAGTTCTTCGTTTAATACGAACATTTGTGAGCTGACACTGTGCCTTCACCCAGGCCGCTTGCAGTCGCCTGGGGTGCAGGGACGCTCACAGATCACAAGAATAAGTGTTATTTGGGACATTAGGTTGGATTTGAGTTTGTTTTTGTACGTGTGATGCACATTTTCTTTAACAGGTCCAGTGTTGGTCAGCTCTTATCTAGCAGGGAAATAATGGAAGGAGGTTGTTCCCTGTTCTCGACGTTTTTCTGGAAAGCGTTAAGACTGCTTGTATCGAAGATGAGGTAGTCTTATGAAACTTCCAGGCAGTGAGAAGGCGTCTCCTGAGCTCTTTCAGGGGTGTGACATGGTTCCCCCTTAACACTCTGCCTCGGCCTGGCCCAGACTGCTTCCTTAAACAGCGCTACTTTCTCAAACAGCTGAAGCCAGTGGAATGCAAGTGGGACAGGGGACCTGGAAACAGAAGCTCCTTTGAGGAAACGGGCAGCTTTTGTTCAGGGTGCTCCCTGCAAACCGTGGGCTTCTGGTGGGCTCTGGGGCAGGCATCACACTGGCACAGATGGAGAGAGGCAGGTGACAAAGGACCAGGTGGCAGAGGCCAGCTCTGACTAGGAACGACTGGAGCGAGTTAAGGGGCTCCGTGTGGAACAGCTGACGCTCATACTCAGCCCTGTAATGCAGAGGCAATGTCTCATTCGTGTTGGCGTTGACAGAGAGGACAGCAGTGGAAAGATGGAGGACGATGTAGTGAGCGGCTGAGCAGGGAGGGAGCTTGGTGACTGATGCCCCCTCGGTCACTGTCATTGGCCGTCACACGAGCCCTCGGATCACGTGTTCTGTGTTAAGTGCCAGACGAGCTTCTGCAACAAGCCTGTCACTCAGTGATTCGTAAAACCCCACAGAACCCGATTCATCAAGAGACTCAGAAATTACGCTTTCGCGTTGTAATTACATTTTCCACTTAGCGTCTCCCAGAAACTCTTTCAGATGGTACTTGTTTATTTCACTTTTTTCTTGTGTTGGGTAAAGAATTATCATACGTCCTTTCCGTCACTTATCCTTGCTGCTTCTGGCATGAGCTCAGAGGCACATAATACATCATGTAATTCAGGAAAAGATTTTGGATTGAGCAAAAAATAAATATTTTCTCTCAGGCAGCGTGTCTCCTACATAGGTACAGTAGTGCCTCAGTTTTCAAACGTCTCCATTGATGAACATTTTGGTTTACGAACGCTGTGAACCCGGAAGTAAGTGCTTCAGTTTTCAAACACGACTCAGAAGTCGAACATGTCACATGGCTTCCGCTGAGTGCGAGGTCCTGAGGCCTCGCTGTCGGCTGTTTTTGAATGTTTCAGAACTCGAATGGTCTTCCGGAATGGGTTGTGTTAGAAAACCGAGGTACCACTGTATTTCAGGTTAGGGGCACTGGCAGAAGAACTGGAGGACAGCACTAGCGGAGGCGAAATAGCCTTTCACTTGGGTAGATGGTTAGGGCTGGGTCGGGGGCGAGAACCCCAGAGGATGACCCAGGAGTCGAGCTCCAGGCAGGGCAGGGCTGGGTGGGAGCTGGTGGGCGGCTGGAAATAAAGCCCATGGCACAGAAGAGCCTTAAGAGCAAGTAAGAGGTTACTGAACTCAATGAGGTGAAAATAAGAAACTGGAAAGTTCCGTGATGACTAGGGGGCCTTCACAGGAAAATCAGGGTGGGGCCGGGTGGGTGTCAGCAGTTACCTGGCAGCAGGAGAAAACGAGATGAATAAAGATGACTCTGTGTATGCATTTCAGTGCCATTAAAAATGGTGGTATCGTTGACAGAACCAGGAAAACTTGAGGTGTGATCTATGGGGCAATAAAGATACTTTATATGGGGTGACTTTGCAATGGTGGTAGGATGAGGTCGCTCTTACTTGAAGACAGAGACTATGTATACAAAAGGCCACAGAAGGAAGCACTCTCTCCCTGTCTCAGTAGAAGTACGATGTCGAGGGTCGGGGTCCTGCTCTGCCCCCACGTCCTCAGCCTCGCTTTTCTTTCCTGTAAGTCTGGGTTGATAACGATTAACTCTAATAATAACAACATATCCCAGGGTAGCTGTGAGGAACAGAATGAAAGAGTCTTTCTGAAAGCGCTTTGCACCTGATAATAGTAGTTATTATATTGCCAGATTTCTCCCCTTTTTTATGTGGCGAAGAAGGAAAGGAAAGATATTTAACACTCACAGGATAAACATGTCCCTGAAGGTATCAGTATAAACTCATGGTTTTTTGATCGATCGATTGATCGATAGATAGATAGATGGCTGGATGGGTAGACGGCTAGATGAAGATAGACAGGTAGATACAGAGACAGAGAAATATATAGACATGTGTGTGTGTGTGTTGTGAGTGTGTTGTGAGTATGTTGTGTGTGTGTATGTTGAGTGTATTGTGTGTGTGTGTGTGTTGTGTGTACATACATGTGCTTTCTGGCTGTGTCCACTGAGGGCCCCTCATCACACGCGGTATGTATTAGTCACAAGCTTGGCTGGCCTGAGCGTGGCCAAACTCAGTAACTTTCCTGTTCTCTGCCTACTGTTTTGACAAATGTCACTCAGGCTCCAGTGACGAGGTGTCCCCACGCCAGTGCCCCAGGCATGTGAGTTATGTGGGTTACCTGCATTCCTGTAGATGTGTCAGTGTCCCCGGGATTTATACAGCGGTGTGCGTGCAGTTTCTTCCACATGGAAGCATGTACACCGTAGACGTGTGGCGCTCGTTTTGACCCCAGATGGGCGGTCGTGGCTGCTTAGCGTGTGTCATGGATGCGGGTGCAGGCTGAGGGCTGGGCCTCTGCTGTGCGGGTCGGCGCAGGGCTGAGTGTGACCCAACACTTGTGTGCCCGGAGGACAGTGGGGGGACCCTCTGCTGCCTCATGTCCTCTCTGAAACCGCTTGCATTTTCACGGAAGCTTCAGGAATGAAAAGACACCTGGGCAAGCCAGGAGAGGGGAGTGCTGCCGAAGGCTCCTCGGGCCCCAAGCCTTTCCTTTCCTCTCCTCTCCGAGCTCAGCTTCCCTTTAATGCCGAGGAGAAGACCGGTCACGAACGTGACCCAGCAGAGTCGTAAGTCAACGAGTAGCGTACCCACCACGCCAAACACAAGAAAGCACTGCACTGAGACGTCACGAGTGGCCAGAAACTCAACTGCACCTCGATTAGAGGTGTTTCCTAAGGAATGACCTGGAAGTAGTTCTGCCTGGAGAATTGTCCTGAGTTCTGTCTCTAAGGTGTGATGCGTGTGTGGATGGATGGATGCCAGCCACACGTGTCTGTGTCTCCCAAGGGATTGTTTCCAGTTTTATATGTGTCTTCATAATGTTTCTTTCTATACATTTTTTTCTCCTGAGTTTTCAACATATTGAAGTTACAGTGTTGCAGTTTCATTGTAGTATGTACTTAAGGGAATGGTCATTTTAGTAAGATTTAACAAAGGGATGGGATTTTTTCCATAAGAATGTGAAGTTGAAAACAGTTTGATAAGCTAAAAGGACTGAAATTCAATGTATAGAGTCATCATGCAGAAAGACTTCGTGCCACTACAGCCCGAGGCATGATGGCACTGTCCCCGTGCTGATTGGGGACAGTTGGGATCTGGCCTCAGAGCCAGTCCAGCTGCAGAGATGTGTGCCTATGGCAGGGTGGGCAGGGCCACTGTGCCCCGTCAGGACGTGGGCGAGCCACGTGCTCTTGCCAGCATGACACCACCTGCCAACTCTGATTGACGTGCAGGCGCCCAGGGCGTGTCCTTGTGCCGAGCAGGGAGGCAGCCCGTGCGAGTCCCGTAAGAGACCTTCCCGCAGCGGATGACAGCGGACGGGACTGGGTCTGGTTCCTTATCGGAGAGGCTTTCACATTTGATCGCCAAGCAGCTAGAATCGAATGTTATTAAACTAAAAAGAACGTACTGCAGTAAAATTGACATTTTAAAACGTCAGTGGTCAGTGGAAGCTGGACTCACTCTTACTGATGATGCTTTTTTAGGAAGAAATTAGGATACAATTAAATTGTCACGATACACTTCTTAGCCAACCCCGGAGAACACGACCTATGTGTTTAGGCAAAACTGACAAAGTCTGACTAGAACTTTGCCGTACACACACTGTGAAGTGGGAAACAAATGGGTTAGCCATAGAGATTTAGGAATTGGAAATTCTGACATCAAACATTAGAAGTCATAAATAAGGAAGGCCAGACTTAGAGTTTTGATGGGGTTGCTTTCTCCACGATGCACAGGTTACACACACCTGAGGTCCTACTGTCTAGTTGTGGGAAAGACCGACAGTTACACCTGAGCCCTTTACCTGTGTCTATCGTGAACAAAAGTGGCAGACGCACGTCTTTTCCATGAGTGCTTACTGTGGGCTGATATGGAGGTGTTTTTGCATTTATCAGTTTGCTGTATTGCTGGTTGTTGTCTACAGAAGGTTAGCATTTCTTTGAAGGTAAAACATATTAGAAGTAAAGATACACGTGAAGAAACAAGAACACGGGGGAGGAGGAGAAGGAAGTGAGTGGCTGGTCTGGAGACTGTGCCACCAAAGGTGCTGACCATGTTGGGGTGACGGCTGTGGGGAGGAGCAGCTGTGACAGTCGGCAGGGACCTGTGATGACCTGTGAGTGGGAAAGGGGAGCCAACGACGCGAGGTCACAGAAGAGCTGGAGGTGGGACAAACAGAAGGGAAAGAGGTTTCCACTGCACGTGATACCTCAGAGGCCCATCATGGCCAAGCCAGAGAGCAGTGTGTGTAAAGTGTGTGTGTGTGAGTGTGAGTGTGAGAATGTGCGTTTGTGAGTGTGTGAGCAAATGTGTGA